>NC_069804.1:23304590-23605272 GCF_027406575.1 Nycticebus coucang
ATATGGACAATCCAAATTGAAAATAAATTTTTTTCATGATGTCTAGTATTTGATGCAGATTTTGTTTATTATTATGTCTTTTTTTTTTTTTTTGAGGCAGAGTCTTACTCTGCTGCCCTGGGTCATTTAGGGCATAGAGTCATAGCTCATAGCACCCTCAAGCTCAGGCTCAAGCGATCCTCTTGCCTCAGCCTCCCTAGTAGCTGGGACTATAAGCATGTGCCACAATACTTGGCTTTTTTTTCTGTTTTTAGTAGAGGTGGGAGTCTTGATCTTGCTCTGGCTAGTCTTGAACACCTAAGCTCAGATATTTCACCCTCCTTGGCCTCTCAGAGTGCTAGGATTACAGGCGTGAGCTACTGCACCTGGCCTGCTATTACATCTTTTGAATGTGTCTGATCTCTAAATTTATGGTGATGAGCTTAAGTAGTAGGTAGTTGGAGAGTTCTGGTATTAATGATCTCATGCACACCTTTTGTGTTGTTTGTTTTTGTTTTTTTTTTTTGCAGTTTTTGGCCTGGGCTGGGTTTGAACCCGCCACCTCTGGCATATGGGGTCGGCGCCCTACTCCTTTGAGCCACAGGCGCCACCCATGTTTGTTTTCTTTTGATGGGGGGAGACCATCTCACTCTGTAGCCCTGGGTTAGAGTGCTGCAGCATTATCATAGCTCACAGAGACTTCAAACTCCTGGGTTCAGGTGATCCTCTTGCCTCAGCCTTCTGATTAGCTAGGACTACGGGCATGCACCACCATGCCCAGCTAGTTTTTTCTATTTTTTTTTTTTTGAGACAGAGCCTCAAGCTATTGCCCTGGGTAGAGTGCCATGGCAGCACGGTTCACAGCAACCTCCAACTCCTGGGCTCAAGCAATTCTCCTGCCTCCGCCTCCCAAGTAGCTGGGACTATAGGCACCCACCACAATGCCCGGCTATTTTTTGGTTTCAGCTGTCATTGTTGTTTGGTGGGCCTGGGCTGGATTCGAACCCACCAGCTCAGGTGTATGTGGCTGGCGCCTTAGCCTCTTCAGCCACAGGCGCCGAGCCCGTTTTTTCTATTTTTAGTAGAGATGAGGTATCACTCTTGCTCAGGCTGGTCTTGAACTCCTGAGCTTGAACAGTCCACCTGCTTTGGCCTCCCAGAATACTAGGATTACGAACGGAAGCCACCAAGCTCCACCTTTGTTTTTTGTATTTTGGTTCTTTTAAATTAAAAGTGATTTTTGTGGCTCGGCGCCTATGGCTCAAGCAAATACAATGATGGCTGCAACCAAAAAATAGCCGGGTGTTGTGGTGGGCGCCTGTAGTCCCAGCTACTTGGGAAGCTGAGGTAAGAGAATCACTTGAGCCCAGGAGTTGGAGGTTGCTGTGAGCTGTAATGCCACGGCACTCTACCCAGGGCGACAGCTTGAGGCTCTATCTCAAAAAAAAAAAAAAAAAAAGTGATTTTTGAAATAGAGGAAGGATTGCCTTTTCAGTTTTGTGGTCTTCTTGTTGGAACTTGTGTTATCCTACAATAATTCAATTTACTCATTGTATGTTCACAGGTGGGCCAGGAGATAGAAGTCAGACCTGGTATTGTTTCCAAGGATAGTGAAGGAAAACTAATGTGTAAACCAATCTTTTCCAAAATTGTATCACTTTTTGCGGAACATAATGATCTTCAGTATGCCGCTCCAGGGGGTCTTATTGGTAAGAATTTTCCTCTCATATCGTCTCTTAATTTGTACCTATTTGTGTTACTTTTCTTTTTTACTTTCTTTTTAGAGACAGTCTCACTTTGTCACCCTCGGTAGAGTGCTGTGGTGTCACAGCTCACAGCAACCTCCAGTTCCTGGGCTTAGGCGATTCTCTTGCCCCAGCCTCCTGAGTAGCTGGGACTACAGGTGCCCGCTGCAACGCCCAGCTATTTTTTTTTTTGTTGCAGTTTGGACAGGGCCAGGTTTGAACCCACACCCTTGGCAATATGGGGCCAGCGCCCTACTCACTATACAGGCACCGCCCTATTTGTGTTACTTTTCATGGCAAATGGATTTTTTTTGGGGGGGGAGGGGAGGCAGAGCCTTAAGCTGTCGCCCTGGGTAGAGTTCCGTGGCATCAGCTCACAGCAACCTCAAACTCCTGGGCTCAAGCAATTCTCTTGCCTCCACCTCCCAAGTAGCTGGGACCACAGGCGCCCACCACAACGCCCGGCTATTTTTTTGGTTGCAGCTGTCATTATTTTTTGGTGGGCCCAGGGCTGGATTTGAACCTGCCAGTTCAGGTGTACGGGGCTGGTGCCTTAGCCGCTTGAGCCACAGGTGCCCAGCCTTTTTTTTGAGACAGAGCCTCAAGCTGTTGCCCTGGGTAGGGTGCTGTGGCGTCACAGCTCACAGCAACCTCCAACTCCTGGGCTTAAGCGATTCTCTTGCCTCAGCCTCCCAGGTAGCTGGGACTACAGGCGCCCGCCACAACGTCCAGCTATTTTTTGGTTGTAGTTGTCATCGTTGTTTGGCAGGCCCAGGATGGATTCGAACCTGCCACCTCTGGTATGTGTGGCTGGTGCCTTAGCCTCTTGAGCTACAGGCGCTGAGCTGGGAAATGAGTTATTCAAAAAGATATATTATAGATTTTCATTTGGCAATATTAATGATAGAATGGAGTAGGACAACAGTTATGTAGTTAAGCATGTGTTTATAAGTTGGTTACCAATTTGCTATTTATCTTTTTTCCCCTCCTTCCCTCAAGATATAAAGCTAAAAATATAGTAGAACCTCCATAGTTGACCACCTCCTTAAGATGGACATGGATCACATGTACATATCAGTATAGTTGGCCTAGTTCCTTATGCTGACCACTTTTATATATTGACCAATTTGTTTTTTTTTTTTTTTTTTTTGGTCGGGGCTGGGTTTGAACCCGCCACCTCCGGCATATGGGACTGGCGCCCTACTCCTTGAGCCACAAGCGCCGCCCTATATTGACCAATTTGTTACAGTCACTTGGGTGGTCAACTTAAAGAAGTTCTACAGTATTTTGAAGTGGCTCACATGCAGTCTTTAGTTTAAACCATCTTTTTTATCATCCTTCCAGGAGGGAAATGGCATGCAAATATTCTGCAAACTGCTCATTATGAATTTTGTATCTTTTCAGTCTTCATTAGGGATATTTAGACTCATGTTGAATTAGGTTATTATTTGCCCTTTGTTTAAAATTTAAATCGAGAGAATCTTTCTGTTCTCAATTGCCTGATCAACCCATGATTTTACAATTCTAATTCTTCAGATAAAACAAGCATTTTTTATGCCTATGTAGTTATTATATGAGTATAAAAATACAAATATGTATTAAAGTGTTTAAATATATGCTGTGCTTGTTTTACTAAGCTCTTGGGCGAATAATTTATAGGTGCTTTAGGAAATAAAACGTTAGACTATATAATATACATTTTATTTTATATTAGGAGTTGGAACAAAAATTGACCCCACTTTATGCCGAGCTGACAGAATGGTGGGTCAGGTACTTGGTGCAGTTGGAGCTTTACCTGAAATCTTCACAGAATTGGAAATTTCCTATTTCCTACTCAGAAGGCTTCTAGGCGTACGCACTGAAGGAGACAAGAAAGCAGCAAAGGTAAGTGCTTCTTATAATTCCTGTTTCAAAAAAAGTGACAAATGGTGATGTTAAAAATAGTTTTGAGTAAGAAAAGTTAAATAAGTTAGTGTTCCCTCAAATTTAGAACTTCTATATGGCAATCAGTTTAAAGTTCAAAAAAAATAAACAGGAAAATGTATTTGTGTCATGTGTGACAAAGACATGATATTGCCAATATCCATGTGATTTTTTTTAAATGTCACAGTAAGATTAGGTGGCAGAGATGGGAAATTGCTGACACCTAGTGTTGGCAAGGATGTAGGAAAATAGGTTATGCTTTATTTTATTTATTTATTTATTTTGGTTATGCTTTTAAGAAAGTATAAATTGGGAATATTTTTTGAGGCATATTTGGTTATATTTGTGAGCATTTCAAATGTGCCAACACCCTATCCCAGCAAATGTTGCTGTAGCATTTTTTTTTTTTTTTTTGTAGAGACAAAGTCTCACTTTATTGCCCTTGGTAGAGTGCTGTGCCATCACAGTTCACAGCAACCTCCAGCTCCTGGGCTTAGGCGATTCTCTTGCCTCAGCCTCCCCAGTAGCTGGGACCACAGGCGCTCGCCACAATGCCTGGCTATTTTTTGTTGCAGTTTGGCCGGGGCCAGGTTTGAACCTGCCACCTCCAGTATATGGGGCTGGCACCCTACCCCTTGAGCCACAGGCATTGCCCTAAGATTTTTAAGATTAGAAAACAAAAAGTCAGAAACCAAATTGGGACTGTAAAGTATCTGGGCATAGTGGCTAACATCTGTAATCCTAGTACTCTGAGAGGCCAAGACAGGAGGATCACTTAAAGTCAGAGGTTTGAGGAAGAGCAAGACTCCATTTCTACTAAAAATAGGAACAATTAGCTGGATGTGGTGGTGGACAACTGTAGTCCCAGCTGCTCAGGAGCCTAAATAAAGCAGGGATTGATCACCTGAGCCCAGGTGTTTGAGGTTGCAGTGAACTACCGTGATGCCACTGCACTACTGTACTCTACCTGGAGCAGTGGAGATTTCCTGAGCATTTTTCTGCTGAAGCTTCAGCTAATTTTGTCAAAACACTCTCATAATAAGCAAATGTCCTTGTTCTTTGGTAAAAGGCGAAAGATTTATACGATTTGAAGAGAAGCCAGAGTATTGTCCTTGTTCTTTGGTACTCCAGAAAGTCAACAAGCAAAATGCCTTGAGCATCCCAAAAACTGTTATCATGCATGGCCTTTGATCCTGATTGGTCCACAGTTGATTGCTTTGACTGGACTGCTTCCACCTCATGGTAGACATTGCTTTGATTGTGCTTTGTCTTCAGGATCATACTGGGATAACCATGTTTCATTAACTCTTCAAAGAAATCCTTCAGGATTTTAATCCCACTTGTATAAAATTTTCATTGAAAGCTCTGCTCTTGTCTGCAGCTAATTTGGGCATAACAGTTTTAGGTATCCATCAAGCAGAAAGTTTGCTCAATTTAATTTTTCAGTCAGGACTATGGAAACTAAACCAGTTAAGATGCCTGTGGTTTTGGATGTTATTTCTGCTGTTAATCACTGATTCTCTTCAATTAGTACATGAACAAGATTAATTTTTTTCCTTGCAAATTGATGTGGATGATCTGCTACTGCAGGCTTCATCTTCACTGCCTGAGCCCTTCTCAAAACTACTTACCTGTGGGCAGCACCTGTGGCTCAAAGGGGTAGGGTGCTGGCCCCATATGCCGGAGGTGGCGGGTTCAAACCCAACCCCAGCCGGAAAAAAAAAAGAAAAACTACTTACCTGTTTGTGAACAGCTGATTTCTTTGGAGCATTGTTCCCATAAACTTTTCAAAGAATGTTATTTGGCGTTTGTTCTTGGCTTCAAGTTTAGTAGAATTAGTGTTGGTCCGATAGAGTCTCTTTTCAAATTGGTGTATTATCCTTCTTAGTGTCTCAAACTAGATCCTGTTCAGACATATTATAACAAGTTAGTATGAGTTTGGTTTTTTTTCTTTTTTTTTGAGACAGTCTCACTTTGTCACCCTTGATAGGGTGCCACCATGGCATCATAGCTCACAGCAATCTCAAACTCTTTGGCTCAAGCCATTCTCTTGCCTCAGCCTCCCGAGTAGCTGGGACTACAGGCACCCACCACAACGCCTGGCTATTTTTAGACACGGAGTCTCGCTCTTGTTCAGGCTGGTCTCGAACCTGTGAGCTCAGACAGTCGGCCTGCCTCAGTCTCCAAGAGTGCTAGGATTACAGGCGTGAGCCACTGTGCCCAGCTATAAGTTTGTTTTGGTACAAAAAAATTTTTGAAATCCATGCATACTTTTTTCATAATTTCATTTTCCATGAACTTTCTGAAGACCTCTTATATATTGACATAGAAAGAGCTCAAAGATACATTAAACTAGGAGCAAGAAACAAGTGATAGAAGAATTACAGAATTCTTATCAGTGTAACACTGGGATTTCTGTTTAAAAATGTAAGATTCTCGGGCGGCGCCTGTGGCTCAAGGAGTAGGGCGCCAGTCCCATATGCTGGATGTGGTGGGTTCAAACCTAGCCCCGGCCAAAAACCACAAAAAAAAAAAAAAGTAAGATTCTCATGGTAAAAAATTCACACAGCACAAATAAAATGTCATAAAAAGTTATTTTTGTGAGAAAATGATAAGGAAAGAAGTTTTAACTATGAGCCACATGCCCATAAAACTTTAGGTCTGTCATATTTGTGAAAATTCCTTCAAATTCCTTTTGGTTTTTCATCTGGCTTTTAATAGAAATATGAAGCCATTAAAACAATGATCTGTCCAGACCTATGTGGCCCCCTCCATGGCCCAGCCCTGACTGGGGAACAGTGAGGCAGGGGTTGGGGTGGATGGGCCTGGGAGCCCCATCCCACGTGTGTGCTGAACTGTGCTTATGGCTCACTTATGTAGCTTCCTGGCTGGCCCAGCCTAATAAAATGGTGTTGCCATCCCACTCACCCCTAAAAAACAGCAACAACAAAAAAAACAATGATCTGTATTTAGTTGGGCATTAGGTTGTAGGTGGGGCAAACAGCCATAATAGAAATACCTTAATTAATTCACTTAATATTCAAAACAACCATGTATGGTGTTAGCCAATTTTGCAGAGGGTGAGAGAGTCCCATAAACATGAAATTGACCTTCAGAACCACCTTATTGACTTATGTAGTTACTGTCCTGCCCTCCCCTGCCTTTCCCCTTCCGGAAATTTTGTACATCATTCCTACTATACAGCTTCTTCACAATTTTTAAGATTTTCTGTGCTATGGTTACTAGCTTATTTTTTAAAGGTATATCTTGTGTAAATTCAGTGGGTACCAAATAAACCTTGTATTTGCCACCTTTAGGCTATTTATAGTTAAAATCCCTTTTTTTTTTTTTTGGCTGGGGCTGGGCTTGAACCGACTACCCACGGCATATGGGGCCAGCGCCCCACTCCTTGAGCCACAAGCGCCACCCTAAAATCCCTTTTAACTATAGTTAAAGTTTAACTATAAATCCCTTTTAACTATAAATAGCCTGAAGGCTATTTTACAAAAAAATTTTTGTATAATTTTTTCTTTAATAATTAACTTATTTCCAAAAGTATTTCATATTCTCTCTTATTTTTAGAAAGCATTTTCTTGGGGGTTTATTTTTCCCAAATTTATTTTCCTAGGTGCAAAAGCTGTCTAAGAATGAAGTGCTCATGGTGAACATAGGATCTCTGTCAACAGGAGGGAGAGTTAGTGCGGTCAAGGCAGATTTGGGCAAAATTGTTTTGACTAATCCTGTGTGCACAGAAGTAGGAGAAAAAATTGCACTTAGCCGAAGAGTTGAAAAACACTGGCGGTAAGTTTATTATTACCCTTTACCACTGTCTAATAAAAACACACAATTTCAGCCGGATGCGGTGGCTCATTCCTGTAATCCTAGCCCTCTTGGGGACTGAGGCGAGTGGATTGCCTGAGCTCAGGAGTTTGAGACCAACTTGAACAAGAGTGAGACCCCATCTCTACTAAAAATAGAAAAACTAGCTGGGTATTATGGCAGGCACCTGGAGTCCTAGGTACTTTGGAGGCTGAGGCAAGGAGATTGCTTAAGCCCAGGAGTTGGAGGTTGTTGTGAGCTAGAATGTCACGGCACTCTACCCAGGACACAGAGTGGGACTCTGTCTCAAAAAAAAAAAAAAAAACCACCCATAATTTTCTTAAGTTCTTGGTGCACACATTTTCTCAAACACAACAGTTATAGTCTCATACTTTAGTCCAAATACAGTTGGCTTTCTTTCCTTTAGGCACAACCTATGCAAAAGGCAATAAATTTGGGTTCAATATTTCTGTTACTTTTTTTTTTTAACCACAAGAATATGTTTATTTTGCAAGTGATTTTTAATTCTTTAGCTGCGCTATCCCCACATTTTTTTTTACATGACCATAACTTTTTTTATATAATTTTTAAACATCAGTCACAAAAATTGTTAAAAGGGTAAAAGCACATTATCTCCTCTGAATAATATCACATTCTATTTAACTTAAAGATTATTTATCTTTTAAATATCAAAAGTTAGGCAGAGGGCACCTGTGGCTCAGTGAGTAGGGCACTGGCCCCATATACCTAGAGTGGTAGGTTCAAACCTGGTCCCGGCCAAACTGCAACAAAAAAAATGGCTGGGCGTTGTGGCAGGTGCCTGTAGTCCCAGCTACTTGGGGGGCTGAGGCAAGAGAATCATCTAAGCCCAAGAGCTGGAGGTTGCTGTGAGCTGTGACACCATAGCACTCTACTGAGGGTGACCAAGTGAGACTCTGTCTCTTTAAAAAAAAAAAAAAAAGGCAGAGCCCATAGGTCTGTGGGTAGGGCACCAGCCACAAACACCAAGGCTGGCCTGTTCAAACCCAGCCTGAGTGGGCGATACCTGCGGCTGAAAGGAATAGGGCACCAGCCCCAATACCGGAGGTGGTAGGTTCAAACCCAGCCCCTGCCAAAACAAAACAAAGAAAATACTGCAAACCCAGCCGAGTCAACTAAAACAACAATGACAGTTGCAACAAAAGAATAGCTGGGTGTTGTGGCAAGTGCCTGTAGTCCCAGCTACTTGGGAGGCTGAGGCAAGAGAATCGCTTGAGCCCAAGAGTTTGAGGTTTCTGTGAGCTGTGATGCCACGGCACTACCGAGGGTAACAGTTTGAGACTCTCTCAAAAAAAAAGTTGAAGCTGCTAGGGGTCACATTTGTTTATAGGTCCCAAAATAGCCCTGAGGTCTGAATAAGAAAATATCTTTATAAACTCTAACAATACTCTCACCTCAAAATAAAAGACTACAAAATGTACACAATTATTAATATATCTGTGTTCAACAGCTTTACAATATCTGGACCCCTAAGGGACTTTTAGAAATGACAATGAAAATAGGTTTTTGGCGCCTGTGACTCAGTGAGTAGGGCGCTGGCTTCATATACCGAGGGTGGTGGGTTCAAACCTGGCCCTGGCCAAACTGCAACAGCAACAAAAAATAGCCAGGTATTGTGGCGGGAGCCTGTAGTCCCAGCTACTCGGGAAGCTAAGGCAAGAGAATCACCTAAGCCCAGGATTTGGAGGTTGCTGTGAGCTGTGTGACACCACACCACTCTACCAAGGGCAATAAAGTGAGACTCTGTCTCTACAAAAAAAGAAAGAAAGAAAATAGGTTTACATTCAGAAAACAGAGTTTATACCAAGCTGATGTCACTTGAAGCCTATGTGTAAGTCTGTTCAAGTCTTACACTACTATCAAGTCACCGTAGTTAAAAACACAGGTCCTCGGGCACCCAGCAAATGCCAAGCAGAGCAACTGTTTTCAGAAAGAAATCTCAGTGAGATTAGTCTTTACTCATTTGATGGGGGAGGGGGAGTATTAGTCAAAATCCCTAGAATACCCCCAAGGCTCACAGGGCTGCTGGTTACATTTCAGGGTCTGTAGCAGCCTTTTACAGTTACCACCAGGTGTGTCCATAGCTGTCCAGCTCTAAACCAGCTTCTAGAAGGTTGGCTCAAAAACTGGTGTGAAGGTGCCTCAATTACTATGTCCCAAAACTTGATAAAGCATTAGTCAGCACAGAACACTGCTCTACCTGGGAATTTTTGTCATCTTTGACTTCGGAAATAATTCATACTTAATGGGAGAATTGCATTGTACAAAAAAATTCCTATATATCCTTTTACCAGACCAGACACACACACAAATACATTTCTTTACATATATAAACTTTTTTTTCTGAGCCGTTTGCGGAGTAAGTTCTTGATTTCATGCTCCTTTTATTATGCTTGATTTCTTAATGCTTAAGTGCATATTTTCCAAAAAAGAATATTCTTACATAACCACTTGAAGAAATTTATCACTGATAAAGTATTGAAATCTATGTCCATATTTCAGTTTTGTCACTTATCCCAATAGTGTTGTTTATGTCCCTCCTGTCTGGAATCATGCATTTCTTTTAGTGTCATGTCTCTTTGATCACTAATTTGGAAGTTCTTCAGCCTTTCTTTTCTTTTTTTTCTTATTTTTGTTGTTGTTTATTGAGACAGAGTCTTACTTTGTCACCCTTGGTAGAGTGCTGTGGCATCATAGCTCACAGTAACCTCAAACTCCTGGGCTCAAGCGATCCTCTTGCCTGTGCCTGCCACAACACCTGACTAGTTTTTCTGTTTGTAATAGAGATGGGGGTCTCAATCTTGCTCAGGGTGGTCTCTAACTCTGGAGTTCAAGGGATCCTCCCACCTCAGCCTCCAGAGTAGTGGGAACTATAGGCACTGGCCACAGTGCCGGATGTTTTTAGAGATTGGGGGGGGGGTCTCACTTACTGCTCCGTCTGGTCTCCAACTCCTGAGTTCAAGCAATCCACCCACCTTGGCCTCCCCAGAGTGCTTGGATTACAGGCGTGATTCTGGCCCAGCCTTTCTTTGTCTTATTTGATATTGACAGTTTTGAAGAATACAGGCTAATTACTTTATAGAACATTCCTCTATTTGGGTTTATCTGATGGTTTGGAAATCTAAGATAAAGAGATTACACTCTGGGATGCCAAGGTGAGTGGATTGCCTGAGCTCAGGTGTTTGAGACCAGCCTGAGCCAGAGCGAGACCTGTCTCTAAAAAAAAAACAGTCTGGGTGTTGTGGCGGGTTGCCTATAATCCCAGCTACTCAGGAGGCTGAGGCAAGAGTATCACTTATGCCCAAGAATTTGAGGTTGCTGTGAGCTGTGATTCCACAGCACTCTACCAAGGACAACAAAGTGAAACTGTATTAAAAAAAAAAAGATTAGATTCAGGTTATGTATTCTCGGCTGGAATACTTAGGTCGTAGTTTCCTTCTTGGAGAATCACAACCAGAGGCACATGATATCTGACTGCTACTCCTTGTTAAGATTCATTTTGATTATGTGGTCAAGGTATTGTCCAGTTTCTCCATTATATAGTTATCTCTTTCTACCTTTGCAACTAACACGCAATCTGTGGGGAGACCTTTGGAGCCTATGCAAATAGCCTGCTGGTCATTAAATCCTACCCTCCTGGATTTAGCATCCACTGATGATTCTTGCCTGAATTGCACTTGAGTATAATGATTACAGGGGATTATAGCACCTCAACAGATCACAGTGCCCCTGCCTGCTTCACTACCCCACATTTATCATTTGGCATTCTTTCTTTGTTATTACCTATCTAGTTATATAATGGATTCATGGAGTCCTAATTTATTCACTAGGTTGTGATGCATTACTGTCCTTTATTTTGAAGTATAAATTCTTGGAAGATTTGGCCCATGGAGATCCTTCAAGCTGGCTCCTGTATCTTTTTTTTTTTTTTTTTTTTTTTTTTTTTTTTGGTAAGATAGGACATTTAGGGCGGCACCTGTGGCTCAGTCGGTAAGGTGCCGGCCCCATATACTGAGGTGGCAGGTTCAAACCCGGCCCCGGCAGAACTGCAACAACAAAAAAAAAATAGCTGGGTGTTGTGGCGGGTGCCTGTAGTCCCAGCTACTCGGGAGGCTGAGGCAAGAGAATCGCTTAAGCCCAGGAGTTGGAGGTTGCTGTGAGCTGTGTGATGCCATGGCACTCTACCGAGGGCCATAAAGTGAGACTCTGTCTCTACAAAAAAAAAAAGGGTAGGACATTTATTAGAAGTTAGAGAGGAATACAGAAAAGCACCAGAGCTTCTGGAAGGGGGAAAGAACTGAAGAACTCCCCTGAAAGTCTCCACATGGGCTCTTTTATCTAGGAGTCTTAAGTCTAGAGGATTACACTTTTTTTTTTTCTTAATATTATTTTCTGGCAGAAGCTGTTCCAGGCTCACCTTGGACCTTCCCTGCTCTAGTTTTAGAATTCGCCATTTCTTTAAGGAGCCTTGTTTTCTTTTTGTAGGAAATGGTAGAAGATCTGCTTGCTAGGTGTGCTTATTGCTTGTAGGGTGCTCTTTATTTGAGGTCTTTTGAATGGATAGAGCTACATACACATATACATCTTTGCGTCCTGGCTCTTTTGCTGTATCCCTGGTTAGTTCCTGAGTCAGCCCCTTTCCATTCTGTGTGACTTCATCCTAGTCCCTACTTACCATCATTTTACATTTAACAATGACTGGGAAAGACTCCTACTTTGCCTCTTGCTTTGTTACTTTAAGAGCTCAGCCAAAATTTATCTTTCTTAAACATTTTCAACATGCTGTGCTTAATAATTTCTAGTAGCTTTTCACTGTTTTCTGGTACTTGGGACTTTTCTGGAAGCCTCCTTCAACCTGTTTAACCTTTCTTTTTGTTTGTTTTTCCTGTTATTCATGGTGACCAGAGCCCATCTCTCTAGTTCTAAGACATAGTTTGATCTAAGAAGATAGCATGGGCTGTCTTTATGGAGGATAACGCTTTGAGAATAAATTTGAATTTAGATTAGAGAAGATAGGCAAATAAACAAGTTCTATCATATGGTTGTGTGGTAATGATAATGAAATGGATGCAAAATTCATGATTTCTTTTCATTTTGCAGTTTAATTGGTTGGGGTCAGATAAGAAGAGGAGTGACAATCAAGCCAACAGTAGATGACGACTGAAGAATCCCAGTTAAATAATACATTTGGATGGAGTGGGATTTCTCTTAACCTAGGGGTATATTTTCAAAGTAATATTAGGAAATTTATTTCACAGCTCATTACCTTAGTAGGTAGCTAGCTGTAAGATTATCCTCATTTTTCGATGAAAATCTAACCTCTGGTATTAAAATAGTATCTATAATAAATATGAAAATTGGCATAACGTTGCATTCAATCTACATTTTACAGAAGTTAAGCATTCCCAAATGTCTGATTTATAATGTCAACACAGGTTCAAAAAGAAATCATTTGTTACAGCTAATCTTTGCTATGGCATACACACATGCCGCTGAACCTGTTTGAAATAAAGGTTGTTGTTTTTTTCATGTTCTGTCTTTAAGTAGCTCTAGGCTGAAGGACTGTTGTACTATTAAAAACTTGAAGACACAAATTCTCCTAGAAAACCAGCCCCCTTTTGTTTGGCCCCATATTTTATGTTGTTTTATCTTTGAAGTTTTGAGGCAAAAGGAAATTAGTAGGTTTAAATGAAATTGTTCTTCAAAGCATGAGTGCTCATTCCCATAAACTGTTCTTTCTCTTTCCCTGTGATGCCCTGATGCATTTTATGCCTGAAACATAATCGTCTTGCCTTGTTGGAAAATACTGTTGTAACAGGTTTTAAATGTGTTTTCTTAACTGTTTAATCGATAATGGTCATGACAGACATTCTCCTGTTCATAATCTATGGACCTTTCAAAAGCTCAAGAGAGAAAAGATGTTAGAAAGCAGAGACTGACTCCTTTTGATTTTTAACTTATGCTCCATGTCCCTACACTTTTCTTGCGCTCTTCTTTTTATTTTATTTATTTGTTTTTTGCTTCATAAAAGATTCTGTTGAGCAGTAATTCCCAGCTCTGGCTGACATGGAATTGGTAGGAAAAGTGGAGTGGGCGGGCCCAGTGGCTCACACCTATAATTCTAGCACTCTGGGAGGCTGAGGCAGGCGGATTGCCTGAGCTTAGGAGTTTGAGACCAGCCTGAGCAAACTAGACCCTGTCTGTATAAATAGAAAAAACTAGCTGGGCGTTGTGGCAGGTGCCTGTAGTCCCAGTTACTCGGGAGGCTGAGGTAAGAGGATTGTTTGAGCCCAAGACTTTGAAGTTGCTGTGAGCTGTGACATCACAGCATTCAACCCCCAGGGCACCTGAGTGAGACTCTGTATCAGAAAAAAAATGGGGCTCGGCACCTGTGGCTCAAGCGGCTAAGGCGCCAGCCACATATACCTGAGCTGGCGGGTTCGAATCCAGCCCGGGCCCACAAAACAATGATGGCTGCAACCAAAAAATAGCCAGGCGTTGTGGCGGGTGCCTGTAGTCCCAGCTACTTGGGAGCCGGAGGCAGGGGAATCCCTTGAGCCCAGGAATTGGAGGTTGCTTTGAGCTGTGATGCCACGGCACTCTACCCAGGGTGACAGCTTGAGGCTCTGTCTCAAAAAAAAAAACAGATTCTGAATTGACTTGGGATAGAGCCCAGGCATTGATTTCCCCCCACCCCACCCCATGACAGAGTCTCACTTTGTTGCCCTTGGCAGAGTGCGATGCCATCAAGCTTACAGCAACCTGAAACTCTGGGGCTCAGGTGATCCTCTTGCCTCAGCCTCCCAAGTAGCTGGGACTACGGTGCCCTCTGCAACACCCGGCTATTTTTAGAGACGGGGTCTCATTCTTGCTCAGGCTGGTCTTGAACTCCTTAGCTCAGGCAGTCCACCCACCTCAGCCTCCCAGAGTGCTAGGATTACAGGTGTGAGCCACCATGCCTGGCCAGGCATTGATGCTTTTAAAAACTCCCTTGCACTGAGAAATAAGTTTAGAGATTTGAGAAGTAGATATATTAAATAACAGGATCTTACTTGGTTTTGTCAGTCTGATAGTACTTTTCAGTTTGCTTTCCTTAAATTAGCATTGACAGAGGATTTGATGCCACAGTCATCATATTGTGCTCTTTTGGGCATTAAAGTTGCCTTGTAGAAGTTTAGAAGCTGTATCTATGAGTCATTATTTAAGTTGATATGTTTTAGGGAAACATATTAATGTTTTATATATATATACTTGGTGGACTTTAAAGGGTTGTGTTGTAGCCTGAGGAACACGTTTAAATAAAACAAGGTTTTAGGCAAGAGAATTGCTTGAGCCCAAGAGTTTGAGGTTGCTGTGAATTGTGACGCCATAGCACTCTACTGAGTATGACAAAGTAAGACTCTGTCTTTAAAAAAAGAAAGGTTCTATACCAAACATTAATTTTATGTTTAACATATCCCCACGTGTTTCATAAGCACTTCCTACAGGAAATTCTAGAATAAGACCCAAAATATTGACTAATTTGTTATACAAGGTATCCTGTTAATACAAGACATAATTAATCTCATGTGTAATTAATCTCATGTTAGAATTGGAACCAGAAATCTATTGTAATTAATGTCAAACATCCACATGAATGTCAACAAATTTGCAAAGCACTACGCTGAATGTAATCGCTGAATGTAATGGTGTATACAGATAAGAAAACAATAGACATTATTTTCGTAGAATTTGACAATGCAGTGATCCTTAGCAAAAGATTATACCTGATTGAGAAGCCTATAATGCAACTTTTTTTTTTGCAGTTTTTGGCCAGGGCTGGGTTTGAACCCACCACCTCTGGCCTATGGGCCAGCGCCCTACTCCTTTGAGCCACAGGTGCTGCCCCAATGCAACATTTTTAATGAAAGTATATTGCATGTATAAATCCTCTTGGCTGAACTGTCAAGGTATTTTCAAAATCTGACCAGTTCTTAGCACCTCCAGTGCTATCACCCTAGTGAAAGCCACCTGTCGCTGTCACCTGGATGGACTAGCTCTTCTAACTCCTCCCTGCTTCTGTGCTTGCTCTGCTGTAGTATTTTCTTGACACAGTAGTCAGTTACCCTGTTTGTAAAAGAATACTATGTACAACTCTGTGAGAATAAACTGTAAAGTTAGTATCAGAAATGATGGGCATGAAGACAGTCTAGCTGTGACATCATCCAAATGGTTTCCAGGCTCATCTAGAAAGCCGTGTGAGTTTTACTCCCATGTAACTTCCAAAGGTGATTATGTGTGTATGTGCTTGTTTTTGCAGAAGAAAAAGAACTTCTAATAAGAATGTGCAAATAGCTGTACTCATAAAACTTCTGAAATCCCATTTCTAGAAAAATGATATGGTGCTTCTTCCAGTGAAATGGATGCTTTTCTGGAAATGTGCAATTTTTTTTAAATTATCAAATAGGAAGCAGATACTCCTAAGAGATTTATGACCATGAAACAGGTTATTAAAATGTTACACCTGCAAAAATCTCCACAGACTCACAATACACATTCTGCCAATTTTAAGGAATAGCTAATTCCTAATGTTATTAAAATTGCTCCAGAATATAGGAAAAGAAAGGAGTGGGGGAGAGACATCCTTATTCATTGTTCAAAATTATTATATTTCTGCTACTCAAATTTGGACAGAACACTACAAACAAAACTGAAGATCATTTTCCACATATCTAGAAGTAAAACGTATACTAAAATCCAGCAATGTATTAAGAGAATGATACATTCTTGTATATACATGGGTGTTTTATAGGTTGAACGAAAGTAGTTTGGAGATGTATTTGATGGAATTCACAATAATATTTAAAACATAGATGATGTAAAGAAGGAAACTTTATGGACTTTTTTTTTTCCTTTTGGAAACTTTATGGACTTGATGTATGTACTAAGCAAAGCATTAGCATAACCATTGTTTTAATGATGAAACATTAGAGTACAATAGTGTAGCGTCCTGCCATGATGCCATAGGTGAGGTGAAAATGTCAATTGGGTAAAATATGGGTTATTTTTAGGTTAGTGAAATAATTAGAATGAAATTCCCAGGGTGGGAAGCAATCCTGAATTATATCAGAATTCATATTGTATGATTTTTCTGTATTCTTATTAAGGTCTGAAACAAGAATGTCACCTACTACTTAAGTTCTACAACATTGTTATCTGGGTTTAGCATATGAAATGTAAATACAGTAGAACCTCCATAGTTGACCACCTCCTTACATTGACCACCTTGAGTTAACCTGGTTTTCATAGGCTACACATGCACCACATGTACTCGATGGATGTCCCTTATGTTAACCACCTCTGTATATTGACCAGTTTGTTAAAGTCCCTTTGGTCATCAACTTACAGAGAGAGGTTCGACTGTATTGGGAATGTAAAAGAATGTTTTTTACAAGGTATAAAATTTTCTACCTAGAAAATACAACCTAGAATCTGAAAAACAAACTGGTAAAAGTTAAGGTGACAGTTGAACATGCAAAATTATTAATTTATGTATTCGTTAACATACAAATCAAAATGCAATGGGTATTAACCATCCAGGTGTACATTTAACAAGAATATGCAAGATATGTATGAATGAAGATAACATTTGCTAAAGAACAGAATAGGAGATAAAAATAATAAAGATAATCTTCGGTGGGAACATTCAATATTTTACAGATGACTGCCTCCCATTTTTTCCTACAAATTCATTGCAATCTTGATCAAAATTTTAGTAAGGCTTTTAAAAACTTATGAAGCTGATAATAAAGATTTGGAAATGTTAAGTTCCCAAGAATGGTATATAAACATTTGAAAAAAATTGTGGTTGGTGAGTAAAGCTAACGTTTTAGAACATAGAAAGCAAAAAAAAAAAAAAAAACATTTTAGAACATAGAAAGCCACAGTATTTATAAAAGTATGATGTTGATGTAGGAGTATATCAATCATTGGAACAAACTTTACAACCAGATGTAAAAGTTTAGTAATTTATGCTAAAGGCAGTGTTTGATGTCAGTCAGGAAAAGAACAGACCATTTTGTAGTCAAAATAGCCATTTGGGGATGCAAAAAAATTTTTTTTTCTTTTTATTTATTTATTTTGAGACAAAGTCTTACTATGTCGCCTCGGTAGAGTGCTGTGGCGTCACAGCGCAGAGCAACCTCAAACTCGTGGGCTTAAGCGATTCTCTTGCCTCAGCCACCCAAGTAGCTGGGACTACAGGCACCCACCACAATGCCTGGCTATTTTTGTTGTTGTTGGAATTTTCATTGTTTAGCAGGCCCTGGCTGGGCTCGAACCCTCCAGCCTTGGTGTATGTGGCTGGCACTCTACTCCCTGAGCTATGGGCGCTGAGCCAGGATCAAAAATCTTTTATTTAAAATTGTATTTAAGGCCAGGTGGGGTAGTTCATGCCTATAATCTTAGAACTCTGGGAGGCCGACGTGGGTGGATTGCTTGAGGTCAGGAGTTCGAGACCAGCCTGAGCAAGACTGAGACCCCCCCCCATCTCTACCAAAAAATAGAAAAACTAGCTGGTTCTGGCGTGGGCCCGTAGCCCCAGCTGCTTACGAAGCTGTCGCAAGGTGGCGCTCGTACCTCGGTGGGTAGGGTGTAGGCCACAAACACCAAGGCCGGTGAGTTGAAACCCACCCGGGCCAGCTAAACAACAATGACAACTGCAACAAAAAAAGAAAAAAAATAGCCGGGCGTTGTGGCGGATGCCTGTAGTCCCAGCTCCTTGGGAGGCTGAGGCAAGAGAATTGCTTAAGCCTGAGTTTGAGGTTGCTGTGAGCTGTGATGCTACAGCACTCTACCCAGGCTGACAGCTTGAGACTGTCTCCAAAAAAAAAAAAAAATGTCACAAGAGGATCGCTTGAGCCCAAGAGTTTGAGCTATGACGCCACGGCACTCAACCCCAGGGCAACAGAGTAAGACTGTCTCCAAAAAAAAATAATTTGTATTTAAGGTTTAATTTTATTGAGATTAAAATTATAAACAAAGAAATGTAAGAGATTATTTTAATCACATGAAGAAAGCAAAAGAAGAAACCCAAAAGTAATAAAGAAAAAGGTGACAGATATTTAAAAGTTCAAAACTTATGGCTGAAGATATCACATATTCAAAAGATGATAGAGTGGGAGAAAATACTTAAAAATTACATGAAGGTTAGTATCCTTATCAGTAAGATATAGAAATGGGAAATACATGTTGCATGCCTTTGGTAGGCTAAAGACTGGCAAAAAGAAGTCTCATGTATACTCCACTCACACACTGAATTGCCACCGAGTAATTTGGGCAAAAATATAGAAATTAGTAGCACTTCAGAGGTTCCACATAGCAGGAGCAGATGTGGCACATTATCCCCATAGTTTTTGTGTCCCATTCTTAACAGGAAAGGGTTGTGCTCCTGCCATTGATTTTGTTACAAGGTAGGTTCTTGCTGGATCAGAGATGAGTTTCTTTTGTTTTTTGTTTTTTTAGAGACAAGAGTCTCCCTTTGTCACCCTCAGTAGAGTGCTGTGACATCATAGCTCACAGCAACCTCCAGCTCTTGGGCTTAGGTGATTCTCTTGCCTCAGCCTCCCGAGCAGCTGGGACTACAGGTGCCCGGCTATTTTTTTTGTTGCAGTTTGGCTGGGGCCGGGTTTGAACCCGCCACCTTTGCCATATGGGGCTGGTGCCCTACTCATTGAGCCACAGGCACCTCCTAGAGACAAGATGAGTTTTATGCTGAGCCATTGTCGGGTTATATCTCTAGGAAAAATTTAGGCAAATTTAATGTTTCCATTTAAGGGAATGTGTGCAAACGTTGAGCATTAGGGAAATCACTGTATTCTGGGAGATAAAGCAGCATTATTGAATGATACATCTGACTTCAGTGTTTTAGCAACAAGGAAAATGCATCTCTTGCAAATATGTGTAGGCAATTTATAGAAGAAATTCAAGTCCCCATACACATTTGTGACATGCTCAGCCTGTCTAGTAATAAGGAACGGGAAAACTAGCAATGATGTAATTATCATGTCCACTCAGCATTTGTAAAAGATTTATAATTAGTGAGGACATATTATTTGTGACAAGTGTAAACTACATTCTGTAAGAGGCCAGTTTGAGTATGTCTATCAAAGATTTAAAATGCTGGCTGGGCAGGGTGGCTCACACCTATAATTCTAGCATTCTGGTAGGTTGAGGTGGGAGAATCGCTTGAGCTCAGTTGCAAGAGCAAGACCCTATCTCTACTAAAAATAGAAAAGTTGGCTGGGTATAGTGGTGGGTGCCTGTAGTCCCAGTTACTCAGGAGGCTGAAACAGGAGGATCACTTGAACCCAGGAGTTTGAGGTTGCTGTGAGTTAGGTTGAGGCCATGGCACTCCGGAGCCCAGGCAACAGAGCAGTTGCTGTGTCATAGAACTTGCGTCAAAAAGAAAAACCAAACAGAAAAAGATTAAAGTGCTTCACCCTTGACTCAAAATTTCATCTCTAGGGATGAATCATAAAGAAGTCGTGTTCACAAAAATATATGTAGAAGGACTTCAACCCAGCATTGTTTATTATAACAACTATTGTAAGGCATTGAATGTTAAAGAGAATGATTAAAGACATTCTGTTGTATGTTAATTCTGATATGACAAAAGCTATAAAAGCTACCTTTGATTCAGCCCTGGTTAAAATTAAAGGTGATAAGATTTGTCCCAAAAGTATTTTATGGAAATCCATGAAAAGAAATAATCTTTTTTACTTACAGTAAGTTGAGAATTCAAAATACAGTGTTGGTTTATTGCTCACTCAACAAAAAGAAGGAAGAGGAGTGTGAAAGGAACAATCTCCACATCAGCATTAGCATTGAATTTGTAGAATCACAGTTTTTATGCTCTTAAACAGCTTTATAGGGAGAAAGCCAAGACTAGAGAATTTGTCTTTTTCTTTCTTTCTTTTCTTTCTTTTTTTTTTTTTTTTAGAGACAGAGTCTCACTTTATCGCCCTCAGTGCCGTGGTGTCACAGCTCACAGCAACCTCCAACTCCTGGGCTTAGGCGATTCTGTTGCCTCAGCCTTCGGAGTAGCTGGGACCACAGGCACCCGGCTATTTTTTGTTGCAGTTTGGCCAGAGCTGGGTTTGAGCCCGCCACCCTCCGTATATGGGGCCAGCACCTTACTCACTGAGCCACAGGCGCCGCCCAAGACTGTGGTATTCTGTTATAGCAGCAGAAAACAAACCAAGATAACCGATTTTTGACTTTGTTAAGTCACTCTATTGTACTTTTAATTTCATTGATCTCGTACCTTTATTATATCCTACTTTTTTCTTTGCATTTATCATGCCAGTTTTTAATTTTAGTTTTTTCTTTTTCTTAGTTTTCCTGTATTATGCTATGTTAAAATGTATTTTATTTATTTATTTTTAGAAACAGGGTCTCACTATATCACCCAGACTGGAGTGCAGTGTTCTAATCATACTTAGCTCACTGTAACCTTGAATTCCTGGGCTCAAACAATCCTCCTGCTGCAGCCTCTCAGGTACCTGGGACTACAACATGATATCTGGCTGATTGTTTTACTTTTTGTAGAGACAGGGTCTTACTATGTTGGCCAGGTTAGTCTCAAACTCCTGGCCTCAAGTGATCCTCCTGCTTCAGTCTCCCAAAGAGCTGGGATTACAGATGTGAGCCCCGACACTTGGCCTGTCATGCTATTTTTTGTAAGTACTTAATTTTCTTTTAGCCTTCTAATATAAACAAGGCTAAACATTTGCCACTTGAGACTAATATAGCTGAACCAAAGTTTTATTTATTTAGGTACAATTTATATTCAATAAAATGCACACACATTTCAAGTGTGTGGGGGTTTTGTTTTTGTTTTAGTTTTTGTTTGAGATAGGGTTTCTCTCTGTTACCTAGGCTGGAGTGTGGTAACATGATCATAACTCACTGCAGCCTTGAACTCCTGGGCTCAAGTCAAGCAATTCTCCTGCTTCAGCCTCCTGAGTAGCTAGGTCAAATATTCATTATGATGAGTTTTGATTATTGTATACACCCTTGTATCTATCATCCTAAACAAGATACAGAACATTTTCATTACTGCAGCCAAAGTTCTTATCCTACTATAATAGATGGTCTTTTGGCATCTGGCTTCTTCCACTTCAAATGTTTTGTTTTGTGGGTGGTGCCTGTGGCTCAAGGGAGTAGGGCGCCAGCTCCATATGCCGGAGGTGGCAGGTTCAAACCCAGCCCTGGCAAAAAATGTTTTCTTTTGTTTTGAGATAGAGTCTCACTCTGTCACCCTGGGTAGAGTGCCATGGCATCATCTTAGCTCACAGCAACCTCACACTCTTGACCTCAAGTGATCCTCCTGCCTCGGCCTCCCAGAGTGGTAGGATTACAGGTGTGAGGCAGTAGGCCTGGCCTATACTATGTTTTTTTAATTTGATAACCAAGATGGCTAGTAAGTACTAATGGACAAATAGCATATACAGCACTAATACATTGGACCTTTAAAGGGATTCACATGCCAAGCAGGCTGGAGTGGGATGGCACAAGTTTTTATCACCATATTCAAAATGGCACACAATTTAAAATTTACGAATTGTTTATTTCTGGAATTTTCTGTTTAATATTTTTGGTCCATGGTTGACCAAAAGTAACTGAAACCACAGAAAATGAAATCACATCCAAACTTTCAGTGTATTTACTAAAATAAATATAAAAAAAGAAAGTGATAAGGGAGGATTACTGTATAATGCTTATGTAGTGGTGGGTAATTAGTAGCATCTTATTGTGTTTTTAATTTGCATTTTCCTAATGACTAATGGTGTTCAGCATCTTTTCATGTGCTTTTTAGCCATTCATATTTCTTCTCGAGTTAAATGTATATTTGAATCATTTGCTTATTTTTTTAGATGCAGGGTCTCGCTCTGTTACCCAGGCTGGGTTCAAGTGATCCTCCTGACAGCCTCCCAAGTATCTGGGATTATAGGTGTGCAGCTAATGTTTTTTTGTTGTTGTTGAGACAGGGTCTCACTATGTTGCCCAGGCTGGTCTCGAATTCTTCTCATTTTTTATTGATATCTTTTGATGTGCAAACTTTTTTGACAAAGTTCAATTTTATTTTCTTTTATGGATTGTGCTTTTGGTGTCATATCTAAGAACTCCTATCTCAAGGTCACAAAAACTTTCCTCTACGTTTCCTCTAAAAGTTTTATAGTGTGGGCTCTTATATTTAAGTCTATGATCAATTTTCAGTTAATTTTTTTATGGTCTGAGGTAAAGGTCTAAGTTCATTTTTTGAAATCTGGATATCCAATTGTCCCGAGTGATTTGTTAAAAAAGACTACCCTTGGGTGGCGCCTGTGGCTCAAAGGAGTAGGGCGCTGGCCCCATATGCCAGAGGTGGTGAGTTCAAACCCAGCCCCAGCCAAAAACTGCAAAAAAAAAAAAAAAAAAAAAAATAGACTACCCTTTCCCCATTGGGTTTGTCTTGGCCTCTTTATCCAAAATCAGTTTACAAGGGTGTAAAAGTGGGCTGGGTGCCATGGCTCACGCTTGTATTTCTAGCACTCTGGGGGCCGAGATGGGTGGATTGCTTGAGCTCACAGGTTCGACACCAGCCTGAGCAAGAGTGAGATCCCGTCTCTAAAAGTACCCGGACATTGTGGCAGGTGCCTGTAGTCCCAGCTACTTGGGAGACTGAGGCAAGAGAATCACTTGAGCCAAAGAGTTTGAGGTTGCTGTGAGCTGTGACACCATAGCACTCTACCGAGGGTGACAAAGTGAGACTCTGTCTCAAAAAAAAAAGGTGTAAAAGTTAATTTCTTGAATTCTATTCTGTTGACCTCTGTGCCAACCTCTGTGTCTTGATTACTGGGGCTTTATAGTAAGTTTTGAAATTGGGTAATGTAAATACTCCAACTTTGCCTTCTCTTTTCAAAACGTGGATGGAGGGGTGGCGCCTGTGGCTCAGTGAGTAGGGCACCGGCCCCATATACCGAGGGTGGCGGGTTCAAACCCAGCCCTGGCCAACAAAAAAATAGCTGGGCGTTGTGGCGGGCGCCTGTGGTCCCAGCTGCTTGGGAGGCTGAGGCAAGAGAATCTCGCCTAAGCCTAAGAGCTGGAGGTTGCTGTGAGCTGTGTGACACCACAGCATTCTACCAAGGGCAATAAAGTGAGACTCTGTCTCTACAAAAAAAAAAACAAACCTGGATGGAGGTGGAACACATTATTCTTAGTGAAGCATTACAGGAATGGAGAAGTATGAATCCTATGTATTCAATTTTGATATAAAGACAATTGATGACAATTAATGACACGGTAGGGCATGGGGGAAGGGGAGACCAGACAGAGAAGGAGGGAGGGGGCGAGGGAAAGGAAAAGAAGAAAATAGTGACGAATTCTCACATAAATTGGATTTAATTTTGACCAAAGTACATTACTTAAACATTAATTTTTAATTTAACTTGTTAATATGTTGTTTAGGATATTGCATCCTCATTTATAAGTGACATATGTTTGTAATTTCCCCTTTATAACAATGTATTTTCTCCAATTTTAATATCAGGTGTACTCAGATCAAGTAGTATGATTTTGAAGTATTTCTTCTGGGCGGTGCCTGTGGCTCAAAGGGGTAGGGCGCCGGCCCCATATGCCGGAGGTGGCTGATTCAAGCCCAGCCCCAGCCAAAAACTGCAAAAAAA
The DNA here is from genome assembly GCF_027406575.1 of Nycticebus coucang. Classification (NCBI taxonomy): domain Eukaryota; kingdom Metazoa; phylum Chordata; class Mammalia; order Primates; family Lorisidae; genus Nycticebus; species Nycticebus coucang. The sequence goes on from NC_069804.1 coordinate 23,328,802, forward strand.
AAAGAAGTATTTCTTCTTTTTCTATTGTCTATAAGATTTGACATGATCTGTTTTTCGAAATTATCTTTTACTTTTATTTATAAATATTAGTTGTCTATTTTTTGATACTTAAAAAAAAATAAGAAGTTAACTGATGACTCCATACTGAACCTCAGAGTCAAAGCATTCTATAATAGACATACTCTTATTTGACAATGTGAATGTTACTTTCTTTGCATTATTATTATTGCTTAATATTTTGATGTAGCAATTGTCTGATTCCTTTTCTGAATGTATTTATGTTCGTTTATTCTTTACGAGGTTTTTGTTTCTAGTTCTTATCTTAAACATTGTTATTGTTATTAAATTTGAAGGCTTTTTAATTTTGTGAAGGTAAAAAAATGGAAACCTAATAAACACATGTATATGTAAAAATAAAAATTAAAAAAATACGTAAAAAAAAGTCTTTGGCTATTTTATGTCTTTTCAATTTCTGTATAACTTTTAGTTATCACCTTGTCAAATTTTTCCCAAATAGCCTGCTGGAATTTTGGTAGGGATCACATTAAATTTCTAGATCCAGTTTGGAGGGCAATTAGTATCTTGACAATAGTGATTCTTGCTGGGCGCAGTGGCTCACGCCTGTAATCCCAGCACTTTGGGAGGCTGAGGGGGGTGGATTGCCTGAGCTTGGCCTGAGCAAGAGCGAGACTTGGTCTCTAAAAAATAGAGTGCCATGTTGTCATAGCTCATAGCAACCTCAAACTCTTGGGCTGAAGCAATCCTCTTGCCTCAGACTCTCAAGTAGCTGGGACTACAGGCACCTGCCATAATGCCCAGCTAGTTTTTCTATTTTTATTTGTTTTTTTTTTTTGAGACAGAGCCTCAAGCTGTCGCCCTGGGTAGAGTGCTGTGGCATTACAGCTCACAGCAACCTCCAACTCCTGGGCTCAAGCAATTCTCTTGTTTCAGCCTCCCAAGTAGCTGGGACTACAGGCACCCACCACAACGCCCGGCTATTTGTTGGTTGCAGCCGTCATTGTTGTTTGGCGGGCCCAGGCTGGATTCGAACCCACCAGCTCAGGTGTATGTGGCTGGCATCTTAGCCGCTTGAGCCATAGGCACCGAGCCACTTTTTCTATTTTTAGTAGAGACAGGGTGTCTCTCTTGCTCAGGCTGGTCTTGAACTCCCAAGCTCAGATGATCCACCCCCACCTCGGCCTCCCAAAGTCCTAGGATTACAGGTGTGAGACACCATGCCTGTCCTAATTTTTTAATTTTTTGTAGAGTCAGGGATCTTGCTATGTTGCCCAGGCTGGTCTCAAAATTCTAGCCTCAAGCAATCCTCCTGCTTCAGCCTTCCATAATGCTGGGAGTATAGGTATAAGCCATTGTGCCTGGCCAATTTTGTATGTTTACATTGTATCCTGTGACCTTGCAGATGTCACTCCCTAGTTCTAGTATTTCTTTTATGGATTTCCTACATGGACAATTATGTCATCTGCAAATAGGGACAGTTTTATTTCTTTCTTTCTTTTTTTTTTTTAAGAAATCATTTTATTTATTTATTTATTTTATTTATTTTTTGGCCGGAGCTGGGTTTGAACCCGCCACCTCCGGCATATGGGACCGGCGCCCTACTCCTTGAGCCACAGGCGCTGCCCAGTTTTATTTCTTTCTAATCAAGATGTTTTTTATTTCTTTTTTTTCTCATTTTTTGGCTTGCTGCACTGGCTAGACCACCCAGAATTATGTTGAATAAGGTGATGAGAGGCCGGATGTGGTGGTGGGCACTTGTAGTCCCAGCTACTCCAGAGGCTGAGGCAGTAGGATGGCTTGAGCTCAGGAGTTTGAGGTTGCTGTGAGCTATTAACACACCACTGCACTAGCCAGGCAACAGTCTCCCTCTGTCTTAAGGAAAAAAAAAAGTAATGAGAAGGGACATCTTTACCTTGCTCCTGTTCTTAGGGGGAAAGCATTCAACCGGTAAATATAATGTTAGCTGTAAGTTTTTATCAAGTTGAAGTTATCCTCTATTCTTAGTTTTCTGAGGATTTTTTTTTTCTTTTTTTGAGACAGAGCCTCAAGCTGTCGCCCTGGGTGGAGTGCTGTGGCATCACAGCTCACAGCAACCTCCAACTCCTGGGCTCAAGCAATTCTCCTGCCTCCCCCTCCCAAGTAGCTGGGACTACAGGTGCCTGCCACAATGCCCAGCTATTTTTTGGTTGCAGCCATCATTGTTTGGCAGGCCAGGCTGGATTCGTACTCGCCAGCTCAGGTGTATGTGACTGACGCCTTAGCTGCTTGAGCCACAGGTGCCGAGCCAGGATTTTTTTTTTAAATCAGGAATGAGTGTGGAATTTTGTCAAATGCTTTTCTTTGCATCAACTGATATGATTATGATTGTGTGAGCTTTCTTCTTTAGCTTGTTAAACTGGTGAATTATACTGATTGATTTTTGAATACTGAACCAGATTTGCAAGTGAACAAACCTCACTTGGTCGTAGTGTATGATTCCTTAAAAAAAAAAAAAACCTTGGCTCAGCTCCCGTAGCTCAGTGGTTATGGCACCAGTCACATACACTGGGGCTGGCAGGTTCAAACCCAGTCCATGCCTTCTAAACAACAATGACAACTACAACAACAACAAAATAGCTGGGCTTTGTGGCGGGTGCCTGTAGTCCCAGCTACTTGGGAGGCTGAGGCAAGAGAATCTTGAGCCCAAGAGTTTGAAGTTGCTGTGAGCTGTGATGCCACGGCTCTCCTGAGACTCTGTCTCAAAAAAAGAAAAATGAAAAAACAAAAACAAAACCTTAATTGTAGTAAAATACACACAGCATAAAATTCCCCATTTTAGCCATTTTAAAGTATACAATTTATTCACATTAAGTAGTTTCACAATGCTGTGCAATCATTGCCACAATCTAATTCCAGAACATTTTCATCATCCCCAAAAGAAAGCCTAAACCCGTTAAACAATTTATTCCCCATTCCCATTTCTCCCAGCCCCTGGAAACCACTAATCTGCTTTCTGTTTATGTGAATTGGCCAACTCAGGATAATTCACATAAATGGAATCATACAATATGTGGTCTTTTGTGTCTGTTTTCTTTCACCGAGCATAATATTTTCAAGGGTCATCCATGTTGTAGTGTGTGTCAGTACTTCACTCCTTTTTATAATTGAGTAATATGCCAGATTTTGTTTATCTGTTCATCTGTTGATAGACATTTGGGTTGTTTCCATATTTTGACTATTGTGAATAGTGGTGCAGTGAACATTCATGTACAATTTTTTGTTTGAGCACCTGTTTTCAATTCTTTGGGGTAGATACCTAAAAGTGGAATTGCTAGGTCATGGTAATTATAGGTTTTAACTTTTTGAGGAACTGCCAAACTGTTTTCCAAAGCTGTGACACCATTTCATATGGGATTCTTCAGAGTACGAATTCAATTTCCTTAAGAGATATAGGACTATTGAAATTATTTTTTCACATTGGGTGCATTGTGGTAGTCTGTGTCTTAGAGGAATTGGTGCATTTCATCTTAGTTGTCAAATTTTCATTTGTAGAGTTGTTGGTAGCATTCCCTTATTATCCTTTGATGTCTACAGGGTCTGTGGGGATATCCCTTGTTTCATTTCTGGTACTGGTGATTTGTATCTTCTCTCCCCGCTCCTCTTCTCTTGTCTATCTTGCTAGAGGTTTACTACTTTTATTGATCTTTTTCAAAGAGGCAGCTTTTTATTCTATTGATTTTTTTCTCTGTTATTTTTCTGTTTGTACATTAGGTTCTGATCGTATCTTTATTATTTCCTCTCCTGCTTTCTTTGGATTTATTTGCTCTTCTTTTTCTAAGTTCTTCTCTTGGGAGCTGAAATTATTGCTTTAAGATGTTTTCTTTCGGGCAGTGCCTGTGGCTCAAGGAGTAGGGTGCTGGTTCCATATGCTGGAGGTGGCGGGCTCAAACGCAGCCCCGGCCAAAAAAAAAAAAAAGATGTTTTCTTTCAGGACTGCTTTAGCTAGAATTCTGCAAATGTTGATAGGTATCTCAGTTCACTGTATTTGCTTTTATTTGAATAATAGGTGATATGTTTTTCTTTACAGTCTTTCCAAAATATGTAATGGGTTTACATTTTCAGTTGTGATAAAAATATGTAACATAAAATTTGCTATTTTTATTTTTCTTTTGAGACAGCCTCACTCTGTATGACCCTACAGTATAGAGCACTGTGGTGTCAGCCTAGCTCGTGGCAACCTCAAACTCCTGGGCTCAAGAGATTCTCCTGACTCAGCCTCCAAGTAACTGGGACTACAGGTGCCCAGCACAATGCCTGACTAGTTTTTCTATTTTTAGTAGAAAACAGGGTCTTGCTCTTCTTGCTCAGGCTGGTCTGGAACTCCTGAGCTCAAGGGATCCTCCCGCCTCAGCTTCACAGAGTGCTAGGATTACAGGCATGAGCCACCACACCGGGCCTTTTTAATTATTTTTAAGTGTTCAGTTTGGTAGGGTTAAGCATATTGTTGTGAAACAGACCTCTAAAACTTTTTCATCTTGCAGATCTGAAACTACCCATGATACAACTAGTTCCTTTTATTCCTTTCTCTTAGACCCCTAGTAACTGCCACTCTACTTTCTGCTTCTATGAATTTGACTAATTTAGATATGTCAAATAAGTAGACTCATACAATATTTATCTTTTTGAATTCACTGTATTTTTTTTTTTTTTGTAGAGACAGAGTCTCACTTTATGGCCCTCGGTAGAGTGCTGTGGCCTCACACAGCTCACAGCAACCTCCAACTCCTGGGCTTAAGCGATTCTCTTGCCTCAGCCTCCTGAGTAGCTGGGACTACAGGCGCCCGCCACAACGCCCGGCTATTTTTTGGTTGCAGTTTGGCCGGGGCCGGGTTTGAACCCGCCACCCTCGGTATATGGGGCCGGCGCTCTACTGACTGAGCCACAGGCGCCGCCCGATTCACTGTATGTTAAAAATTTCTTTTGAGACTTGACCCATGAATTATTAGAAGTATGTTTAGTTCCCATATGTCTACAGATTCTGATTTTTAGTTTGATTACATTGTGGGCAGAGAACACACTCTGTGTGATTTCAATTCTTTTACTTATTATTTATTTATGTTAGAGACAAGGTCTCAGTCTGTTGCTCAGACTAGAGTACAATGGCACTGTCATAGCTCTCTGCAACCTCAAGCTCATGGGCTCAGGCCATCTCATGCTTCAACCTCCCCAGTAGCTGGGACTATGGGTATGTGCCACCACACCTGGCTAATTTTTAAATATATTGTAGGGACGGGGTCTTGCTGTGTTATCCAGGCTGGTCCACAAACTCTTTCTTGGCCTGAAGTGATCCTTCCACCTCAGCCTCTCTTGTTTTTTTTTTGTAGAGACAAGAGTCTCACTTTATGGCCCTCGGTAGAGTGCCGTGGCCGCACCCAGCTCACAGCAACCTCCAACTCCTGGGCCCAAGCGGTTCTCTTGCCTCAGCCTCCCGAGTAGCTGGGACTACAGGCGCCCGCCACAACGCCGGGCTATTTTTTGGTTGCAGTTTTGGCCGGGGCCGGGTTTGAACCTGCCTCCCTCGGTATATGGGGCGGGCGCCCTACCGACTGAGCCACAGGCGCCGCCCCCACCTCAGCCTGTCAAAGTGGTGGAATTCTAGGTGGAAGCCACCACACCAGGCCTTTTAAAAAAATTGTTTTTATTTTTTTAAGATGCAGGGATTTCTGTATATTGCTCAGGCTGGCCTTGAATTCCTGGCCTCAAGTGATCCTCCTGCCTCAGCCTCCCATAGTACTGGGATTATAGACATGAACCATTGGCCGATTTCAATTCTTTGAAATTAATGAGAAATATTTTACAACCTATGATATGGTCTCTCCTAGAAAATGTTTCATGTGTTCACGGAAGGAATGTGTATTCTGGAGTAGTTGGGTAGAATGCTCTAAAAATGTCAATTAAGTTGGGTCAGTTGATGGTTATGTTAGTGTTTTTATTGCTGCTGTAACAAATTACCACCCATTTAGTGAATTAAAACAACATAAATCTATTATTATGCAGTTCTGGAGGTCAGAAGTCTAACCGGGTGATGGTGGAGGCTGCAAGGCTCTGTTCTTTTCTGTAGGCTCTAGCGGAGTAACAATTTCTTGTCCTTTCAGATTATATGGGCACATTCCTTGGTTCATGGCCCCCTTCCATATTCAAAGTCAGCAGTGGGCTGGCTGTGTCTTTCTCATATCAAGTCACTTTGACACTCACTTTTCTTTCTTTCACTTAGACTAACCCTTGTGATTACATTGGGTCCACCCAGATAACCCAGAAAAATCTCCCCAGCTCAAGATCTTTTTTTTTTTTGAGACAGAGTCTTAAGCTGTCACCCTGAGTATAGTGCCATGGCCTGACAACTCACAGCAACCTCAAACTCTTGGGCTTAAGCGATTCTCTTGCCTCAGCCTCCCAAGTAGCTGGGATTACAGGTGTCTGCTACAACGCCCGGCTATTTTATTGTTGTTGTTGCAGTTGTCATTGTTGTTTTAGCTGGCCCAGGCCAGGTTGGAACCAGCCAGTCTCAGTGTATGTGGCTGGCGCCCTACTCACTGAGCTATGGGCGCCACCCCCAGTTCAAGATCTTTAATTACATCTGAAAAGTCCCTTTTGTTATGTAAGGTAGCATATTCACAGGTTCTGGGGATCAGGATGTGGACACTGGAGGGGGGCATTATAATGCCTACCACAATAGTGTGTAGTAGTTCAAGTTTTCTCTCTTCTTGTATCAATTATTGAGAGTAAGGTAAGGTAATGAAGTCTTTGCCTATTATTGCTGAATTGTCTATTTCCCTTTTGAATTCTTGCATTTTTTGCTTTATGTATTTTGAGGCTTTCATTAGATTGTATATACAACTTATAATTGTTATATCTTCCTGATGCATTGCCCCTTTTATCATAATGAAATGTACCTTTGTCTCTGGTTATATTTCTTATCTTAAATCTATTTTATCTGATATTGCTATTATATACATAGCCTCTGCCAGGAATGTGCTTGCGCCAGCAACTAAGGCAACCCCAGGCTAGGAGAGATGTTAATCATCCCCTCACCTTTCCTGAAATTGTTACTTCCTCTGACAGTGCCACTGTGCACAGGCATCACCCACTTTTCCAAATTGAGTGAGACTACTTCGACTGTGGCAACAAAGCTACCGATCCTTATGGCCAATCCAGCCCTAGCAGAACCTCCATGCTGATTGAGCTGGGGGAAATTTAGGAACAGACACAGGGAAGCCGCCATGGACTCCCACTGTTCTTCCATAAAGTTCAGCAATTTTTTTGGTTGCAGTTTTTGGCCGGGGCTGGGTTTGAACCTGCCACCTCTGGCATATGGGGCCGGCGCCCTGCTCCTTGAGCCACAGGCGCCACCCAAGTTCAGCAATTTTTTAAGCAATAAACACTTCTCAGATTGTCATATGATTGTTTTTGTCAGTTTTGTCCAACTTTATAGTTACTTGTCTGGTAGAGGTTTTGCCTTCTGTTTTTGCTGGAAGTCTCACCTCTACTATAGTATTGGTATTTGTTGTTGTTGTTGTTGTTTTCTTTTATTAAATCATAGCTGTGTACATTAATGCAGTCATGGGGTACAATGTGCTGGTTTTACATACAATTTGAAATATTTTCATCAAATTGGTTAACATAGCCTTCATGGCATTATCTTAGTTATTGTGTTAAGATATTTATATTCTGCATTTAGTAAGTTTCACATGTACCCTTGTAAGATGCGCCGTAGGTGTGGTCCCACCAATTACCCTTCCCCCTCCCTGTTGTTTTGTTTTTTGAGACAAAGTGTCTGTTGCCCTGGGTAGAGTGCCATGGTGTCATAGCTCAGAGTAACCTCAAACTCTTCAGCTCAAGCGATCCACTTGCCTCAGGATCCCAAGTAGCTGGGACTACAGGTGCCTGACACAATGCTGGCTATTGTTATTTTAATTTTATTTATTTATTTATTTATTTAAGAGACAGAGTCTCACTATGTCAACCTTGGTAGAGTGTTGTGATGTCACAGCTCACAGCAACTTCAAACTCTTGGGCTTAAGCGATTCTCTTGCCTCAGCCTCCCAAGTAGCTGGGACTACAGGCGCCCTCCACAATGCCCAGCTATTTTCTTGTTGCAGTTGTCATTGTTGATTTTAGTTGGCCCTGGCTGGGTTGGAACCCACTAGCTTTGGTGTATGTGTCTATGCCCTACCCATTGAGCTACAGGTGCCTCCAACGCTGGCTATTTTTAATAGAGACAGGGGTCTTGCTCTTGCTCAGACTGGTCTCCAACTCCTGAGCTCAAGCAGTACACATGCCTTGGCCTCTCAGAATTGCTAGGATTATAGGTGTGAGCCACTGTGCCTGACACAGTCTTTTTAAAGTAGATTTCTTTTTCCATATTAAGGAAGTTTCCGTTAATTCTGGTTCTCTTGTGTTTTTTTTTTTTAAGACAGAGTCTCAACTTTGTCACCCTCGGGAGAGTGCTGTGGCGTCACAGCTCACAGCAACCTCCAGCTCTTGGGCTTAGCCGATTCTCTTGCCTCAGTCTCCCGAGTAACTGGGACTACAGGCGCCCGCCATAATGCCCGGCTATTTTGTTGTTGTTGTTGCAGTTTGGCCGGGGCCGGGTTCCAACCTGCCACCCTTGGTATATGGGGCCGGCGCCCTACTCTCTGAGCCACAGGCACCACCCTGTTTTGTTTTGTTTTAAATAATAAGTAAAGATTTATTGCATCTTCTGTATCTCATGAGATGATTATATTTTTCCTTTAATCTATAAAATATTATATTACTAGACTCTCTGATATTGAATTCTTGATGCATTCCTCATAAAATTACACTCAGTCATATCACATTACTTTTTCAATACATTGCTAATATTTGGTTTGTTATTTTATTTAGAAGTTTATATGCATATTAATAAGTAATATTGATTCTGGCTTGGTGCCTATAGCTCAGCGGCTAGGGCATCAGCCACAAACACCAGTGCTAACAGGTTCGAACCCAGCCCGGGCCTGCCAAACAACAATGACAACTACAACCAAAAAATAGCTAGGTGTTGTGGTGGACACCTGTAGTCCTGGCTACTTGGGAGGCTGAGGCAAGAGAATCACTTAAGCCCCAGAGTTAGAGGTTGCTGTGAGCTGTGATGTCATGGCACTCTACCGAGGGTGAAGTAGTGAGACTCTGTCTCAAAAAAAGAAAAGTAATGGGCGGCGCCTGTGGCTCAGTGAGTAGGGCGCCGGCCCCATATGCCGAGGGTGGCGGGTTCAAACCCAGCCCTGGCCAAACTGCAGCAACAACAACAACAAAAAATAGCCGGGCGTTGTGGCGGGCGCCTGTAGTCCCAGCTGCTCAGGAGGCTGAGGCAAGAGAATCGCGTAAGCCCAGGAGTTAAGAGGTTGCTGTGAGCCGTGTGAGGCCACGGCACTCTACCGAGGGCGGTACAGTGAGACTCTGTCTCTACAAAAAAAAAAAAAAAAGTAATATTGATTTAAAATGTTCTTTTTTACTGTGTTTGGTATGCAGTTTATATTAGCCCATAAAATGGGCTAAATAACTTTTTACTTCTTCTGTTTTCTGAAATATATTGTTTAATATTGAAGAGATTATCTTGCCTTTGGAAGTTTAGTAAGACTTAATAAAACTGTGTGCTTGGTATTTCTTATCATGAGAGACATTTGATTACCAGTTCCTATTTTGGTAATTTATATATTTCTTGAAGTCTTTCCATGTCATCTTAATGTTCAAATGTACTGGAATAAAGTTGGTTACAGTATTCTCAAATGTTATTAAAAGTCTGTGCTATTTTTTTTTTTTTGAGACCAAGTCTCACTCTGTTGCCCAGACTACAGTGCAGTGGTGTCAGCTTAGCTCACAGCAACCTCCAAACCTGGGCTCAAGTGATCCTCCTGCCTCAGCCTCCCAAGTAGTTGGGACTATAGGTGCCTGCCCCAATGCCCAGCTATAAAAGTCTTTGCTATTATTCTTTGTTATATTTCTTTTTCTGTTCGTAATATTGTCTATTTTCTTCCTCTCCCTTCTGATGATCATGTTTGCTAGAATTTTTTTATTTTAGTAGTTCTGTCTGAGAACAAGATTTTGCTTGCATTCATTGCCTTCTTTGTTTTCTGTCATTTTTTTTCTGCTCTTATATTTTTTATACCTGTCTTCCTACTTCTTTGGGGCTTATTTTTTTTCCACTCTGGGGTCCTGAACTGAATATATAACTGACCTTTTTCAGGCTTTCCTATTTTTGTTTTTATATTTTGTTTTTTAAAAGAGACAGAGTCTCACTCTGTCACCCTCGGCAGAGTGCCCTGGCATCACAGCTCACAGCAACCTCCAGCTTTTGGGCTTAAGCAATTCTCTTGCCTCAGCCTCCGGAGTAGCTGGGATTACAGGCACCCGCCACAATGCCCAGCTATTTTTTTTGCAGTTTGGCTGGGGCTGGGTTTGAACCCGTCACCTTCAGTATATGGGGCCGGCACCCTACTCACTGAGCCACAGGTGCCGCCCTGTTTTTACATTTTTTATTTGTAAAAATCAGGCACCTTCGAGTGGCGCCTGTGGCTCAAAGGGATAGGGCGCCGGCCCCATATACCAGAGGTGGCGGGTTCATATCCAGCCCCCGCCAAAAACTGCAAAAGAAAAAAAAAAAAAGCTCGGCGCCTGTGGCTCAAGAGGCTAAGGTGCCAGCCACATACACCTGAGCTGGCGGGTTCGAATCCAGCTCGGGCTGCCAAACAACAATGACGGCTGCAACGAACAAATAGCCAGGTGTTGTGGCGGGCACCTGTAGTCCCAGCTACTTGGGAGGTGGAAGCAAGAGAATCGCTTAAACCCAGGAGTTGGAGGTTGCTGTGAGCTGTGATGATGCCATAGCACTCTACCCAGGGCGACAGCTTGAGGCTCTGTCTCAAAAAAAAATCAGGGACCTTCCCAAGAAGCCAGCAGGTTCAACATCTGACCACAACAGAAGGGGCAGCTGGGCCCTATCCTGTCATTTGAGGCTTGAGGTGGTTTTTATTTTATTTTATTTTTTATTGAAATACAATTTATATGCATGCCATAAAACTCACCCTTTCAAAATATATAATTCATGCTGAGTATGGTGTCTTACACCTATAATCCTAGCACTCTGGGAGGCTGAGGTGGGTGGATTGCTGGAGCTCAGGACCAACCTATGCAAGGTGAGACCCTGTCTCTAAAAATAGCCAGGCTTTGTGGCAGGCACCTGTAGTCTCAACTACTTGGGAGGCTGAGGCAAAAGGATCACTTGAGCCTAAGAGTTTGAGGTTGCTGTAAACTATGATGCCACAGCAGTCTACCGAGAGTGACAAAATTTATATATATATGTGTGTGTGTGTGTGTATGTGTGTGTATATATATATATATATATATATAATTCAGTGGTACTTAGTATATTCACAAAGTTGTGCAACCATACCACTATCGAATTCTTTTTTTTTTTTTCCTGCAGTTTTTGGCCGAGGCTGGGTTTGAACCCTCCACCTCTGGTATATGGGGCCGGTGCCCTACTCCTTTGAGCCACAGACGCCACCCCACCACTATCGAATTCTAAAACATGAAACCCCATATCTATTAGGCAGTCATTCCCTCACACACACATACAGTCTCAGCCCATGGCGACCATTAATCTACTTTCTGTATCTATGGATTTGCCTATTCTAGACATTTGTATCATGGAATCATATAATATGTGGCCTTTTCCATCTGACTTCTTTCATTTTATGTAATGTTACGAGGTTCATCCATGTTGTGGCATCAGTACTTTCATTAGTGTTTTTTTTTTAAGATTAAAGTTATTCATTTTAATAGTGAAAACATTCTCTTTTTTTTGACACTTTCATTAGTTTTATAGGGTTGCCATGACAAAGTACCACAAACCGGGCGGCTTAAACAACAGAGATTTATTGTTTCACAGTTCTGGAGGCTGGAAGTCAGAGCTAAATGCGTCATCTGGGTCGATCCCTTCTGAGGGTTGTGAGGGAGAATGTGTTCCAGGCCTCTCTCCTGGCTTCTGGGGGGGTTGCCGGCAATCTTTGATCTGTGGCATTCCTTCCTTGTAGAGGCGTCTCCCTTATCTCTGCTGTCATCTTCCAGTGGCATTCTCACTGTACCTGCGTCTGTCTCTGGGACCAAGTTTCATTTCTTCCCTTCCCTTCCCCTTTCCCCCTTTCCTTTCCCTTCCCTTCTCTTCTTCTTTTTCTTTTTTTTTTGAGGCAGAGTCTCAAGCTGTTGCCCTGGGTAGAGTGCCATGGCATCATAGCTCACAGCAACCTTTAACTCTTGGGCTCAAGCAATCCTCTTGCCTCAGTTTTTCTATTTTTAGTAGAGATGAGGTCTCGCTTTTGCTCAGGCTCATCTGGAACTCGTGAGCTCGAGCAATCCACCCATTTCGGCCTCCCAGAATTTTAGGATTACAGGCATGAGCCACTTTTCCTGGCCTCTTTTCTTGTTTTTTTTTTTTTTTGTTTGTTTGTTTGTTTGTTTGTTGTGGTTGTTGAGACTGAGTCTCACTCTGTTGCCCTGGGTAGAGTGCTATGGTGTCATAGCTCACAGCCACCACAAACTCTTGGGCTCAAGTGATCCTCCTGCCTCAGCTTCCCGAGTAGCTGGGAGTATAGGCACCCACCACCACTCCTGGCTAGTTTTTCTGTTTTTGTTTTTTTGTTTCTTTGAGACAGAGTCCTACTATGTCACCCTTGGTAGAGTGCTGTAGCATCACAGCTCACAGCAACCTCAAACTCTTGGGTTAAGCGATTCTCTTGCGTCAGCCTCCCAAATAGCTGGGACTACAGGCACCTGCCACAATGCCTGTCTATTTTTTGTTGCAGTTATCATTGTTGTTTTAGCTGGCCCAGGCAGGGTTTGAACCCACTAACTTCGGTGTATGTGGCTGGTGCCATAACCACTGTGCTAAGGGCACCAAGCCAATTTTTCTGTTTTTAATAGAGACGGAGTCTCACTCTTGCTCAGGCTGATCTCAAACTCCTGAGCTCAAGCAATCCACTCGCCTTGGCCTCCCAGAGTGCTAGGATTACAGGTGTGAGCCACCGTGCTAGGCTTTTTGTTTGCTTGTTTGTTTTTTAGGGTCACCATCTGAAGTACAGGGGGTTAGGACTTGAACATATCTTTTCTGAGGGGATACAACTCAACTCATAACAGAATGTCATTCCTTTTTATTGCCAAATCGTGTTTGAATAATATGGGCATACCACAATTTTTTTTTGAGACAGAACCTCAAGCTGTCACCTTGGGTAGAGTGCTGTGGCATCACAGCTTACAGCAATCTCCAACTCCTGGGCTCAATTAGTTCTCTTGCCTCAGCCTCCCACATAGCTGGGACTACAGGCACCTGCCCCTACAACACCCAGCCATTTTTTGGTTGTAGCTGTCACTGTTATTTGACAGGCCCAGGCTAGATTTAAACCCGCCAGCTCTGGTGTATGTGGCTGGTGCCTTAGCCACTTGAGCTACAGGTGCCGAGCCCACAATGTCTTTATCCATGCATTCATTGAGGGACATTTGGGTTGTTTCCACCTTTGGGCTATTATGAATAATGCTGCTATGAACATTCGGGTTTTGTGTGGACATACATTTTCAGTTCTCTTAGGTATATACCTATGAGTGAAATTGATGGGCCATATGGTAACATAATATTTAGCCTTTTGAAGAACTGCCAGGTTGTTTTTCACAGTTGCTGCACTATTTTATATTTCCACCAGCAATATATGAGGGTACCAATTTTTCTTTCTTTCTTTTCTTTTTTGAGACAGAGTCTCACTTTGTTACCATTGATAGAGTGCTGTGGTATCATAGCTCCCAGAAACCTCAAACTCTTGGGCCCAAGCAATTCTCTTGCCTCAGCCTCCCAAGTAGCTGGGACTACAGGTGCCCGCCACAATGCCCGGCTCTTTTTTCAAGATGAGGTCTCACTCTTGCTCAGGCTGGTCTCAAACTCCTGAGCTCAAGGGATCCACCCACTCAGCCTCCCTGAGTACTAAGACTACAGGTATGAGCCACTGTGTCTGGCCCTGTATACAAGTTTTCGTGTGGACTTATGTTTTCGTTTCTTTCAGTTTCTACCTAGGAGTGGAGTTGCTGGATCACATGATAACTATATTTAACCATTTGAGGAACTGCCAGACTGTGTTCCAAAGAAGCTGCACCATTTTTCATTCCTACCAGCAATGTCTAGAGGTTCTTATTTCTCCACATTCTCACCAACACTTGTTATTATGACTTATTTGTGTTTTATTTATTTTTAGGCTTCAGGTTTCTTTCTTTTTTTTTTTTTTTTTGCAGTTTTTGGCTGGGGCTGGGTTTGAACCCACCACCTCCAGCATATGGGGCTGGCACCCTACTCCTTTGAGCCACAGGCACCACCCTTCAGGTTTCTTTTTAACTGCAGTCCATAATTTACATTAAAGTTCACTATGGGTTTTGACAAATGTATAATGACTTGCATTCATCATGACACTATCATACAGCGTGGTTTCACTGCCCTAAAAATACTCCGTGTCCCACCTACTCATCCATCCTTCCCTCCCTTCACTCTTGGCAATCATTGGTCTTTTTTTTGTTTTTTGTTTTTTTTTGAGACAGAGACTCACTTTGTCATACTTGGTAGAGTGCTGTGGCACCATAGCTCACAGCAAACCTCAAACTCTTGGGCTCAAGTGATTCTCTTGCCTCCGCTTCCCTGGTAGCTGGGACTACAGGCGCCTGCCACAACGCCTGGCTATTTCTCAGAGACAGGGTCTCGCTCTTGCTCAGGCTGCTCTTGAATTCCTGAGCTCAGGCAATCCACCTGCCTCAGCCTCATAGAGTGCTGGGATTACAGGTGTGAGCCACTGCGCCCAGCCCCCTTGGTCTTTTTAATGTCTTCATAGTTTTGCCTTTTCCAGAATGTCATATAGTTAGGATAAAACAGTATGTAGACTTTTTAGTTTGGCTTCTTTTACTCAGCCATAGGCATTTAAAGTTACTTCATGTTAACAAAGTACTTCCTAGTGAGGCTCTTGGTCTTGTTTCTCCTTAGCATGTGGCACCTTTTGCTTTGTATACTGTTCAATAAAAGTGATAATTGAAAATAAAATAAAATAAAATAAAGTTACTTCATGTCTTTTTAATGGCTTGATAGCTCATTTCTTTTCTTTTTTTTTTTTTTTTGAGACAGAGTCTCTCTATGTTGCCCTCGGTAGAGTGCCATGGCATCACAGCTCACAGCAACCTGAAACTCTTGGGCTTAAGTGATTCTCTTGCCTCAACCTCCCAAGTAGCTGGGACTACAGGTAAATGCCACAAGGCCCGGCTATTTTTTTTTTTTTTTTTGTAGAGACAGAGTCTCACTGTACCGCCCTCGGGTAAAGTGTCATGACATCACACGGCTCACAGCAACCTCTAACTCTTGGGCTTACGCTATTCTCTTGCCTCAGCCTCCCCAGCAGCTGGGACTACAGGCACCCGCCACAACGCCCGGCTAAGGCCCGGCTATTTTTTGGTTGTAGTTGTCATTGTTGTTTGGCAGGCCCAGGCTGTGTTCAAACCGGCCAGCTCCAGTGTATGTGGCTGGTGCCCTAGTTGCTGAGCTACAGGTGCTGAGCCAGCTCATTTCTTTTTATCATTGAATAATGTTCCGTTGTATGAATGTACCACCATTTGTTTATCCATTCACCTATTTTAGGACATCTTGGTTGCTTCCACATTTTGGCAATTATGAATAAAGCTGTTATAAACATTCATGTGCAGGTTTTTATGTGGACATAAATTTTTAATTAATTTGAGTAAATACTAAGGAATGTGATTGTTGGATTGTATGGCAAAAGTACATTTACTTTTGTAAGAAACTGCCAACTATTTTCCATAGTGGCTGTACCATTTTGCCTTCCCACCAGCAATAAATGAGAGTTCCTGTTGCTTCACACTGGGTTGTGAGATTTGGGCTATAGATCTCCAAATTTCTCTTGATTCTAAGACCATTGTCATTTCAGTTTTCAAAGCCTTTATTCTGCTATTTTGTGTTTATTTCACAAATGGCATACCCAGGGATTAGCTTGAGTAGTTTTTTATATTGTACTTCAATTCTCAAAGTCTTTGCTATATTGCTTTGGGTCTGACCCATGCACTCTCAGCTCAGAGGTAAGCCTGGGATTTGTGCTGTGTTCAGACACACAATTAAAGGACCCCCTCTCCAGTTCACTCCTTATGATTCCCTCCATGCTTTCCAGTTTGGAGTGACCCATTTTTTCAGTCCTCTAGCCAGAAAGATGAGGTTCTTAAGAGTTTTTCCTCCTTGCACTGCATAAGCTCTGCTAGAGATGTCCCCTCTGATCAATGTTGGAAGAGAAAGTGGGAAAAAATATAGGTAAACTCACCCCTGTAAGAGTCACTTCAAGTTTTGACTTTTCTTCCCAATCCACCTGTTCTTGCTTACTTTTCAGAGTTCTCAGGTAGTTCTTTTTGTATTTTCTTGAAAGATTTTAGTTGTCATAAGTGGGAGAGATGGACTATAGTGGGTTTACTCTGTCTTGGCTGGCAACAGAAGTCAGTATATCCCAGTTTTCTTTTCTTTTCTTTCTTTCTTTTTTTTTTTGTTTGTTTGTTTGTTTTTGGTAGGCTAGTGAAGCAGTGAGAGTGGAGAGGAACAAAGGAATTTGTAACTGGCTGTGATCAATTAGTTGTAAACACCACTGCACTCAGGCCACCCACAATTTTCTTTTAATCAGTTTGTGAGTGGTAAATTCTGTGTGTCTGGGCGGTGCCCATAGCTCAGTGGGTAGGGCGCCGGCCACATACACCGAAGCTGGTGGGTTCGAACCCAGCCCAGGCCTTCTAAATAACAATGACAACTGCAACAACAACAACAAAATAGCCAGGCATTGTGGCAGGCGCCTGTAGTCTCAGCTACTTGGGAGGCTGAAGCAAGAGAATCACTTAAGCCCAAGAATTAAGGTTGCTGTGAGCTGTGACACTACAGCACTCTACTGAGGGCGACAGCTTGAGACTCTATCTCAAAAAAAAAAATTCTGTGTGTCTGTAAATGTCTCTATTTTGCCCTTACTATAGGAAGATAATTTACCTAGATATAAAATCCCAGGTTTACTAATAACTTTTTTTTTGACTTTGACAAATATCATTCTGCTGTCTTCTGGCATCATTTGTAGGCGAATGCAAAGTGTGTTAATGATCTTCTCATTTCTTAGTAGTAATGCCTTTTTTTAATCTTGTGGGGGTTTTGTGTTTTTGTTTTTTTTTTTTTTTTTTTGTAGAGACGGAGTCTCACTTTATGGCCCTCGGTAGAGTGCCGTGGTCTCA
Organism: Nycticebus coucang; assembly: GCF_027406575.1. NCBI lineage: Eukaryota > Metazoa > Chordata > Mammalia > Primates > Lorisidae > Nycticebus > Nycticebus coucang. The sequence continues at coordinate 23,346,166 of NC_069804.1, forward strand.
CACAGCTCACAGCAACCTCCAACTCCTGGGCTTAAGCGATTCTCTTGCCTCAGCCTCTCAAGTAGCTGGGACTACAGGCGCCCGCCACAACACCCGGCTATTTTTTGGTTGCAGTTCAGCCGGGGCTGGGTTTGAACCTGTCACCCTCGGTATATGGGGCCAGCGCCCTACCGACTGAGCCACAGGCGCCGCCCTGTTTTTTTTTTGGTTTTTTTTTGAGACAGTCTTACTATGTTGCTCTGGGTAGAATGCCCTGGCATTACAGCTCACAGCAACCTCAAGCTCTTGGACTTAAGCAATTCTCTTGCCTCAGCCTCCCAAGTAGCAGTCCAATTCTCTTGCTTCAGTCCTCCCAAGACTACAGGCGCCCCCCACAACGCCCGGATGTTTTTTGGTTGTAGTTGTCATTGTTGTTTGGCAGGCCCAGGCTGGACTCGAACCTGTGGCTGGTGTCTTAGCCACTGATCTACAGGTGCTGAGCACTATCTTGTGGTTTTTAAGATTCTCTTCTTCATTGATATTTTTCTGTTTCACTCCAATATATCAAAAAAAAAAAAAGTCCAAAAACTCCTAAAACACTCCCTGGAGGGCAGGATTGTCCTGCCTGAGCCCATAGCACTTCAGAGACTATTACTACCTTTTGACTGAGGTTGGTTCTTTTGGCCAGAGACTGTCTGGCTTGTGAGATTTAGGTGATAGGTTTCCAGTTTCTCATGTTCTCAAAGGCCAGAGTAATCCCCATTTTATGGATAAAACGACATTGACAACAAAAGTTTAAAATAGGACTTGTACCCACAGTGCACATAATTCTCATTTCTGACCTTACATCCTCTCAATACCTATTTCTTTCATTAATTCATAGAAATCTGCAGCTTTCATGAAGATTTTGGCTAATTTTCTTCATTTCTTCATTACTTTGCATTTCTTTATTCCTTTTAATATGTTTAAATATATTTCAGAGTAACTTAAGGCCACTTAGGTCCATCTCATTGGCTCCCTTGCACTCCTTCCTTTCTTCTTTCCTCCAATCACCCAGTCATTTATTTAACATTGAGTTAATGTGCCATGTTCTAAACTAGGCCCGGGGATAGAGAGAGAAATAAAACCCAGACTCTTTTCTCAAGGTTCCCTCAGCCTCATTAACGCATTATTAATCCAGAGAAAATAGTTATAAGCAACATGTGAAACTATGCTCAGAGAGTTTTTGATTTAAGTTACTGTCTTACTTGTGGTATGATATTTTTGTTTAGGAGAACTTCCTCATTTTCCTCAAGCTTCTATAAAGCCAACCCAGCTACTTTCCATAAAATACATTGCATTAATATTTACTGACCCCAGGCGGGGCGGTTGTAAGATATTTTGCAAAATTTACTGTCAACTATCATTCAATAGAGAAATTGTTACTGGAAATACTACTTTGGGAAAATGCTGTTGTCTGGTTGAATTATTTGTTCCATAATATATGGTGCTAAATGATGTACTTGAAAGTAGAAGAGGGCGGTGCCTGTGGCTCAAGGAGTAGGGCGCCGGTCCCATATGCCGGAAGTGGTGGGTTCAAACCCAGCCCTGGCCGAAAAAAAAAAAAAAAAAGAAAGTAGAAGAGTATTCAAAATGAATCTGAGTAATTTTTCTTTTATCAGTGTTAATAAAAATTTCAAGTAGACATTTGAAAACAATTTTTCAGCAGAAACATTAAAAATATAATTTTACTTGTATAGAAATTTTCAATCACTAAATATTAAATAAAAAGAAGCAATTGGTGTAGACTAGGGACATCTTTGTTCGTTATAAGTTATCCAGTGATGGACTTTGAATTTCTATTTCATATGTTTACTAAATAAATGAAAAAAACAAATTATATACCTGATCTTTTTTTTTGCGGCAGAGTGTCACTGTGTCACCCTCGGTGGAGTGCTGTGATGTCATTGCTCACAGCAACCTCAAAGTCTCAGGCTCAAGCAATTCTCTTGCCTCAGCCTCCCGAGTCGCTGGGACTACAGGTGCCTGTCAGAACACCTGGCTATTTTTTAGACACAGGGTCTTGCTCTTGCTCAGGTTGGTCTCAGACCATGAGCTTGGGGACCCACCTGCCTCAGCCTCCCAGAGTGCTAGGATTACAATCGTGAGCCACTGTGCCTGGCCTCTAACTGTTTTGTTTGTTTGTTTGTTTTTGAGACAGAGTCTCACTTTGTTGCCCTCGGTAGAGTGCCCTGGTATCACAGCTCACAGCAACCTCAAACTCTTGGGCTTAAGCCATTCTCTTGCCTGACCTTCCCAAGTAGCTGGGACTACAGGCGCCCCCGTGAGCCACCGCACGTACCCCAAATTTCTGTTAATTAAATGCTATTCCAAATTTTTTAAGAGAAACCTTACATGAAAAAATTCTTTTTAAACCATAAAGTACTATATTAACAGGAAATATTACAATTTAAAATACCTATTTGAAGGATTCTTACGGCTAAAATTATTACCAGGTGCTTTCATAAACATAGTTTACATTTAAGTAAGATGCAAGCCTGTAAGGGAATAAATATGAATGAACAAGTGTTCCCCTTCAAAGAGGGGGAAGAATCAAAAAATATAAAAGAGAGGAGATTCCTCAGTTTTAGTTTTTCTTTTCTTTCTTTCTTTCTTTTTTTTTTTTTTTGAGACAGAGTCTCACTATGTAGCCTTCGGGAGAATGCCATGGCATCACAGCTCACAGCAACCTCAAACTCTTGGGCTTAAGTGATTTTCTTGCCTCAGCCTCCCAAAAAGCTACCACAACGCCCAGGTATTATTGTTGTTGTTGTTGTCATTGTTGTTTGGCAGGCCCAGGCCAGGTTGAAACCTGCTAGCCTCAGTGCATGTGGCTGGCGCCATAACCACTGTGCTACGGGCACCATCATTTTTAATTTTACTTCTTTTTTTTTTTTTTTGCAGTTTTTGGCCTGGACTGGGTTTGAACCCACCACCCTACCCCTTTGAGCCACGGGCGCTGCCCCATTTTTAATTTTTATATTCACACTTTGATGTATGGTCCTCCAGGAGGGAGGCCTAGTAGTTCCATTATTTGTAAAGATATTAGGATAAAATTCAAAAAATTAAGGAAAACACTTAATTTTAAAATTGAGTTGAAAATATTTATGTAAACTCATGGCTAAGAATCATATTAGGGCCCGGCACAGTGGTTCGTACCTGTAATCTTAGCACTCTGGGAGACTGAGGCAGATGGATCACCTGAGCTCAGGAATTCCAGACCAGCCTGAGCAAGGATGAGACCCCGTCTCTACTAAAAATAGGAAAACTAGCCAGGTGTTGTGGCAGGCACCTGTAGTCCCAGCTACTGGGGAGGCTGAAGCAAGGGGATCACTTGAGCCCAAGAGTTTGAGGTTGCTGTGAACTATGACACCAGGGCACTCTACCCGTGGTGACAGAATGAGACTCTGTTGGCTCGGCACCCATAGCTCAGCGGTTAGGGCGCCGGCCACATCCACCAAGGCAGGCAGGTTCGAACCCGCCTGGGACTGCTAAAACAATGACAACTGTAACAAAAAAAAAAAAAATAGCCGGGCATTGTGACAGACACCTGTAGTCCCAGGTACTTGGGAGGCTGAGGCATGAGAATCTCTTAAGCCCAAGAGTTTGAGGTTGCTGTGAGCCGTGATATCACAGCACTCTACCGAGGGCGACATAGTGAAACTCTGTCTCAAAAAAAAAAAAAAAGTGCAGGCCTAATTTAGGGACAGTTTGCCAGCACTGTCCAACAGTGGGTGGTAGTTGCATTCTAGCCCCTGAAAGCTGGTGATGAAGGAAAATATTCCCAGGGGCAACGCTTTGGCCAGTATGTCTTGTCGTCTTCGTGCGGAAGCGGAGAAAGCCTATTTTCTCTCTAGGCAAAATGTTTGGAGATGCAATCCCCCCACAGCCTGGAGCATCCCTGCTTGTTCTTGTCGGGCATGCCAAGAATATAGGGCCCTGGCTGCTCTTTACCTGGGCCATTCCTCAGGGCTGTATTGCAGGGAACTGCCTTGAGGGATGAGGTGATATCTTCTTCTGGGACAAAGAGCAGGCTTGCTTTCCCTAAGGCCAGTATTCCTTGGCTGTGATGCACTGTGTACATAGCACGTCCATCCGGGCCCCTCTGAGTGGCCTTGCGTGATTGGAGACTTGAGAAATTGAGGCAAATATGCTGTTGCTCATGCTGCTTGCTGTGCCCCCAGCATCCATCAAATGGATAAATGGATCCAGAAAAGGCTAACAGGTAAGGAGGGGGAAATCCTAGACCTTGACAAATACTCATTATAAACTTTACAGTTGGTTTTACAAGCTTTTAGACATTATGTGACATGTACCTGATTTTGCATTGAGGGGTGCAACTCAATCATTCCTGTAGTTTTGGTCTCTTAGAGAAAAATTTTGCCACTTTTGTATTTGAATGACTTATTTTTTTCTGTGTTTAAGCAAAAATCCTGAGGCATCACTGTACATATGTTGGAAAAAACAATTAAGTTTTAATAGCTTCATGAAAGTATTTGACATTTCGGGTGGCGCCTGTGGCTCAAAGGAGTAGGGCGCCGGCCCCATATGTCGGAGGTGGTGGGTTCAAACCCAGCCCTGGCCAGAAACTGCAAAAAAAAGAAAGTATTTGACATTTCATAGCATACAAAACTAAAGGCTAAGGGTAAATGGATTGCCGATATAATAAACCAAAAATTCAAATATTTATTGTCATTTTCTTTCTTTCTTTCTTTTTTTTTTGTTTTGAAGATACAGAGTCTCATTTTATTGCCCTCAGTAGAGTGCTGTGGCGTCACAGTTATCACCTCTAACTCATGGGCTTAGGTGATTCTCTTGCCTCAGCCTCCCGAGTAGCTAGGACTACAGGCGCCTGCTACAACACCTGGCTATTTTTTGTTGCAGTTTGGCCGGGGCCAGGTTTGAACCCACCATCCTCCGTATATGGGGCTGGCACCCTACCCACTGAGCCACAGGCACTGCCCTGTCATTTTCCTCCTATTCATACTATAGATGGATAACATTACAAGCCTAATATTCTGATTGTTTTTAAAACTGTTTTGCCTCTCTCCTTTCCATAGTAAGTTTTAAGCTTCTCAGATCCGTCTTTATTTCCTCAGCTCTAAATAATGAAATTTCAGCATTTGATCTGGAAAACTACAAGTTCTCGTCACTGCTATGTAAGAAATCCCAGCAAGAAAATAAGGAAAAGGTGATATTCTGGTTTCTTAAAAATGTCCTTGAAAATGTTATTTCTAACAAAGGGGTCTTACAAAACATCTGGAACATAGAGCTTGTGGATTATTCTATGAATGTAACCTTAGCCTTAGAAAGCCTATAATTCCTTTGGTTTATATTACTTAATATTATCTGTTTTCTTTGCAATAATATTTAAATTGACATCTCCATGTTCTAAAGGCTATGAATACCTATGATATTTTGGGGGGGGGTGTTTGGTGATGTTGTTTTGTTTTATTTTGTTTTTTTGAGGCACAGTCTCACTCTATTGCCCTGGGTAGAGTGCCATGGTGTCATAGCTCATAGCAACCTCAAACTCCTGGGCTCAAGCCATCCTCTTGCCTCAGTTTTTCTATTTTTAGTAGAGATGAGATCTTGCTCTTGTTCAGACTGGTCTTAAATTCCCAAGCTCAAGCAATCCACCCTCCTGGGCTTCTCAGTGTGCTCGGATCACAGGTGTGAGCCACCATGCCCAGCCTACCTATGATGTTTTTTTTTTTTTTCCTATGATGTTTTTTAAATTCCCAAATGAATTGAAAATTTATGGGCAGACAAAAAACCCGTAGACAAATGTTTATAGCAGCTTTACTTATCAATTAACTAGAAACAACCAAGATATCCTTCAAAAGGTGAATGGATAAACAAACTGTGGTACATGTGTACAATAGTCACTGATAAAAAGGATCTATTGATTCACTCAACAATATGCATGAATCATTTTTTAGTGGTAAAATATACATAACATAAATATGGATGAATCTTTTTTTTTAAGCAGTAATGGATTTAATTCTGAGAATTAGGTGTTCTCTCACTTATCTCTTAATGCATTACAAACTGTTCCAGAACTTTGTGGCTTATAATAAACCATTTACTTAGTTCACAGCTTTGCAGGACTTTGATCAGCAATTCTTCTGGTCTTGGCTGGGCTCGCTCTTGGGTATGGTCAGTTGTGAATTAGCTAAGCAGCTCGGCTTCTGAGCATTGACTGGCTGTTTGTTGAAAAGGATGAGGAGCACTGGCCATTTAGCAGGCTAGCTTGGGCTAGGCACATGACTTTTGGGAGAGCTGCATGTTCAAAACCAAAACTTTGCTTCTTCCTCTCCAGCTCTCCTGCCCTGGGGTCTCCTGAGCAGTCCTCCTCATCTCAGTCAGTGTCACTAGCCTTCATCCTCAAACATGGATGAATCTTAAATGCATTTACTAAGTGAAAGAAGCCAGACCCCAAAGACCCAAGGCATTGCATGATTCCATGTATGTGACATTTGAAAGAGGAAAAACTAGAGGAATGTGTGTTAGTTTCCTACTGCTGCTGTAACAAATTACCACAAACTTAGTAACTTACAACAACAAATTTATTCTCTTATAATTTTGGAAGTTGGAAGTCTGAAATCTGTTTCAAAGCTAAAATCAAGGTGTTTGCCAGCCATAGTGGCTTGTGTATGAAGTCCCAGCTGCTCGTGAGGCTGAGGTGGCAAGATTGCCTGAGCCCAGGAGTTCAACACCAGCCTAAGCAACATAGCAAGATCCCCCATATCTATATAAAAAAAAATTAAATGGGCACAATGTGGGGGTATATGGCATACCTCCTGGGGGAAGGACACAACTACAGCAGGGACTATACCTAACAAATGCAGACATTTTAACCTAATTCTTCATGCCCTCAAACTAACCTGAAATAAAAAAAGAAAATTAAAAATAAGCCAGGCGTGGTGGTGCATGCCTGTAGCCTGTAGTCCCAGCTATTTTGGGAGGCTGAGGCAGAAGGATCCCTTGAGCCTAGGAGTTCAAGGCTGTAGTGAACTATGATCATGCCACTGCACTCCAGCCTAGGCAATAGACCAAGACCTCATCTCTAAAAAAAAAAATAAATAAATAACAAAATAAAATGAAGGTGTCAGCAGGACTGGTTACTTCTGGATGCTCTAGGGGGGAAATTCCTCTCCTTGCTTTCTCTAGCTTCTGGAGGCCGTCTGCATCCCTTAGCTTGTGACACCTTCCTCACAGCACTTCAGCCTCTTGCTTCCATCCTCACATCTCCTACTTCTTCCTTTGACCTTCTTGCCACCCACTTTTTTTTCTTTTCAGACAGAGTCTCACTTTGTCACCCTCATTAGAATGCTATGGCGTCATAGCTCACAGCAACCTCAAACTCTTAGCACAAGTGATTCTCTTACCTCAGATTTCCAAAGAGCTGGTACTACAGGCACCTGCCACAATGCCCGGCTGTTATTTAGAGATGGTGTCTTGCTCTGGCTCAGACTGATCTTGAACTCCCGAGCTCACGCAATTCACCTGCCTCAGCCTTCCAGTGTGTTAAGATTAAAGGCATGAGGCGGCACCGGCCACATACACGGGGCTGGCGGGTTTGAACCTGACCTCTGCCTGCTAAACAACAGTGACTACAACAAAAAACTAGCCTGGCGTTGTGGCAGGCGTCTGTAGTCCCAGCTACTTGGGAGGCTGAGGCAAGAGAATTGCTTAAGCCCAAGAGTTTGAGGTTGCTGTGAGTTGTGATGCCACAGCACTCTACCCAAGGTGACAGCTTGAGGCTCTGTCTTAAAAAAAAAAAGATTACAGGCGTGAGCCACCTTTGCCATCCACTTTCTTTTTTTTGCCTCCCACTTTTAAGGATCCTTTTTATTATATTTAGAGCCCACCTGGATAATAGAGGGCAATCTTTTTTTTTTTTTTTGTAGAGACAGAGTTTCACTTTATGGCCCTTGGTAGAGTGCCATGCCATCACACAGCTCACAGCAACCTCCAACTCCTGGGCTTAAGCGATTCTCTTGCCTCAGCCTCCCAAGTAGCTGGGACTATAAGTGCCCACCACAACACCCGGCTATTTTTTGGTTGCAGTTCTGCCGGGGCTGGGTTTGAACCCGCCACCCTCGGTATATGGAGCCGGTGCCCTACTGACTGAGCCACAGGTGCCGCCCAATAGAGGGCAATCTTATTTGGAGATCCTTTTTTTTTTTTAGAGACAGAGTCTCAGTTTATCACCCTCGGTAGAGTGCCATGGCGTCACCACTCACAGCAACCTCAAACTCTTGGGCTTAAGTGATTCTCTTGCCTCAGCCTCCCAAGTAGCTGGGACTATAGGCGCCTGCCACAACGCCCAGCTATTTTTTAGTTGCAGTTTGGCTGGGGCCGGGTTTGAACCCACCACCCTCCATATATGGGGCCGGTGCCCTACCCACTGAGCCACAGGCGCCGCCCTTATTTGGAGATCCTTAACGTAATCACATTGCAAAGTTCCTTTGCCATATAAGGTAACATTCATAGGTTTGGGGGATTAGTACGTGGATATCTTTGTGGGGTCATTATTCAGTCTAGAACTGGCCTGAAACCAGATCAATGGTTGCCGGGGGGTTAGGAGAAAGGGAATAGTTGAGTACCTCATGGGCTACACGAGGATGATGGAGGATACATGACTATAAGTGTCAAAACTCATAGAATGGCATCCCACCAAGAGTGATCATTACTGTATGCAAATTGAAAAAAGAATCAACTGGGTTGTCAGTGGTGGAACACAGAAGGTGACGAAAGAATTTAATTGTACCTGGTGGAAATTATGTTAAGTGAAATAAGCCAGGCACAGAAAGCCAAAATACTGCAGGATCTCACCTTACATGTGGAATCTGAAAAAGTTGAAAAAAGGAAAAAGAAGCGGAGAGTGGAAAGGTGGTTACCAGGGGCTGGAGAGGGTGGGTGTTAGGGACATGTTGGTCAAAGAATACAAAATTTTACTTAGACAGGATGAATAACTTCAAGAGGTCTATTATACAACACGGAAGCTATAGTTAACAACAATGTACTGCAATTGCTGAGACAGCAGATTGTAAATCTTCTCACCACAAAAAATGATAAGCATGTGAGGTAATATATATGTTAATTAGCTTGATTTAGCCGTTCCACAATGTATACATATTTCAGAACAACATGTTGTATAGGATAAACATATATAATTTTCATTTGTCAATTTACAAAATACATAGTAAATAAAAGAATTTTTTTTGAGACAGAGTCTCACTATGTCGCCCTTGGTAGAGTGCTCTGGCATCACAGCTCACAGCAACCTCAAACTCTTGGGCTAAGCAATTCTCTTGCCTCCGCCTCCCAAGTAGCTGGGACTACAGGCACCCGCCACAAAGCCTAGCCATATTTTTGTTGCAGTTGTCATTGTTGGTTAGCTGGCCCAGGTTGGGCTTGAACCTCACCAGCCTCAGTGCACGTGGCTGGCGTCGTAACCACTGTGCTACGAGCGCCAAGCCAGGCCTTTTTATTCTTAATCCAGTTTTTCCCTATCCACAGAGTCATTCTTCATAGTAAAAACCCCAGACATTCTCACCAGACCAGTTCATGTAATACTCTCTCTTTACCACTTACTTCATTATCATATGGTATTTTGCCTCAATATAATGTTATTACCATAAAGCAGGGCTGCACTGCCAGGGCACTTCGAGATTTTTATGCGCAATTCAGACTTCGTTTAATTTTACTCCATTAGATTCCTGCTGTGTCCTTGGCTTGCCTCACCTTTGCGAGCATTACAAAACTTTCCACAGTTCTATCAGCTGCTTCTTCCTGTTTTGTTCTCAATTTGGGATGTTTATTTCTTTTGCTTGATGTCTGTATGCTGAAAGAAATAAATAAGCAGAAAACATTTGTGGTTCATTCGAGCACAGGGGACAATCCAAATTTGTTCCATATGATGTTCTCGGACTAGGATTTGTAATGTCTTGTAATTGGTGAGTATATTTTGCCTTAAACTGTTATGTTGAATTATCACTTCTTTGAGCATATTTATTTAAATATATTTTGGGGCGAACAGTCGTTATGTCATAAAAAAGGAGTCTGTTCAAAAGGTGTGAGAATTTTCAAGAGCTGCTTTGCCAAATGTTAACTAAAGGGTCGTTATGGATCTGTCAGTCCGAGCAAGCGAGCAGGAGGGTGCAAGTCTGCAGGAGCAGAGCAATGCCGAAATCAAAGGAACTTGTTTCTTCAAGCTCTTCTGGCAGTGATTCAGACAGTGAAGTTGACAGAAAGTTAAAGAGGAAAAAGCAAGTTGCTCCAGAAAAACCTGTGAAGAAGCAAAGGACTGGTGAAACTTCAAGAGCTCTGCCATCTTCCAAACAGAGCAGCAGCAGCAGAGATGATAACATGTTTCAGACTGGGAAAATGAGGTACGTTAGTGTTCGGGACTTTAAAGGGAAAGTTCTTACTGATAGTAGAGAATATTGGATGGATCCAGAAGGTGAAATGAAAGCAGGAAGGAAAGGTGTTTCTTTAAATCCGGAGCGGTGGAGCCAGCTGAAGAACAGATTTCTGACATTGATGATGCAGAAAGAAAACTTTAAAATCCGAGCCATATAAAACCTGTACTGTTCTAGTTGTTTTAATCTGTCTTTTAACATTGGCTTTGTTTTCTAAATGTGTTCCAAGCTATTGTATGTTTGGATTGCAGAACAATTTGTAAGATGAACACTTTTCTTTTAATGTGCATTATTCAAAATGTTCTGAGAGAAACTAATTGTCAACATTATTAAGGAGGATTGCTTTGTGCCCACAACCCATATAAAATAATAAAATGTAAAACTACACAAAAAAGGGTCATTATGGAGAGTAGCTATGTACTATTTTGTACATGACATATATTATATAAAACAGTGCTATCATAAATATGGTTTGTGGAGTTGTGCCTATCAATGAACTCTTTGTTACTTGTCTGTGACAAGATAAACACAGAAATCGAGAGTGTTTAGAACTTTTATAACATTTGACTGAGTAATTTTGTCTGCTGCCTCTAACAGTAAGAAAAAATGGCTTTGTTATTTTAGATGGCATTGAAAATTTTTATTTTTCTAGTAATTTATTTTTAGTTTATTTTATAGAAATATCTGCAAACAATAGATTGGATTTTTTTTAAATTTACTCTTTCACTGCAGATGGTCTGAGCCACACTGATAATAGAGCACATTCTCTGACTTCGAGAAATCAAATTGTATAAAAATAATCTAATGAAAGCACATTCTTCTTCTGCCCCCGTTTCTTTTTTTTGAGATAGTGTCACGTCATCACCCTTGGTAGAGTGCTGTGGCATCCTTGCTCCTCAGCAAACTCAAACTCTTGAAGTCAAGTGATCCCTTTACCTCAGCCTCCCAAGTAGCTGGGACTACAGGTGCCCACCACAATGCCCAGCTATTTTTTTAGAGGCAGAGGCTCTTGCTCAGGCCAGTCTTGAACACAGGAGCTCATGCAATCCACCTGCCTTGACCTCCCAGAGTGCTAGGATTACAGGCATGAGCTACCACGGCTTATGCCCCTATTTCTAAATAATTACTGGTTAAAAAAGAAACAGAAATAAAATTTACAAAATAATTACAAGTGAACAGCAGCAAAACAGAATCTATCAAACCTTGTGCGATATAGCTAAGGTGGTATATCACACAAGGAAATTAATGTTTTAAATGCATATATTAAACAAGAAAATATTTATAATTGATAATCTAATTGTTCAGAAATGGTAGAGAATAGTTAGGGTACAGGCTCAGTACTTTTATCAATGAGTCCTCAAAATATAAAAACTTAAGTAAGTTACAATTATTTTTCCCATTCAGAAAATAGTCCTGTGGTAGGAAGGGTTGGCAGGCATTCATGCCAAACTCAGCATAAGTGTTTCATTTGCATTTCCAAAGCAGTAGTATCTGGTTGTCATCACCTTGCAGCCATCAGACAGTGGGAAAGAATCCAAGATGGTGTGTGAACAATTTTTTAAAAATTCAAGACCCTGAAGAGGCATGCAACACTTCTTCCTCTATTCCTTTGGTCAGAACTTGGTCATATGGTGACAGCTAGTGGCAAAAGGGATAAGAAAGTGTAGATTTTATTTATTTATTTATTTATTTTTGAGACCGGCTCATTTTGTTGCACCTGGTAGGGTGTCATGGTGTCATAGCTCACACCAACCTCAAACTCTTGGGCTCAAGTGATTCTCTTGCCTCAGCCTCCTGAGTAGCTGGGACTATAGGCGACTGCCACAATGCCTGGCTAGTTTTAGAGAGGGGGTCTTGCTCTTGCTCAGGCTGGTCTCTAACTCCTGAGGTCAGGCAATCTACCTGCCTTAGCCTCCCAGGCATGAGCCACTGCACCTGGCGAAGTGTGGATTTTAGTTTCAGTTATGTGTCCAATTAAAATTCCTTTACTGTAAAGGAAAGGGAAAAAGATATTGGGAAACAATTACTAATCTGCCATAAGCAACATATTTTTTTTTTGAGACAGAGTCTCACTTTGTCACCCTGGGTAGAGTGCTGTAGCATCACAGCTCACAGCAACCTTAAACTCCTAGGTTCAAGCAATTCTCTTGCCCCAGCCTCCTGAGTAACTGGGACTACAGGCACCTGCCACAGTGGCTGGCTATTTTTCTTTCTTTTTTTTTTTTTTTTTTAGAGATAGAGTCCCCCTCTTCCTCAGGCTGGTCTCAAACTCCTGAGCTCAAGCAATCCATTGGCCTCCGCCTTCCAGGCATGATTACAGGTGTGAGCCACTGCACAGGCCCATAAGCAACATACTAATAAACTCAAGGAAAATTGGAGGAAGAAAATAGTAAGTATAAAAGCAGAATGTTATAAACAAAGAAAACAAAGACTAGATGATCAACGAAACTGAAAGTCAATTAATTTAAAAAAATTGAAAATAGGCTAATCACTTGAAAGACTAATTGAGAAAAATAAGCAGCATGATAGACAAGGGTATGAATGAAAAAGGGGACACTATGATAGAAATGGTACAGTTTCCAAAACTCCCAGGAGAGTATTATGAACCAATTTATAGAAATACATCAGAAAACTCACAATTAGACAATTTTCTAGAATAGTATAAATTTCCTACATGAATTCAAGAGAGAATAGAAATCAGGCTTGGTACCTGTAGCTCAGCGGCTAAGGGCGCCAGCCATATACACTGGAGCTGGAGGGTTCGAATCTAGGCCGGGCCTGCCAAACAACAATGACAACTGCAACCAAAAAATAGGCAGGCGTTGTGGCAGGTGCCTGTAGTCCCAGCTACTTGGGAGGTGGAGGCAAGAGAATCGCTTAAGCCCAGGAGTTGGAGGTTGCTGTGATCTGTGATACCAGGGCACTCTACCCAGGGCGACAGATTGAGACTATGTCTCAAAAAAAAAAAAAAAAAAAGGCCAGGTGTGGTGGCTCATGCCTGTAGTCCCACCACTGTGGGAGGCCAAGGCGGGTGGATTGCCTGAGCTCAGAGGTTCAAGACCAGTATGACCAGTAGTGAGCCAGAGTAAGACCCCATCTCTACTAACATCAAAAACAGCCAGATGTTGTGGTGGGCATCTGTAATCCCAGCTACTGGGGAGACAAGGGGACAGAGCATCACCAGAGGAAGAACATCTAAAAAAAGAAGAAAGAAAATGAACAACAACAAAAAAGAGTACTTTAAACGAAGAAGAATGAACAAGCAAGCTGAAATTAAAAATAAAAAAAAATAAAATAAAATAAAAAAGGGGAATGTTACCCTTAAGAGGCTAATTTAACCTTGATAAGAAAACTGTAAAAAGACCTTATTTACATGGAAAGAAAATATAAACTAATATTACAAACATAGATGCAAGAGTCATATAGATTAGCAGTTGAATACAAAAGTTTATTAAAAAATTATGACAAAGTAGAGTTTATCCAAAAATGTATGGCTGGCTTTACTTTAGAAAATTAAATACGTACATGTACAGATTAGATGAGAGAAAGTATGGTTCTGTCAATTCAACATTAATTCCTGATGAAAGTTCTTTGGGAACTAAGGATAGAGGAACTTCCTTAGGTTGATGAAATTTAGCTACCAAAATCTACTCTCAAACTTTAGAAACTTTAGAAGTATTCCTGCTAAACTCAGAAATAAGTCAAGGTTGCTTACCATCATTACCTTCATTTGACATTGTGTTGGTCAGTGGAATTAAACCAATCAACCTGCTCGGCTCCTGCAGCTCAAGTGGCTACAGCACCAGCCACATACATGGGAGCTAGTGGGTTCAAATCCAGCCTGAGCCTGCCAAACAATGACAACTATATCCAAAACATAGCCGGATGTTGTGGCAGGCGCCTGTAGTCCCAGCTACTTGGGAGGCTGAGGCAAGAGAATAGCTTAGGCCCAAGAGTTGGAAGTTGCTGTGATCTGTGATGCCACAGCACTCTACCCAGGGCAACAGCTTGAGACTCTGTCTCAAAAAAAAAAACAAAAAACAAAAAACAATCAATCAACCACCTACCTACCCACCTACCCATCCAACAAATCAACTTACAAACGGGAAAGAGATTTGAAACAAAGAGTTAAAATTGTCAGCAGCGCCCATAGCTCAGAGGTTGCTGTGAGCTATGATGCCATAGCATCCTACTCAGGGCAACAGCTTGAGACTCTGTCTCAAAAAAAAAAAAAAGAAAGTTGAGGGTGGCGCCTGTGGCTCAAAGGAGTAGGGCGCCGGCCCCATGTGCAGGAGGTGGGGGGCTCAAACCCAGCCCTGGCCAAAAACTAAAAAAAAAAGAAAGAAATTTGGCTCAGCGCCTGTGGCTCAAGCGGCTAAGGTGCCAGCCACATACACCTGAGCTGGCGGGTTCAAATCCAGCCCGGGCCTGCCAAACAACAATGACAGCTGCAACCAAAAAATAGCCAGGTGTTCTGGCAGGCACCTGTAGTCTCAGTTACTTCGGAAGCAGAGGCAGGAGAATCACTTAAGCCCAGGAGTTGGAGGTTGCTGTGAGCTGTGATGCCACAGCACTCTACCCAGGTCGACAGCTTGAGGCTCTGTTTCAAAAAAAAAAAAAAAGAAAAGTTAAAATGGTTATTATTTTCAGGCGATATGATTGCCTTCATACAAGGGAAAGAATATTTAAACTTTGCAACTAATAAGAGAAATCAGCAAGGTTGCAGCATCAAACTGCAACAATTAATATAGGCTCACCATCGCTTACCTACAATTCTAAGATTAAAAAGCTGTGAAATGAAAAGGCTTTTTTCTTGCACATTTGTTGCCAGTATTCCTTTGTCAGTGAAATTCTCAGTCTATCTATACTTGTAATTGATCCCACTTACTAAAATGCTTATAAGTTTCACTGTAGAAATATTAATGTATTTGATTCTAGGGTATCTTAGACAGTGTTACTTAATATATGGTAAATGTACTGTATTTCTTTATGAAATATAGAAAATCTGAATCTTTAAAAGTCTTATTTAAATATTTTTTTTAATTTTTGAAACAAGGTCTTGCTCTGTTGCCTGGGCTAAAGGGCAGTCATATCATCATAGCTCACTGTAACCTCAAATTCCTGGGCTCCAGCAATCCTGCCTCAGCCTCCCAAGTAGTTGGAACTATAGGTGTGTGCCACCACGCCTGGCTAATTTTTCTATTTTTTATAGAGACATGGTCTAGCTTTTGTTCAGTCTGGTCTCAAATTCCTGGCCTCAAGTAATTCTCCCAGCTAGACCTCCCACAATGGTAGGATTATAGGCATGAACAACTACCCTCAGCCTGGAAAAAATCTGAATTTTGAAACCCATTTGGCCTAAAAGTTTTGGATCAGGGATTCTGGACCTTATCCTATCTAATACCTATTAGAAAATATTATACACATAGAACAAAATCCCTCATTCATAAATAAATCTAACCAAAGGTGTTGGAGACTTTTATGAAGAAAACCATTATGAAGCTTTATAATAAAGCATGTATTAAGAGATATATTCATGGGGCGGCGCCTGTGGCTCAGTGAATAGGGCGCCGGCCCCATATACCGAGGGTGGCGGGTTCAAACCCAGCCCCGGCCAAACTGCAACCAAAAAATAGCCGGGCGTTGTGGCGGGCACCTGTAGTCCCAGCTGCTCGGGAGGCTGAGGCAAGAGAATCGCGTAAGCCCAAGACTTAGAGGTTGCTGTGAGCCGTGTGACGCCACGGCACTCTACCAAGGGCGGTACAGTGAGACTCTGTCTCTACAAAAAAAAAAAAAAAAAAAAAAGAGATATATTCATGGATGGAAAGACTTAATAAAGATAACAGTTTTTTTCAAGTAAATCTATAAATTCAGTGTAGTTTTAAAAAATGCCATCAGTGGTTCATGTTTGTAATCCCAGTGACTCAGGAGGTTGAGGGGGGAGATTGCTTCAGGCCAGGAATTCAACACCAGCTTGGACAACATAGCAAGATCCCTACAGAAAAATTAACCAGGTGTGGTAGCACACACCTATAGTCCCAGCTATTTGGGAGGCTGAGACAGAAGGATTGCTTGAGCCCAGGAGTTTGAAGCATCCATGAGCTATGATTGTGCCACTGCACTCCAGCCTGGGCAACAGATTGACTGGTGAAATAAACACAAAACTTGGGATGTTTTGTAAAATTTGATGAATTGTTTTAAAATTTTACATGGAAATTTCTTTTTTTTTGCAGTTTTTGGCCGGGGCTGGGTTTGAACCTGCCACCTCCAGCATATGGGACCAGCGCCCTACTCTGTTGAGCTACAGGCACCGCCCACATGGAAATTTCTAAGATGAGCTAAGACAATTCTGCACTTGAAAATAAAGTTGGGGTGAGGAAGGATGTGACCTAACAAGATGAAGACACAATGAAGTTACAGTGATTAATACAGTGTGGGTATTTTTTTAGTGGGAATAGATTAATAAATCAATATACAAAAAGGAAGAGCACAGAAACAGTCTCATGCATGTATAAAACATACTATACGGCAACGTTGGCACCAAAAATCAGTAAAGAACATACTGTTTAACAATGATTTTGTCCAACTGGCTGTATAGAAAGAAATGAAATCATTACCTCACATTGTACACAAAATAGATTCAAGATGGTTTTGAGAGCTAAATGACAAAATTTAAATGTATTAGGATGAACCCCAAGAGTCAATATTTATGATCTTGGGAAACATGGAATTTTTTAGGCAAGCCACAAAAACAGAGGCTATAGACAAAAAGCTGTAGACTTGTAAATGTGAAAATTAAAGACTGCACAACCTACCATACAGCTTTTTTTAAGTTACCTTTATTGAGGTATAATTGACAAATAAAATTGTATGTATTAAGGTACACAATGTGATGCTTTAATATACATATATTGGGAAGTGCTTACTGTAATAAAGTTAATCATCCATTATCTCAAATGGTTACTTTTGTGTATGTGTGTGTGTGTATGCGTGAACACCTACTCTCTTACCAAATTTCTTTTTTTTTTATTAACTCATAGCTGTGTACATTAGTGCAATCAAGGGGTACAATGTGCTGGTTTCATATACAATCCGAAATATTCTCATCAAACTGTTCAACGTAGCCTTCATGGCATTTTCTTAGTTATTGTATGTAGACATTTGTATTCTGCATTTAGTAGGTTTCACCTGTACCCATTCTAAGATGCACCGTAGGTGTGGCCCCACCCATTATCTTTCCTCCACCCTAACCTCCCCACTCCCTTCCCCTTCCTTGGGCCTTTCCTCATAGTCTTGTGCTATAGTTGGGTTATAGCCTTCATGTGAAAGCTATAATTTACGTTCATAGTAGGGCTGAGTACATTGGATACTTTTTCTTCCATTCCTGAGATACTTGGCTAAGAAGAATATGTTCCAGCTCCATCCATGTAAACATGAAAGAGGTAAAGTCTCCATCTTTCTTTAAGGCTGCATAATATTCCATGGTATACATGTACCACAATTTGCTAGTCCATTCGTGGGTCGATGGGCACTTGGGCTTCTTCCATGACTTAGCAATTATGAATTGGGCTGCAATAAACATTCTGGTACAGATGTCTTTGTTATATTGTGATTTTTGGTCTTCTGGGTATAAACCTAGTAAAGGAATTATAGGATCAAATGGCAGGTCTATTTTTAGGTCTCTAAGTATTCTCCAAACATCCTTCCAGAAGGAACGTATTAGTGGGCATTCCCACCAGCAGTGTAGAAGTGTGCCCTTTTCTCCACATTCATGCCAACATCTCTGGTTTTGGGATTTTGTTATGTGGGCTACTCTTACTGGGGTTAGGTGATATCTCAAAGTAGTTTTGATTTGCATTTCTCTGATGATTAAGGACGATGACCTTTTTTCATGTGTTTGTAGATCGTGCATCTGTCTTCTTTAGAGAAGTTTCTCTTCAAGTCCCTTGCCCATCCTGAGATGGGATAACATATTCTTTTCTTGCTAATACGTCTGTGGATTCTGGTTATTAGACCTTTATCAGAGGTATAACCTGCAAATATTTTCTCCCATTCTGAGGGCTGTCTGCTTGTTTTAATTACTATGCTCTTGGCTGTGCAGAAGCTTTTTAGTTTGATCAGGTCCCAGTAGTGTATTTTTGATACTGCTTCAATTGCCTGGGGAGTTCTCCTCATAAAATATTCACCCAGGCCGATTCCTTCAAGAATTTTCCCTGCACTTTCTTTAAGTATTTTTATAGTTTCATGTCTTAAGTTTAAATCTTTTATCCAGTGAGAGTCTATCTTAGTTAATGGTAAAAGGTGTGGGTCCAGTTTCAATCTTCTGCAGGTTGCCAGCCAGTTCACCCAGCATCATTTGTTAAATAGGGAATCTTTTCCCCACTGAATGTTTTTAGTTGGCTTGTCAAAGATCAAATACCATTAAGTAGCTGGATTCATCTCTTGGTTCTCTATTCTGTTCCAGACATCTACTTCTCTGTTTTTGTGCCAGTACCATGCTGTTTTGATCACTATCGATTTATAGTACAGTCTCGGGTCTGGTAGCATGATTCCTCCTGTTGTGTTTTTATTGCTGAGTAATGTCTTGGCTATTCAAGGTTTTTTCTGATTCCATATAAAACGAAGTATGATTTTTTTCAAGATCTTTAAAATATGACAATGGAGCTTTAATAGGAATTGCATTAAAATTATATATTGCTTTGGGTAGTATAGACATTTTAACAATGTTGATTCTTCCCAGCCATGAGCATGGTATGTTTTTCCATTTGTTAACATCTTTAGCTATTTCTTTTCTTAAAGTTTCATAGTTCTCTTTGTAGAGATCTTTCACGTCCTTTGTTAGGTATACTCCCAAATATTTTATCTTCTTTGGCACTACTCTACTGTGTAGAGTCCTTGACTGTTTTTTTGGCTTGGTTATTATTGGTATATATAAAGGCTATGGATTTATGAGTGTTGATTTTGTAGCCTGAGACATTGCTATGTTCCTTGATCACTTCTAAAAGTTTTGTAGTAGAATCCCTACTGTTTTCCAGAAATACAATCATATCATCTGCGAAGAGTGAAAGTTTGATCTCTTCTGACCCTATGTGGATACCCTTGATTGCCTTTTCTTCCCGAATTGCAATGGCTAAAACTTCCATTACAATGTTAAAGAGCAATGGAGACAATGGGCACCCTTGCCTGGTTACTGATCTAAGTGGAAATGATTTCAATTTAACTCCATTCAATACGATATTGGCTGTGGGTTTGCTGTAGATGGCCTCTATTAGTTTAAGAAATGTCTCTTCTATACCAATTTTCTTAAGTGTTCTGATCATGAAGGGATGCTGTATATTATCAAAAGCTTTTTCTGCATCAATCGAAAGAATCATATGGTCCTTATTTTTTAGTTTCTTTATGTGCTGAATTACATTTATAGATTTATGTATATTGAACCAGCCTTGAGACCCTGGGATAAATCCCACTTGGTCGTGGTGTATAATTTTTTTGATGTGTTGTTGTATTCTGTTTGTTAGGATCTTATTGAGTATTTTAGCATCAATATTCATTAGTGATATTGGTCTATACTTTTCTTTTCTTGTTGGGTCTTTCCCTGGTTTGGGGATCAAGGTGATGTTTGCTTCGTAGAATGTGTTGGGTAGTATTCCTTCTTTTTGTATATTTTGGAAGAGGTTTAGTAATATAGGTACTACTTCTTCTTTTTTTTTTTTTTTTGCAGTTTTTGGCCAGGGCTGAGTTTGAACCCGCCACCTCCGGCATATGGGGCCAGCGCCCTACTCCTTTGAGCCACAGGTGCAGGTGCTGCCCGGTACTAGTTCTTCTTTAAAGGTTTGGTAGAATTCTGACGTAAAGCCATCTGGTCCTGAGCTCTTCTTTTTAGGGAGATTTTGTATAGTTGATGCTATTTCAGAACTTGATATAGGCCTGTTCAACATTTCCACTTCATTCTAGCTAAGTCTTGGTAGGTGACGTACTTCTAGGTATTGATCGGTTTCTTTCAGATTTTCATATTTCTGAGAGTAGAGTTTCTTGTAGTATTTGTTAAGGACTTTTTGAATTTCTGAGGGGTCTGTTGTTATTTCATCATTACCATTTCTGATTGATGAAATTAGAGATTTTACTCAGTTTTTTCCTGGTTAGGTTGGCCAAAGGTTTATCTATTTTATGATCTTTTCAAAAAACCAACTTTTGGATTTAATGATTTGTTGGATAATTCTTTTGTTTTCAATTTCATTTCATTCTGCTCTGATTTTGGTTATTTCTTTTCTTCTGCTGGGTTTGGGGTTGGAGTGTTCTTCCTTCTCCAGTTGCTTGAGATGTCCCATTAAGTTATTAACTTCCTCTCTTTCTGTTTTCTTGAGGAAGGCTTGCAGTGCTATAAATTTCCCTCTTAGGACTGCCTTTGCAGTATCCCAGAGGTTCTGGTAGTTCGTGTCTTCATTGTTATTTTTTTTTTCCAAAAATTTGGTGATTTCCTTCTTGAGCTCATCTATAACCCATCTATCCTTCAGCAAAAGGTTGTTTAGCTTCCATGTTTTTGTATGGGTATGCAGGTTCCTGTTGTTATTGAGTTCAACTGTTATTCCATGATGGTCTGAGAAGATGCAAGGAATAATTTCTATTTTTTTTAATTTGCTGAGGTTAGATTTGTGGCCTAGGATGTGGTCGATTTTGGTGTATGTTCCATGGGCTGATGAGAAGAATGTGTATTCAGATTTGTTGGGATGAAATGTTCTGTAGATTTCTGTTAAGTCCAGATGTTGAATGGTTAAGTTTAAATCTAAAATTTCTTTGCTTAGCTTCTTTTTGGAGGATCTATCCAGCACTGCTAAAGGGGTGTTATAATCTCCAACTACTACGGAACTGGAGGAAATCAAGTTGCTCATGTCTGTTAGAGTTTCTCTTATAAATTGAGGTGCATTCTGGTTGGATGCATAAATATTAATAATTGAGATCTCATCATATTTAGTATTACCTTTAACAAATATGAAGTGTCCATCCTTATCCTTCCTTATTTTGGTTGGTTTAAAGCCTATTGTGTCTGCGAATAGGATTGCAACGCTTGCTTTTTTCTGCTTTCCATTTGCCTGTAGTGTAGATGACCATCCTTCACCTTGAGTCTAAATTTGTCTTTTAATGTAAGATGTGATTCTTGGGCGGCGCCTGTGGCTCAGCGAGTAGGGCGCCGGCCCCACATGCCGAGGGTGGCAGGTTCAAACCCAGCCCCGGTCAAACTGCAACAACAAAAAAAAATAGCCGGGCTTTGTGGCGGGCGCCTGTAGTCCCAGCTACTAGGGAGGCTGAGGCAAGAGAATCGCGGAAGCCCAGGAGTTAGAGGTTGCTGTGAGCCGTGTGACGCCACGGCACTCTACCCGAGGGCAGTACAGTGAGACTCTGTCTCTACAAAAAAAAAAAAAAAAAAAAAAGATGTGATTCTTATATGCAGCAGATATCTGGCTTGAGTTTTTGTATCCAGTCAGCCAACCTGTGCCTCTTTAGAGGACAATTTAAACCATTCACATTATTTGAGAATATTGATAAGCCTTTCGAGAGTCCAGTGGACATTTTTAATCCTTTGTGACTTGGAAGTTGGAATTTGATCAAAATTTTCTGGGTGGGTTTACTTTTGTGGTGGAGGATTACACTGGTCTTTATGGATGATAGGTCTGAGAATATCCTGGAGAGCTGGTTTAGTTATGGCAAATTTCTTCAACATGTGAATGTCTTTGAAGTATTTAATTTCTCCATCATAAATGAAACTCAGTTTAGCTGGGTACAGGATCCTGGGTTGAAAGTTACTTTGTTTAGGAGATTAAAAGTTGATGACCATCCTCTTGTAGCTTGAAAGGTTTCAGCAGAGAGATCTGCACTTATTCTAATATTCTTGCCGTTGTAGGTGATGGTTTTCGTTTGTCTGGCTCCTTTCAGAATTTTCTCCTTCATATTAACTTTAGTGAAATACATTGTAATGTGTCCGGGGGATGTCTTATTTGGGTTGAGTCATGCTGGAGTTCTGAAACTGTCTGCTATCTGAATTTCAGAATCTCTTGGCATGTCTGGAAAGTTCTCCTTCATAATCTCATGGAGAAGAGACTCTGTGCCTTGTGAAGCCACTTCGTCACTTTTGGAGATCCCTATAAGACGAATATTGATTTTCTTCGAATTATCCCAGAGCTCTCTGAGAGAGTGATCTGTTTTTGCCCTCCATTTCTCTTCCTCTTTGAGGGTTTGGGAGCGTTCAAAAGCTTTGTCTTCAATGTCAGAAATCCTTTCTTCTGCTTGCTCCATTCTGTTACTGAGGGATTCTACTGTGTTTCTCAGATCTTTGAGGGCTGCAACTTCTTGTCTCAATGTGTCAAAATCTTTGGTCATTTGCTCTTTGAATTCGTTGAATTCTTGAGATATCTTTTGGGTTACTGCTTGGAATTCGAATTCAATCTTACTTGCTATCCAGATTCTGAATTTGATTTCTGACATCTCAGCTATTTGTTTGTGCATGGGATCTTGTGCTGTGTCTGCCCTATTGATCCTTGGGGGAGTTGATCTACTCTGATTATTCATATTGCCAGAGTTTTTCTGTTGATTTCGCCTCATAATTGTTTTTCACTATTGCCTCTGGCCATCCTCAGAGTTGGGGAGGTGACTCTCCAAGTTTAGACCCCAGTGGGATCACTCTATTGTTGCTGGATCTTTGTAGGGAGTGACCCTGTGTAGTTCCTCTGGGGCTGCCCCAGCCAGGGGGTTCTGTTTGTGGAAGCAGCTCCGGAGTGTGACACACTCAGATCCAGCAACAGGGCAGGAGGTGGTGTGCATGGTTCTGGGAGTGCCTGGCGCTCAGTGACTTTGGCACAGAGAGCCCAAGGCTCCAGCAATCTCTGGCCAGAAGAAGGGCTCTGCATAGAGGCATAAAGGGCTCTGGAGGGCACATGGCTACCAGAGTCCCTGGCCAGATGAGTGTTCCAATGTGGAGACAGGGAGGGTACAGGAGGGAGGACGCAGGGTTGCACAGCTCCTGCCCTTCCTGGTCAGGGCATGTGGAGGCCCGGTGGGCACGGGTCGTGGGTCAGGGGTCACGGTGCAGCTCTTATGGAGGTCCAGGTGGCACCAAGCCCAGGAGTTTGAGGTTGCTATGAGCTGTGACACTACGGCACTCTACCCAGGGCAACAGCCCGAGGCTCCAGTGTGCCCAAACTGGTCTCACTCTGCCCCGAGGGTTAAGGCTGTAAGGCAGCTCAGTCCCTGCCTTTAGGCTGCTCAGTCACTAGGTTACTAGCTCCTGCCCTATCCTTGCTCTGCGACCCTGAGGGCGGAGCTTGCCGGGCAGTTCTCTCCCAGTGGCTCCCTGCGGCCCACAGCCGAAGACCACTAGCTCCGTTTGGCTCAGCAGCTCAGTCTGGGGCCCAAGACAATGCCCAAAGTTCTCCACACTCCTGCTCAAACTCTCCCCAAGGCAGTTCAACTGAGTGCCAAGTCTAAAAACACCGAAACAGTTCACAGGTAAGGCCTTTCCGGTTTGCAGTCTCACTGCTGTTTGTACTTACAGCTGCTGGCATGATTAGGTACATCGAACACACGCAACCACTTGCCAGTTTTCCACTGTTTTTGTCCTCCTCTTGGGGTCCAGAAGTCCCTTGCTGACTCCCTGTATCCTCAAAGGGATGATTATAGGCAGATCCCACCAGCCAGAGATGCCTGGAGTCTCATCTCCCCAGACTCACCATGCCCTGTTGCCTCAGCCACCTCTTACCAAATTTCAATACCTTTTTTTTTTTTTTTTGCAGTTTCTGGCCGGGGCTGGGTTTGAACCCACCACCTCCAGCATATGGGGCCGGCACCCTACCCCTTTGAGCCACAGGCGCTGCCCTCCATACCATTTTTATTTTTATTTAGTTATTTATTTTTGAGACAGAGTCTGAAGCTGTCACCCTTGGTAGAGTGCTGTGGTGTCGCAGCTCACAGCAACCTCAAACTCTTTGGGCTTAAGTGATTCTCTTGCCTCAGCCTCCCAAGTAGCTGGGACTACAGGAGCCTGCCACAACACCTGGCTCTTTTTTGTTTTTTTTTGTTGCAGTTGTTAGTGTTGTTTTAGCTGGCTCAGGGCCAGGTTCGAACCTGCCAGCTTTGGTATATGTGGCTGGTGCCCTACCCACTGAGCTACAGGCGCTGCCAATACAATTTTTATTAACTATGGTTACCAGGCTGTACATTAGATCCTCAGAATTTATTCATCTTGTAGATGAAAGTTTGTATCCTTTGGTCATCATATCCCCATATCCTCCACTACCAGCCCCTGGCAACCACCATTCTATTCTGTTTCTGTGTTCACCTTTTTTGGATTCCAAATACTAGGGCTTCCTGGAAAGTATCCAGCCAGGTACTATGAAAAACAGAGACATACATGGCTGGATACTTTCTGGACATCCCTATGTGTGAGATTGTACAGTATTTATCTTTTTTTTTTTTTTTTTGTGGTTTTTGGCCGGGGCTGGGTCTGAACCCGCCACCTCCGGCATATGGGACTGGCGTCCTACTCCTTGAGCCACAGGCGCCACCCTTTTTTTTTTTTTTTTTTTTTTAGACAGAGTCTTACTATGTTACCCTCGTAGAGTGCCATGGCGTCATAGCTCACAGCAACCTCAAACTCTTGGGCTCAAGCGATTCTCTTGCCTTAGCCTCCCAAGTAGCTGTGACTACAGGCACCTGCCACAACACCCGGTTATTCTTTGTTCTTGTTGTTGCAGTTGTCATCCGTTGTTTAGCTGGCCTGGACTCAAACCTGCTACCCTCCTTGCCAGCCCGTAGTGGCTGGCGCAGTAACCCCTGTGCTACGGGTGGGCGCTGAACCCAGTATTTATCTTTCTGTCTGACTTATTTCACTTGGTATAATGCCCTCCAGATGCATCCATGTTGTTGGATTTCCTTTTTTTTCTAATGGCAGAATAATATTATGTTGTGTGGTATACATACATATCATATTTTCTTTATCCATTCATCTGCATCATAGACTTTCAAGTTTGACCTCCACGCATGGAGGAAAGAAATTTTACACTGTGACCTGTTACATCTCTCTCTGTATGCAATGAAACAATTTCACCAAAAAATACCCTTACTACTTATGAGGTACTCTATTTTCTACATTATTATTATTATTATTATTATTTTTGTAGAGACAGAGTCTCACATACCACCCTCAGGTAGAGTGCCATGGCATCACACAGCTCACAGCAACCTCTAACTCTTGGGCTTACGCGATTCTCTTGCCTCAGCCTCCCGAGCAGCTGGGACTACAGGCGCCTGCCACAACGCCCGGCTATTTTTTTGTTGCAATTTGGCCGGGGCTGGGTTTGAACCCGCCACCCTCGGCATATGGGGCCGGCGCCCTACTCACTGAGCCACAGGCGCCGCCCCCTATTTTCTATATTATTTTTAATAACTCTATTTGTGGGCAACGCCTGTGGCTCAGTGAGCAGGGCGCCGGCCCCATATACCGAGGGTGGCGGGTTCAAACCCACCCCCGGCCAAACTGCAACAAAAAATAGCCGGGCGTTGTGGCGGGCGCCTGTAGTCCCAGCTACTTGGGAGGCTGAGGCAGGAGAATCGCCTAAGCCCAGGAATTGGAGGTTGCTGTGAGCTGTGTGACGCCACGGCACTCTTACCAGGGGTGATAAAGTGAAACCCTGTCTCTACAAAAAAAAAAAAAATAATAATAATAATAATTCTATTTGTAACACACTAACTTCGCAGTTCTGAACCTTGATGTACATTAATATCATCTGGAGAACTTCCACAAAATATACTGTTAGGGTCTCACCCAGAAAAATAAAATTAGAACCCCTAGAAGTGGGACCTAGATGATGTCCTGTTTAAAAAGTTCCCCAGGTAGGGTGGCGCCTGTAGCTCAGTGAGTAGGGCGCCGGCCCCATATACCGAGGGTGGCGGATTCAAACCCAGCCCCGGCTGAACAGCAACCAAAAAATAGCCGGGCGTTGTGGCGGGCGCCTGTAGTCCCAGTTGCTCGGGAGGCTGAGGCAGGAGAATCGCTGAAGGCCAAGAGCTAGAGGTTGCTGTGAGTCCTGTGACATCATGGCACTCTACTGAAGGCGGTAAAGTGAGACTCTGTCTCTATAAAAAAAAAAAAAAAGTTCCCCAGGTGATTTTAATTGACTTCATGCTCTGCAACTTGAAAAACTATATTCAGTGAAGTAAAAGACATGCAGCAGCCAAGGAGATGATACTTGTAACACATGTAACAACCAAAAAAATTAATATTTAGAATGTATATTTCTAAAAATGAATAAGAAAAGGACAACTCAATAGAAAAAGCAAAGGCTGGCTCGGCACCTGTAGCTCAAGCAGCTGGAGCGCCAGCCACATACACTGGAGCTGGTGGGTTCAAATCCAGCCCGGGCCTGCCAAACAACAATGACAACTACAACCCCAAAATAGCCGGGTGTTGTGGCAGGCGCCTGTAGTCCCAGCTACTTGGGAGGCAGAGGCAAGGGAATCGCTTAAGCCCAGGAGTTGGAGGTTGCTGTGAGCTGTAATGCCACAGCACTCTACCCAGGGTGAGAGCTTGAGGCTCTGTCTCAAAAAAAAAAAAAAAAAAGAAAGAAAGAAAAGCAAAGCAAAGGCTATTCCAAGGCAATTCTCAAAATTATAGCTAATAAAGGTTCAGAGATATCTTAAACTTTACTTGTTATCAAGGGACTATAAGTTAAAATGATTTTACCATTTCTCCCTCTTATCAGATTGGCAAAAAAATTAAAAGCATGACATCATCGAAAGTTGATCAGGGAATGGGGAAATGGGAATTCTTTTATTCTGTTGGAGGGAATGTACATTAGCATAATTATTTTGGAGAATATTATTGAAAATGTGCCATACCCAGCAATTTACTTCTTTATAGTCCAGGAAAAACTCTTATAGATGCAGCCAAAGAGGCATTTACAAGGATGTACTAATATTTCTTTCTTTTTTTTTTTTTAATCTAAAGTTTTGTTGGTTTGTGCCACAGAAACACCTTTAAGGTACCAGCAGAGTGAACAGATGGTAAAGATCAGTGGTCAATAAAAGATTAGTGGATATCCTCTGCTTTACAAAAGACACGATAAACATTAAAGGAGTCCAGAGAAAAGTGGCAAAAATATGTCGATGTACTAATGTTTCTTAAAGAATCATTGGTGTGTGAACCATTTGTTTGTGTATCAGCTGGGCTTCTAGCTATGCTGCAGATTCCTTGGCCCTATCACATACCTACTGTATTAGTCAGGCTTCTCCAGAGAGAGAAACACAGCCAACAGGATAAACACAGATATATAAGAGATTTATTATGGGAATTGTTCTCATGTGATTACAGAGACTGAGAAATTGCAGATCTGCCTTAGGCAAGCTGGAGAACAAGGAAAGCCAGTGGTGTAATTTGATCCGAGTCCGAAGGCCAGAAAACCAGGAACTCCAATGGGTGAGAGCAAGAGAAAATGAAATCTCAGCTCAAGAAGAGAGAGAATTCACTTCCTGTGGAACTTGTTCCTTTCAGGCCCTCAGTGGATTGGATGAGACCAGACCACATGGGTGAAGGATCTTCTTCTCTCACTCTACTAATTCAAATGCTAATCTCTTCTGAAAAACACCTTTACAGGCATGCCTAGAAATAATGTTTTACCAGCTATCTGGACATCCTTTAGCTCATTTAAGTTGTGACATTAAAATAAACTCTCACGGGCGGCGCCTGTGACTCAGTCAGTAAGGCGCCGGCCCCATATACCGAGGGTGGTGGGTTCAAGCCCAGCCCCGGCTGAACTGCAACCAAAAAATAGCTGGGCGTTGTGGCGGGTGCTTGTAGTCCTAGCTGCTCGGGAGGCTGAGGCAAGAGAATCGCTTAAGCCCAGGAGTTGGAGGTTTCTGTGAGCTGTGTGATGCCATGGCACTCTACCGAGGGCCATAAAGTGAGACTCTATTTCTACAAAAAAAAAAAATAAATAAATAAGCTCTCCCATCTACCAGATCAGAGTATCTAGGAGTTGGGGCCCAGGAATCTGCATTTTTGCCAAGGTGTCCCTTGCAAATTTGAAAACTATTGCTGTTTTCTTTTTCTTTCTTTCTTTCTTTTTTTTTTTTTTTGAGACAGAGTGTCACTATGTCATCCTTGGTAGAGTGCCACGGCATCACAGCTCACAGCAACCTCAAACTCTTGGGCCCAAGCCATTCTCTTGCCTCAGCCTCCCAAGTAGCTGGGACTATAGGTGCCCGCCACAATGCCTGGCTATTTTTTGTTGCAGTTTTCATAGTTGGTTAGCTGACCCGGCCTGGGTTCGGGGCCAGGTTCGAACCTGCAAATGTCAGTGTATGTGGCTGGAGCGGTAGCCACTGTGCTACCAGCACCGAGCTTCCATTGCTGTTTTCTTAACCCTATGTGGTCTAGTTTTATTTTTTTTTTGGGGGGGCCGGGGCTGCGTTTGAACCCGCCACCTCTGGCATATGGGACCGGCGCCCTACTCCTTGAGCCACAGGCGCCGCCCTAGTTTTATTTATTTCATTGCTTAATTATGCTAATTGTTTTGGAGATAAGTGGTGTGTTACATGATCTGCAGAAAAGTGAAAAAGGAAGCCACTAATACCTGTAATGCTTACCTCACTCCAAAGAGTCTTTGAAATTCAAAGGTAATTTTTTCTCTGTATATATACATATATACATATATGTTTTTGGTTTTTTTTTTGAGACAGAGTCTCACGTTGTGACCCTCGGGAGAGTGCTGTGGCGTCACAGCTCACAGCAACCTCCAGCTTTGGGCTAGGGCAATTCTCTTGCCTCAGCCTCCTGAGTTGCTGGGACTACAGGGGCCCGCCACAACGCCCGGCTATTTTTGTTGCAGTTGCCACTTCTGTTTTAGCTGACCAGGTCCTGGTTTGAACCTGTTACCCTCAGTATATGGAGCTGACGCCCTATCCACTGAGCCACAGGTGCTACCCACATATATGGATTTTTAAACTTGCTATGGAGCATTCTGAATATATACACAAAGAAAATAATTCAACAATTCAACAACCCCCCCCCCACAGGCTCATCATCCAGCTTTAATAATTGTCTGCTCACAGCCAATCTCGTTTTGATTATATCCCCCACTCTCAGCTTAGCTCACAGCAAGCAACCTTGAACTCCTGGGTTTAAGTGACCCTTCTGCCTCAGCCTTCAGAGTAGCTGGGACTACAATACCCTGGCTAATTTTTCTATTTTTACTAGAGACGGGGGTCTCTTGCTCAGGTTGGTTTCAAACTCCCAAGTTCAAGGGATCCTGCAGCCTCAGCCTCCTAGAGTGCTAGGATTATAAGCGTGAGCCACGGTGCCTGGCTGAGAAGGACTCATTTTTAGAAATAATCACAACACCATCATTACACCTAAATGAATGAACAGTATTTTTTTTTATATGAGCACATATCCAGTTGGGATTAACAAAAATCCAAGTGTTCACATTTCTCCATTTGTGTAATTTTTTTATAGTTGTTTGTTTAAATGTTCATACATTGTGATTGATTGACATGTCTTTTTTTTTTGAGACAGAGTCTCAAACTGTAGCCCTTGGTAGAGTGCCGTGGCACCACAGCTCACAACAACCTCAAACCCTTGGGCTTAAGCGATTCTCTTGCCTCAGCCTCCCAAGTAGCTGGGACTACAGGCACTTGCCACAACGCCCGGCTATTTTTTATTTATTTATTTATTTATTTTTGGTTGTAGCTGTCATTGTTGTTTGGTGGGCCCAGGCTGGAGTCCAACAGACCAGCTCAGGTGTATGTGGCTGGCGCATTAGCTGCTTGAGCCACAGGCGTCGAGCCTGACATGTCTTTTAAGTCTTCTAATCTACTGGTTTCACCCCTAATTTTTTCCTTATAATTTATTTGTAGAGAAAAGTAGTTCATTTGTCCTGTAGAGTTTCCGAGCAAGTGGATTTTGTTGATCACCTGTGGTTTCATTAATATGTTTCTCTGTCCCCTGTATTTCCTATAATTTGAAAGTTAGAGCTAGAGGATTGATCGGGCTCAGATTTGATATTTTTGGCTAGTAGGATTGCGTGCTTCCATCCTGAGGCATATATTTCTGTGTTTCACTGCTTAGTAGCCATTGATGATTGTTGCCAAGATCCATTAATTCATTAGGGGTTGTAAAAACAGTGATATTCTAATTTTATCAGGCCTTCTATATATATATTAGTTGGAATACTTCTATTAAAAAGAACATTTCCTTCATCAACTAGTCTCAGAAACAGTTGTTGTTTTTTTTTTTTGAGACAGAGCCTCAAGCTGTCGCCCTGGGTAGAGTGCTATAGCATCACAGCTCACAGCAACCTCAAACCTCCAACTCCTGGGCTCAAGCGGTTCTCCTGCCTTAGCCTCCCAAGTAGCTGGGACTACAGGCACCCGCCACAGTGCCCGGCTATTTTTTGGTTGCAGCCGTCCTTGTTGTTTGGCAGGCAGGCTGGATTCGAACCCGCCAGCTCAGGTGTATGTGGCTGGCACCTTAGCCGCTTGAGCCATAGGCACTGAGCCTGTATTGTTTTTTGAGACAGAGTCTTACCTTGTGCCCTGATAAGGTGCTGTGGTGTCATCCTAGCTCACAGAAAACTCAAACTCTTGAGCTCAAGAGATCCTCTTGCCTCAGGCTCCAGAGGAGGTGGAACTACAGGCCCCTGCCACAAGGCCTGGTTAGTTTTTCTATTTTTTTTTTTTTTCAATGCAATTTGGTTTAAATGCCAGTTTCTTCAAGAACCTAATATTTGTTTTTTTATTTTTATTTTTTATTTTTTTGCATGTTTTGGCCAGGGCTGGGTTTGAACCCACCACCTCCAGCATATGGGGCCAACGCCCTACCCCTTTGAGCCACAGGCACTGCCCCAAGAACCTAATATTTGAGTTACAAATAATTGAAGGTCCTTTTAAAAAAAAATCCAATGCCCTCCTAATCAACTACTTTACCTGAAGAGAAAAGACATTGTTACAATGGCTCAAAACCGTTCTTCCAATGCATGACAGATTCAGTTCGGCTTTAACTAGCAAAGGCCGTGCCCACGTCCCCCTTCCCTCTGTACTGCCTCTTCCCTTGTGTGAACGGTATGTACCAGTATTTAATCATGTGTTTTATCTGCCTCTGCATCATGATACAGAAGAGCATGATGAAGTACATCACCAGAACCAGTCAGAACACCAGGACATTGAATGCGTCAAAGAAGGTACATTGCTACAAGGATGGATACCCTTGGTAGCCGTGTGCCAAAATTTAAACTCCAGAAGCCTTTTAATAAAGGGACGAAATTCCGCATTCTGTTGGGTTGGTAATGATGGACCATCATCTGAGTCTTCCATTAAGGAAGAATCCACTTTGGGAGAAAGAAAAGCTAGGAAAAGGCTTGGCCGCCTGTGGCTCAAGTGGCTAAGGCGCCAGCCACATACACCTGAGCTGGCCTGTTCGAATCCAGTCCGGCCCACCAAACAACAATGCCGGCTGCAACCAAAAAATAGCCGGGCGTTGTGGCAGGCGCCTGTAGTCCCACCTACTTGGGAGGCGGAGGCAGGAGAATCGCTTGAGCCCAGGAGTTGGAGGTTGCTGTGAGCTGTGATGCTACAGCACTCTACCCAGGGCGACAGCTTGAGGCTCTGTCTCAAAAAAAAAAAAAGAAAGAAAGAAAGAACAAAAAAGAAAAAAGAAAAGCTAGGAAAAGATTTAGATGGTCGATTCCGAGGCATAAGTTACAATGTACCAACCCTGCAACACCTAAACTCTAATCATGTTGTAGACAAAACTCAGACCCATAGTCACCACCCATCTCATGGTTTTGTATGGTGTAGACTTGTCTGCCTAAGACTGATAAATCTGTCCAAGCTTTGTGAAAAATCTGTACACCACTGAGGGTTTTCCATGGACACAATCTCCAACACTGTCCTCTTTGGACATTCTGTAACATGAAGTGAAACGTAAACGCAACTAATAATAAAGCCCTTCCAGGACTAAAAGACAGTCTTACTTCCCCCCAGATGCCCCTGCAGGGAGGGGAAGAGGATAGGAAGTGGCCAGGGTGAGCAGGACTGCAGCCCTCTCGCGGTCCCCTGCCCAGTCCCTGGGCTCAGCCTGTGCTCTGCTAGCCGCGGAGACGACCATCTCCTGACCGACCCTCGGCTCGTCCCCGCCCGCCGTCTAGTTTTTCTAGTTTTAGTAGAGACGGATCTGGCTTTTGCTCAGGCTGGTCTTGAACGCCTGAGCTCAAGCAATCCGCCTGCCTGGGCCTCCCAGAATGTTGTTAGGATTACAGGAGCAAGCCACTGTGCTCCACCCTGAGGAACAGTTCTTAACGGGATAAGTGCTTCATCTTTACCTTTATTAGTTTTCAAAATAATGAGTTGGCTCCCCAGCATTCTCCAGACACTGTAATTTTAAAAAATTGAGGTAGAATTCTCACACCATCAATTTTACCCTTTTAAAGTGTACATACAATCCATTAGTTTCTAGTACATTTTTAAAGTTGTGCAGCCATCGCTACTAGTTGCTTTTATGTATTTTTTATTTTTATTATCATTATTTTTTTAGCCTACAGCACCCCGTATTCCCAGGTGGTCTCCCATCCAAGTACTAACCAGGCCGGACCCTGCTTAGCTTCTGAGATCAGAGGAGACCGGTGCGTTCAGGGTAGATGCTTATTTTAAGTCTTATAAGTTCATGAACATATCCATTGCGTTTCAATTCATGGCAATTATTATTGTTTTGACATTTAAATTTTCTCAACTTTAGCCAACCTGAGCTTCTTTAAACTGGCTCCTGAGTCCTTTGACATGCTCTTGTTAGCTATGACACTTTCTTTTTTTGCCTTCTGTGGTAAGTAGATGTTCCTGGCTCATCTTGTACTCCTGCTCTAGCCCAGAAATCAGTCCTATCTCCAAGGTTCCTTTCGTAGAAAACTATAGAGGTCCCTCCCAATCTGGGCACAATGGGCACAAAGGGTGCTCATTTGTTACTGCTCATTGTTTCTAGGCCTCTTACGTGTGTAAAATTTTTTTCTCTTTAGCGGAGCTAGTTTGTTTGCTGTCCTGTGATTTTTTTTTTTTTTTTTTTTTTTGTTGTGGTTTTTGGCCGGGGCTGGGTTTGAACCCGCCACCTCCAGCATATGGGACCGGCACCCTACTCCTTGAGCCACAGGCGCCACCCTGCTGTCCTGTGATTTATAATTCATGAGGTAGAATTTTGCTATTGGTGATTTTCAGGAATTAAACAAAGTCTTATTCAACTAATGACTCATGAAAAATAGTGCTTGAAAAATCACCTAATTTTCAGTGATTGTTCACTTTAAAATTATTTTCCTTGGGGAAGGTGTACAGCGTAAAGACTCAGACTAAACATTCTTACTTGGCATTAATTATATACAGTTAACCAGATTTCGACTGAAGATGCAAGTTGCTTGTGTTACCTATAAGGTAAATATCAAGTACCAGATAAATGGTTAATTTTCATAGGGCATCTTTAGTTTAATAAATAAAACTAGAGATTTTCTAGGGGAAGGTGAAATTTTTTTTAACCTTTGGGATATAAAATAATGAAACACCACAACTTTATTTAAGAAGGTCTGTATTTTCTCATAAGCCAATAATTTGTTTCCTATTTGAAATCCTATCAGTCAGTGATGTGGAGTGAAAACCAACAGCTTCTTTTCTGACTAATGTCTCTCTAGAAAAATGATTGAAAGGCCTTCTATCGTTTCTGGCTTTAAGGACCTATAAACATGTCAGAGATTTTTAGTTAAGTTATTAAAACACTGTCAAAACCGTGAGTAGATGCTTTTAACTATCTGATATACATTAATGGCTCTGAAGGAACAAATAAATTTTAGTACATAATCAAAATTCCTTTGACTGCTTTGAAACCAGCTATTTTGTATTCATAGCATATGCTTTTGAAATGTTCTGCTCTCAATCTCCCTAGATAAAATTTCCTTTTATTATGTGTTTATTTAAGTGAGAAAATGAAAGCACTTACGAATGTTTTTATTCTGCCATACACCGCCTCCTTATTTGAGTTCCCCAAGGGCAAGCACAACCTCTTTGTTACTCCCTGTGCCCACAATACTATAGGTCCCTAACACTAAAACAATGATCAAAAGTATCAAGGCAGGATTGGCTGTAGCAGGTACTTTAAATACAAGATGCCTGGTGCTTAATCACCCAGTGCTTGATTTCCAAATGCTTACAATCTTAGCTGTCCTCGAGGTCCTATTGTGAGTACTTTCATAAACTACATTTTATACTTTATTAGAACATCAAACAATTTCTCATCTCTGCTGTTCACACTTCCTATTCTAGTAAAATGATTATCATTGTTCTTGTAACAGTTTAATATTGCTCTTTACAGCCTTCCATAAATGGATTTGAACAACAAATTACTTTTCCTTTTTTTGTAACTCAAAAAAATATAGTTGACCTTATCTGTATAGTCATCTATAGAATAATCTTTGTTGGACTTTAATATGAGTTTATCTCATGTAATTAATAGAACTAGGCTATCCTTTTCTTGTTTCCCAACAAAGTTAATAGTCCCTTTATGTATAAAAACAAGGGGCTCTTTGAAACTATCAATACCTAAACTACTTGATTGAGAAAACATCTTTTTCCTTTATGCTCTTTGGACACTTTTTTCTTAACTGCTTTACACTGGTGGACTTACAAGTACTTGATGGTAATTATGGAAGAACTAATAAGAATGCTGACATTAGGTTTTTGTGTTCTGAACATGCTGCTTACAGTTGCCTGGACGACGTGAGTTCCCATTCTTGACATACCATAGCATTAAACCGAGACCCTTGGTAAGTACTTAGACGCTGGTTATCAATTTTTTTGAAATATTAATTTGGGTACACAAGCAATTTCTCATTTTTTTGGCTTGATACAGTATTACTTAGTTTTATTTACCTTTCTGTGAATAGTCTATATCATGACCTGCTAGAATTTTCTATAAACAATGAAGACATGTTGTCATTTATTTATTAAAGGAAATTTAATTGCTTAAAAAAAAAATCGAAGCTAAAGCCCTGACAGGAAAATTACCAACCAGTACGTTTTCTGAGATTTCTTCTTACTCTACCTTCGTTTTTCCTTTTCCAGAGCCATTTTACGATTTTAAGATGTCTGAGGGAAGGGAAAAATTGCACTCTGAGAGTTTTAAAGAGTTATGACAGGCAACTGAAATACATGGTCTTTGTATTTACAGAGATTTCACACCAATATATTATCTGCTTTCTAATTTTTTTGTTGTTTAACGTTTAAATAAACCGTAACATTTAGTGCTATGTTGCAGCAGTATAGCATGTCAGATTCTGGATTAACGTGAAGACTACACTATTTAATTTTTTCCTAGTAACTTTTAAACATGGTCTGGGTTCCAAGTTCAGTATGGAAAAAGCATAACAATTTCAAATAAGGAAAATGCAAAATACACATTTTTGAAGTTGATAAGTGCTGTTTAATCAAGTCTTTTTAAATTTTAAACGGCTTACGCAGTCTAAAAAAA
This sequence comes from Nycticebus coucang, assembly GCF_027406575.1. Taxonomy (NCBI): domain Eukaryota; kingdom Metazoa; phylum Chordata; class Mammalia; order Primates; family Lorisidae; genus Nycticebus; species Nycticebus coucang. The sequence goes on from NC_069804.1 coordinate 23,382,157, forward strand.
ACCCATACCCAATTCTGCTATTAAAGAATGTGGTAAATTCATTATTTATGAATTACACAAGACTTACATCTCATAGGTTCCCAAGGTCTGATACACAGGTATACAGGACGTATACACTAAAAATTCCTGTTGATTGCAATGTGCGAGAGCAGTTTCCAAGTGTAACCCCCTCCTCCCCGCCAACTAATAAAATCAGTTTGGCTCTCTGGTTTGTTTTAAAAATTAAAACAGCTTGGTAGTTGCTCTATGGATAACTCTTCTCCCCCCTCTTCTTGCCCGCACACCTATTTAGACTGGCAAGCCCATTTTCATTTTATTTCAAAGATTTTTTTTTTTTTTTTTTAAGCAAAGGCTGGAGACCGCGGGGGTTGCTAAATTTATCTTCCTCCCCGGCTACGGGGATGGAGAAAACACATTTACTGCGGGCGGGGGTCTGAGGGCCTGCAAACAACTCGAGCAGGCGCCTCGGCCAAGACCGGCGCGGAGAGGCGGTAGGTCTCCGGGGAGGCCCTCGGGGGGCGGCCGCGGCCTTCGGGAGATGGTGGGGGATAACTCGGCCGCCTGCCTCTCCGCGGGGTCGGGGGACCGCGGCCCCGCGCGGGTTTTACGGCCAAGGCGGCGGCAACGGTGCGTGTGTGGCGGCGGCGGGCGGGAGCGCGGAGGAGGTGGAAAGAAGGGGGGCGCTGTCACGGAGACTCCGGCCGCCGGAGACCCCGCCGCAGCGAGGCCACTGGGCTCCTCGGTTGCGGGGCGTGAGCGGCGCCCACAAGGGTTCCAGGGGGACCCACCGGGCAGAGGAGGGGGCCCATCTACCCTTCCGCATTTTCCTGGGTCTCTCTCCCGGGCGGTGACGTGACGTGCTGACGGCGGGCCCGTGCCGGGGAGCTGGGCCGCTTTTTGTCAGCTCCGAGTTCGGCCCCTCCTCCCTCCCTCCGCCCGCCCCACCAGCCGGAGCCCGGCCCAGTGCTCCAGAGAAAGGCCGGCCTGCAGCACCCGCCACCGTCGCCGACCGCCCGCACGCTTGTCCGGTGAGTTTCGGGTGTCGCCGCGGCCGCGGGGCCTAGTGCGCGCGCAGCGGCCTGGTCTCGGCCTGGTCGGCGGCCCGCAAGGCGCCCTCCCGCGCTAGGCCGGGCGGCGTGGCGCGCGGCGCCGAGCAGGCCCCGAGGAGGCCGCAGTTAGGCCCGGGGAGGAGCCCGGCTGCCCCGAGCGGCGGCGGAGGCGCGCTCCGTAAGCGGGCGGGGGTTGGGGGAGGGTCGCCCGGCGGCGGCCGAGGGGCCCCGGGTCTGCACCACGGCCGACTCGGGGCACCGCGCTGGGGCAAGGCCTGGCGATGAGGCGAAGGCTGCAGGCGTGAGGTGAAGGCCGCAGGCCGGCTGGGCCGATTTTCGCTATGTAAATATCAGCGAGGGGGGGGGAGGGACGGGGGACAAGATGGCGGCGGCTCGGCGCCTGCTGCAGGGGACGATTGAGGGGGTTGACGGGAGGGGGGCCGCCATCTTGAAGGCGGTGTCTGGAGAGAAAATTCCGCTACAGCCCGTGAGAGGGGGTGGGAGAGTGGGTGGCGGCGGCAGCGGCGCCGGTGACGGGTCCCGGAGGCCCGGCGCGGTCGCGTGTGCGCGCGGAGGGGCGTGCTCGCTCCCCACAGCGGCCATTGCCCTTGCCGCCATGATGCGCGCTCGGGCTCCAGGCGCTCGGCGGCAGCGCCACCTTCCTGCCTTGTCTCCCGCGGCCCCGTGACTGGCTGCTATTTCCGCTGCATTTCAGCTGAGCTGCCGCAGGCGGCCACCACCGCCGCCGCCCGGGCGCGGGGGCCATCTAGCTCCTTGGCGCCTCCGAGCCTTCCCGGTGCGTTTGTAGTCTCCTGGGGGGCCGTCGCGGCGGGTGGAAGTCCGGGGATCTGGGATCACCAATGCAAATGGGACCCCAGGAAGTTTTATTTTTGCTTAAGTAAAATTTTACGTGGCTTAGGGTGCCCCTCGGTGCGGTTGTTTTCCAGCAGTCTTTGCCTCCTCTAGCATCTGAATGAAGAACTAAAAATAAACATTGATGGGAAAGTTCTCACCACTCTTTTGTCCAATAGGGAAAAAAGCGCAAATTGCACAACATAAAAGTGGAGGAATACAATTACGAAGGAGTCATTTGTTTTCATTTTTGTATATTTTTCTTGGAAAACTAGGCTATTAGTGATCTGTTAGTGGCATTTACTTCTTTTGAGAAATAAGAAAAGGGCAGAATGGTTTTTATTTTCTTATTGGAGGACAACGTAACGTGCATATTTATTGTGCATTTGTCTGTAGAGTTTGTCATTTGTGAAGGTTTCTTTTTCTTTTTCTTTTTTTTAGATAAGAGTCTCACTTTTTTGCCCTGGTAGAGTGCCATGGCCTCATAGTTCACATCAACCTCAAACTCTTGGCTCAAGTGATCGATCCTCTTGCCTTAGCCTCCCAAGTAGCTTGGGACTACAGGCCCCCGCTACAACGCCCAGCTATCTTTTTTTTTTTTTTAAGAGCCAGGGGTGAAGGATGTCTTGCTTTTGCTCAGGCTGGTCTCGAACCCTCAGCTCTCGCGATCTACCCGCCTCGGCCTCCCAGAGTGTTGGGATTACAGGCGGGAGCCACCACACTCGGCCAGTTTGTGAAGTTTTGAGGTGGAGTGCCATCCCCAAAGTACTTTTCTATTGCGCACTATACAACTTTCCTGGTAAATGGGAACCAAGTGTTAGCGATGCACAGTGGTAGGTGCTAAGGAAGATTTATTTAAAAGTTTTTGTAATGCAGGTGGTGCTGTAAAAAGTTCATCGTTTAGAGGTAGATGGGACAAGGTGAAATGAACTAAGTGCAGCGGGAAAGGTACAATAAATGACGGTTTTCAGAGGAGGGCAAGATTTCCATTTGGAGCATCAGGAAAGGATCCCTGAAGTAGGTGGCATTTTTAGAAGGTTACTGAAGGATAGGTAGGACTTTGTTAGGTGTAGGGCGAGGAGGACATTTCAAGGGTGAAGTTTCTTTTTTTTTTTTTTTTTGTAGAGACAGAGTCTCACTGTACTGCCCTTGGGTAGAGTGCCGTGGCGTCACACGGCTCACAGCAACCTCTAGCTCTTGGGCTTCAGCGATTCTCTTGCCTCAGCCTCCCGAGCACCTGGGACTACAGGCGCCCGCCACAATGCCTGGCTATTTTTTTGTTGCAGTTTGGCTGGGGCTGGGTTTGAACCCGCCACCCTCGGCATATGGGGCCGGCGCCCTACTCACTGAGCCACAGGCGCCGCCCAAGGGTGAAGTTTCTTTAGAAAACAAGTATTTATAGATTGGTAGAAGTGGATGGTTTAGGTAGAGGAGTAGTGGGAATTCAGACTAGAAAAGGTAAATTGCAGAAGAGCTTGTTTGCCCGTGGAGAGGCTTAATATTGGAGTCGGGGAGGCAGCTAGGGTGCCTTCACCTAGTGGAGTGATGACACATCTGAGGTGTTTTTTATAGTCACTTAACAGTTTCACTGGACTAGGAAAAGTTCCAAAGTTGAGAAATGATTATTAAGTTGATCAATGTTTTTACTATCAGAACGATTAAAAGAATGCCCAGAAGTTAAACATATTTTCCTACGTTTTGAACTGTTCATTGCTGCAAGATAACTGCTCCCTTTTTCTATTCTAATTCCTCATCCCAAGTAACCTTTTGCTCAAGGTTATTATAATTTCTACAGTAAACAAATAGAAAGAGGTTTCTAATGTTTAATTTACCATGGTTGAAAATTAAAGGACTGGTGCTGTGGATTACTTAAAGAAAATGAGAAATGAAGCCATCAGTATTTACCATGGTAAGAAGTCTGTTTTGAAAAGTAGGTTAGAATAGTGATTGTTAAAAAGATAGTGGCCTTTATGGCTCAGTGCCTGTAGCTAAGCAGCTAAGGGCCAGCCACATACACCAGAGCTGGCGGGTTCGAATCCAGCCCGGGCCTGCCAAAGAACAATAACAACTACAACCAAAAAATAGCTGGGCGTTGTGGCTACTTGGGAGGCTGAGGCAAGAGAATCGCTTAAGCCTAGGAGTTGGAGGTTGCTGTGAGCCGTGATGCCACGGTGACAGCTTGAGGCTCTGTCTCAAAAAATAAAAGAAGAGAAAAAGAAAGAAAAAAAAAGACAGTGGCCTTCAGATGGCCTTTTGCAATCCTTGTTCTTCTCCCTGGTGAAAATAGCTATAATGTTGGGTTTGGGAAGGTAACTGAGGGTGTCAGCTAAGCCTACCCTTCCAGTTTTGATTAATATTTGACTAATCTAGATGTGCATGTGGGAAATATCTTTCCTAGAATTTTATTATATAAGCCTTTAGGTAGCATAGGTATTCGCTTTCAGTTTTTCCATTTTTTTAGACTGCAGTAGGTGAGCACGGCAATGCCTCATGAAAGGACTGGAGAGAATGAAAGCTTTGTGTTTGTTATAAAGGATGGTGGTTTAGAAAAATTTGAGAAACCATGTATTGCATGAGGCTGGCTAGAAAGCGGGTTGCTAAGGTGGATTGTGGTTGTTGAGATGTTAAGGGTAAATATAAACTTAGAAGAACCAGTTGCTTTTATATCTTGACAGTTGGGAAAGAGACCTTTTTCTGTGCCTTTCTAAGAAAGTAGAGTTGTATTGCTGCACAGTATAGCAGCATTGAATCTTCAAGATTAAGATTAAATTAGACTCAAGTTTTATAATTAAGACCGATAATGTGTATAGTTTAGTTGCCACTAGAAATGGTTAAATATAAAATTGTTTTGTCTTAAAGGGTAGACCTTGATATGCAACCTAAATGTCGTGTAAAAAAGGGGTTAGTTTTTATGTGTATTTTTTTCCAGAGAGATGCAAATTTCCTTTTTCAAAAAATATGCTTGCAAATGCTTTAAAAGTGTGTTTTCCACCTTACTTTTTGTAAATGCTTATTCTATGACCCCATTTAGACTGGTATTGTCACTAGTGATCCTCTTTGTATTATTTGTATGCACACTGACAGCTCCAAACTTTGTCACTGTTAAACTTCTCAATTGGTCCTTGAAATCTGTTATCCTCAGTGAATATTTTACTTCACTGAGAGGGGTAGTTGACGGTCTGATTTTAACAGCTGAGTTTCCCTCCTTTGGATTCATGCCTTTCCTCTGTCCTCATCTAGGCCTTCCTACTTTTTTGCTGCAAGAAGGATCACCCTCCTTAAAGCCCCACTGTTCCGCTCCTTGCTCTGGCCTGCTTCCTTACGGATCTCTGGCAGCCACGCCATCCCTCTTTTGCATCATTACCCTCACCTTATAAATATTTCTAGGTTTGCTCATCTTACAAAACCTTTTCTTGCACTATTAATTTTATTTCCACTCCACTTATTCCTAAGTTCAGTATTTCACTGGTTGGGGAAGCTTGCACAGCATGTTAATGGGTGTGTTGTATAAAAAAAGTGTTCTGGGTTTTAGAAACTATCTTCTCTGTCCTCCTTGGCAGTGATTTTTTAACTGGTGTGCCATGAAAATTTTTAAAGATCATGAATTAAATTATTTACCAAAGAAGTTCAAAGCACAGTAAGTATGTTCTTTTTTTGATCAACATAACGTAAGTGTGCCTCATAAGTTTAACTATAGGTTCAAGTGTGCGATGAGATAAAGTTGAAAAACACTGCACTATGGTGAGATTTCCCTCAAGGTTAGTCTCTTCTTTTTTCTCTGGAATCTTCTCCCCTAACTTCTCCCCTCCCCTAACGTCCACCCTCTCTTCTAGTTTCTTATCTAGCATTTCCAACTGCTTACTGATCATATCCACCCAGATATCTTACTTAACTATCTCAAGATTTTGAAACCAGATTTATCTGGTACATTGTAGATGTCCACTAATACTTATTGATTTATTGTATTTTATTTTACCAGAGCCTCTAAAACAACTCTTGCTTCTTCCTTTATGTTAATGGTGCGATCATCTTTAGAGGCTCATTCTTTTCTGTCCAATGTGAACATCTTTAATTTAGCATTTAAGCAATTGGATTTTAACAATTTTAGCAATTGTTTATATTTTTGTCTTTTAAACTGTGAATATAGAGATAAATTCTCATTTATCTTTGTCCCTGAGCGGTACCTGGTACATGGTCCATTATCTCCAAAAGCAATTATTTTGGGTGGCGCCCGTAGCTCAGTGGGTAGGGCACCGGCCACATGCACTGGGGCTGGTGGGTTCGAACCCAGCCCAGGCCTACTAAAAACAAACTACAACAACAATAACAAAAAACCCTCAGAAAACCAAAAGCGATTATTTTAGTTACTGAGTATAGAGCATTTGATATAGTTGAATAGGTTTTAGCTATTCACAATTAAACATCCAATCAGTGTGTTCGTTTTTTTTTTTTTTTGGACACTTTTTTTGCCCTTGGTAGAGTGCCGTGGTGTCACACAGCTCACAGCAACCTCCAGCTCCTGGGCTTAGGCGATTCTCTTGCCTCAGCCTCCCGAGTAGCTGGGACTACAGGCGCCTGCCACAACGCCCAGCTACCAATCAGTGTGTTCTTTGACCAAGGAATATATATGCAGGTATGGAGGCACACTTACCTTACTAGGGTACCAGGCCCAGACCAGGAGCTAAGTTACTTCCCCCCTTATCTCATTGGAATATGGCACACCTTTTCTTATTCCTGTCAAATTATTTTCCCAGACAGCATTTTATAAAAACCTGGTATCTTACAACTCTGTTTTATTCAAAGGGAAATATAGTTTAGGGAAACTGTGGCCTTGAAGTGTACAGCCATTATTAGGCTTTTAAAAATATATATCTAAGAAGTTTTAAATTAGGAAAAATTTCAAAATTACTGGAAAGCAAATATCACTCAGATTCAACAGATCTTAATGTTTTGTTACGTTATTTGCTTCATATCTTTTTTGTTGTTGTGGCTTAAAGAAATAGTCTCAGATCCAGTTAAAGGGTGATCCCTCTATCTCATTCCTGTTTTTTTCTTCGCCAGAAGTAATCCCTGTCCTTTTTGTACCAAAACAATATCATTGTTTTGTGTGTTTTAACTTCACATAAACAATATCATAACTGTGTGTGTCAATTTTATATATTATTTTCACTTAATGTATTTTTGAAATTTATCTATACTGATATGTTTATCTAGTTCAGTGGTTTTCAAAGTGTACTTGAGGGATTTTTGGTGATCCATAAGATTCTTTCAGAGGGTCCATGAGGTCAAAACTGTTTTCATAATATTATTATTTTCCCTTGTCACCCTTATTCTTCTGTATACTATGTGAGCACTATACACAGGCCACGTGACACATGTTGTAGTAGTTCCAATGTGGAGACAGTTATGGGAATCCAGCTGTCCTCTACTAGACCAGCCATTAAAGAGATGTTTAAAAATGTAAAACAGTGCCACTCTTCTCCCTAATTTTTTGTTTAGAAAAACAATCATTTTAAAATAAATATTTATATTTATATCCAGTGGGTTTGGTTTTTATGAATTGATGTTTTTTAATGTCTCAGTTTTAATTTCTAATATGGTAAATATCTACAGATAGGACCTCCATAAAAATTGTCTGTGGTCTTTAATTTATAAGAGTGCACAGGAGTCCTGAGACCAAGAAGTTTGAAAACTACTGATCAAGTTTATTCATTTTACTTGTATTTCAATGTATAAATATACTTTGGCTTATTTATTCTTATGGAGGGACGAGTAGGCTGTTCGCAGTTTTCTGCAATTTCAAACAGTGCTGCTGTGAACATCCTTCCTTACACACGTTCTCTCTTGGAATTGTAGTAGAATTGCTTTATTGAAGTCTGTGCATTGTCAGCTTTATTGGTAATTGCCAAAGTGCCAAATTGTGCTGTTTGACCATCCCACCAGCTATGTATGGGTCTGTTTCTCTAGATCACTGCCAAGAGATTAGATTTTATAATTTCTAAACTGTTGGGTATAAATGGTATCTCATTGCTATTTTCTTTTTATTTTATTTATTTATTTTTATTTTTATTTTATTTTTTTTGTAGAGACAGAGTCTCACTGTACCGCCCTCGGGTAGAGTGCCGTGGCATCACACGGCTCACAGCAACCTCTAACTTGGGCTTACGCAATTCTCCTGCCTCAGCCTCCCAAGCAGCTGGGACCACAGGCGCCCGCCACAACGCCCAGCTATTTTTTTGTTGCAGTCTGGCTGGGGCTGGGTTTGAACCCTCCACCCTCGGCATATGGGGCTGGCGCCCTACTCACTGAGCCACAGGCGCCACCCTTATTTATTTTTTTTTTGAGACAGAGCCTCAAGCTGTCACTCTGGGTAGAGTGCTGTAGCATCACAGCTCACAGCAACTTCCGACTCCTGGAGTTGGAGTCTCCTGCCTCCGCCTCCCAAGTAGCTGGGACTATAGGCGCCCGCCACAACGCCTGGCTATTTTTTGGTTGCAGCTGCCATTGTTGTTTGGCAGGCCTGGGCTGGATTCGAACCCTCCAGCTCAGGTGTATGTGGCTGGCTCCTTAGCCGCTTGAGCCACAGGCGCCGAGCCTCTCATTGCTATTTTCATTTTGCATTTCTTAGATTATTAGTGAGGTTGACATTTTCCCCTCATGTATTTGCTATTTGAGTTTTCTGTGAATTGCTTGTGTGTATCTTTGTGGTCCATTTTTTTGTTGGATCATTGCCTTTTTCTTGTTGGTTTATGGATGTTTTTATATTCTGGATACTAATAATTTGTGATTATATATACTAAAACTATCTCTTCCTAGGCTGTGGCTTCTCTTTTAGCTTTGTCTATGGAAAGTTTTTTAATGTAGGCCTTTTTAATGTGACAGTAGCCAGTGTTCTAGGTTTTTTTTTTTTTTTTTCATTTATGGTTTGTGTTTTCTGGTATCTTCAAGAAGTTCTTCTCTTACCCCAAGGTCATAATTATACTGTGCTTAGGTTATTAATTCATCTGGAGTCTTTTTTTGTCTAACATGTGATCTAATTTTATCTTTTTCATATGAATTTATCAAATAGTTCAGACTTCCTGCTGTAATTCATAATGTAACTCCTGAGGTATATCATATTCCCACATAAACATATCTGGTTTCAGTTTCTCTTTTCTGGATTCATTGGTCTGTTTGCCTATCTCTCTATTATCATTGATTTAATAATGACAGCTTTTTTAATATATATTTTTCTTCAGCATTGTTTTAACTATTTTCCTCTTTTTGCTTATTTAGGATCAGTTTGTTAATTTCTGTGAAAACTTAGATTTTTATTGATTTGCATCAAATTTATGGGATAAATACATAGATTCATACAGACATTTGCTAAGCAGTAGAGGTGGGATTTGAATCTAGTTATGTACAACTGCTTTTCATAAAGCTCTTGTACAAATTTTATTATTTTTTTTTTTGCTGGGTACCATGTAATTTTTGTTATTATAAATAGATTAAAAAATTTTTTTTTCTTTAAATATTAGGGGGGTACGTGTTCTTGTTATATGGATGGATTATATCTGTGATCGATCCTCAACCCCCAGGCTGTGGATTGGTCTGTGGCCTGTTAGGAACTGGGCTGCATAGCAGGAGGTGAGTGGTGGTGAAGCTTTATCTGTATTTACAGATACTTCCAATCACTGGCATCACTGCCTGAGCTTTGCCTCCTGTCATATCAGCGGCAGCATTAGGTTCTGCTAGGAGCATGAACCCAACTGTAAACTGTACTCGAGGGATCTTGATTGCCTGCTGCTTATGAGAATCTAATGGCCTCGCAGCAGCAGCAAATACAGGATGGATTATATAATTGCAGGAAGACAAGTTCAAGGCTCCCGTGGATTCTACATTTTTTTGTTTGTTTGTTTTTTTGAGACAGAGCCTCAAGCTGTCACCCTGGGTAGAGTGCTGTAGCATCACAGCTCACAGCAATTTCCAGCTCCTGGGCTTAAGTGATTATCTTGCCTCAGCCTCCCAAGTAGCTGGGACTACAGGCGCCCGCCAACAACACCTGGCTATTTTTTGATTGCAGTTGTCATCGTTGTTTGGCAGGCCCGGGCTGGATTTGAACCTGCCGGCTCAGGTGTATGTGGCTGGCGCCTTAGCCACTTGAGCCACAGGCGCCAAGCCTATAATTGATCTTTAATTGATGGTGTCCTACAATCACTCTTGTCCAGGTGGCGGTCATGATATGGTTATCCTTACCTGTACTCACACAAACTTGGTCAGGGAGCTTCCTTTTGTCGTCACTTTAAATGAGTATGTGTATTGTGCTCGCTTCGGCAGCACATATACTAAATGAGTATGTGTATTGTTCATTGTTCTTTCATACCAAACTGCAGGCAGAAGAAATTGCATAGTGGATGTCTGCCTTTGAAACAAAGTGTAATAGATAATAATGGAAGCATTTTAAGAAATGCTGCATTGGCAGGCATGGTGGCTCCCGCCTGTAATCCTAGCACTCTGGGAAGCTAAGGCAGGTGGATTGCCTGAGCTCACAGGTTTGAGACCAGCGTGAGCCAGAGCAAGACCTCGTCTCTAAAAATAGCTGCGTGTTGTGGCAGGTGCCTGTAAAGAGAGGGAATACTCTCTCAGTTACTTGGGAGGCTGAGGCAAGAGAATCACTTGAGCCTAAGAGTTTGAGGTTGCTGTGAGCTCTGATGATATGGCACCGCATTGAGGGTGACAAAGTGAGACTCTGCCTAAAAAAAAAACTGCATCACCAATACGTATGTTGGTAGAGGGCAATATTATTAGGAACAATTTAACAGCTTTGAGTAGAAAAGCCATCTATAATAGAACCCTGAATGTGAAGTTTTAGGAATACCCTACTGATTTCTTTTGCTTCTGTTTTTCTTTGTGTATTCACAAAATAACATAAAAATAAGTCTGAAAGAATTGTTTTGGTAAGTCTAAAATGAAAATCCTAGATAATGACAAAATACAATATCAGTATAATTGACAGTTTTGTGTAAAATAAGGGTGTATCTTACAACTGTTGGTATCTTTAGAGTCAATGAAATGTGGGAGTATATCAATTTATAATTATTTTGTATTTTCTATAGTTACCATGTCTGTGAATAATGCAATTTTATTCTTTTCCATTCCTTTTTGCTTCTTATTTCTTGTTCTGATCTTTACTGCATCACTTTTGTCTCTAGTAAACTGTTGAATAGAAGCATGGACAATGGGCATCCTTGTCGAGGTACTTCAATAGTATGCTTCTAATTAATTAATTAATTTTTTTAGAGACAATCTCACTTTGTCGCCCTTAGTAGAGTACTATGGGCGTCACAGCTCACAGCAACCTCCAGCTCTTGGGCTTAAGGCAATTGATTCTCTTGCCTCAGCGTCCGCCACAATGCCTGGCTATTTTTTTGTTGCAGTTTGGCCGGGGCCAGGTTTGAACCCGCTACCCTCGGTATATGGGGCTGGCGCCCTACTCACTGAGCCACAGGTACTGCCCCTGCTTCTAATTTTTGTCATTAAGTGTGATATTGTAGTGGGCTTTTTGTGAGGGAGGTACAGCTATTTTTTTTTTTTTTAGTTTTTGGCCAAGGCTGGGTTTGAACCTGCCATCTCCGGCATATGAGGCTGGTGCCCTACTCCGTTGAGCCACAGGCGCCGCCCATAGCTATTATTTTTTTGGTTTAAGTTCTCTCTTCCAGCTATCACTTTAGAGTTTCTTTTTTCTATGAATAGGAGTTGAGTTTTTCTAAAGCATTTGCTGCACTTATTGGTGTGATGAAGTACATTAATGGATTTTCTATTTTAAACTAACTTTGGATTCCTAAGATAATTTGCATCCTTTTGTTATTGTCATATACTTTTCTTTTTTCATGCAATCCTTGTTTTGGTAACAAGGTTGTGTTAACCTCATAAGTAGATTGGAGGAGTATTCCCTCTCTTTAAAAACAGTTTCTATTTAATAGAGATTACCTGTTTCTTGCAAGTTACAATCCATCTGTACTTGGTGTCTTTAGTGAATAGAGTTTTGGTTTTTGATTTTTTTTTTAATTTTTTTATTTTTATTTTTAATTTCGGTGTGCTTGTTCATGTTTGTTTGAAGTACTCCTTTTCTGGTGATTTTCTTCCTTCTCCTGCGGTGCTGGCTGTTTTTGATATTGTTGGTAGAGACAGGGTCTTACTCTGGCTGACTGCTGCTCATATAGGTAATGAACCTCCGGGCTCAGGCAGTCCACCCGCCTCGGCCTCCCACAGCGCTGGGACTACAGGCGTGAGCCACCACACCCGGCCTGGTTTTTGATTTTTTAATAGTTTATTTTATGGTGATAAATCTTCTTTGGCTATTCTTGTTTTTTTTTGTCATTTATGCAAAATGAACAATTTTTCTAGAAAGATAAATTTTCAAATATATAGTATAAAATATGGGTTTCCCTGGTGACCTTATAAAATCTTAATTTCAATAATTTGTTCCTTTTTTCTGATCAGTCTTGCCAGTAACTTGCCTATACTATTAGACTTTTTAAGTATAGTGCGTCTTGGGCAGTGCATGTGGCTCAGTGGGTAGGGCGCCAACCCCATATACTGAGGGTGGTGGGTTTGAACCTGGCCCTGGCCAAACTGCAACAAAAAATAGCCAGGCGTTGTGGTGGGCACCTGTAGTCCCAGCTGCTCGGGAGGCTGAGGCAAGAGAATCGCCTAAGCTCAGGAGTTGGAGGTTGCTGTGAGCTGTGACGCCACAGCCCTCTACCAAGGGTGATAAAGTAAGACTCTGTCTCTACAGTAAATAAATAAAGTAGTTCTTTTTATTGATAATTCCCTATTTGCCACTATGATTAATGTTTCTTTCTTTCTGCTTTATTTGCATTTATTCTAACATTTTAAAATTTAAGTTAGAGGTTTAGCTCATTAGTATTTAATTTCTATTTTATGATACATACATTTAAAATGATTAATTTTCCTCTAAGCTCTAATTAGAGGCTATGATTTTTTAAATTGACATGTAATAATTATACACATTTATGGGTATAGAGTGATTTCCATACATGTATATAATGTATGGTGATCAAATCTGGGTAATTAGTATACCATTACCTTAAACATTTATCATTTCTTTGTGTTGGGAACATTCAGAATTTTCTAGGTATTTAAATATACCGGGTGCCAAAGAAATGAATACACATTTTACGAGATGTTATCTGTGTATTACTTTTTATTTGCTGAGGTCTGGACACTAATAATAACCACTTTGAGCACCTCTTGTAATCACAGAAGTCAAATGTGACTTGTATTCATCTTTTGTTATTGTATATATTGAGTTTTACAATTTTAATACAGTTTTTTTCCTTTCTTAAAATGTTATACATTTTTTGGCACCCTCTATAAACAATAAATAATTGTTAACTATAACCCTGCAGTGCTATAGAACAGTAGAAGTTAGACCTCCTATCTAGTTGTACTTTTGTATCTGTTAACCAGCCTTTCTCCCTATACCTGGATGCTGTGATTTTGACATGAATTGGTTTTTGATATTATTGATATTAGCTGATACTTTGATATTATTGATATTATTTGATATTTTGATATTATTGACATTAGCTCTAAATATGTTGCTATTGCCTATCATTTTCCCGTTGTCCACTAAATTATTTAGAACTTGGCTTTCAGATTTATGGGATTTTGTTTTGTTTGCTGCTGTTATCTCTTTGACATTTATTTCTAATTTTATTTCATTATAGTAGGAGAACATTGAGACGGAAAAATTAATTGTATTTCTCTATACCAGCAATAAACAATTTGAAAATCAAATTTAAAAACTAGTACCATTTATATAATAAGGTCAAAGAACATTTAATACCGTGAAATAAAACCAACAAAATACTAAGACTAAGTTAAAAAAACCTTATTAAGAGAAATGAAAGAAGACCTAAATTATTGGGTAAAGATAATGTTCATTAGGGCGGCGCCTGTGGCTCAGTCGGTAAGGCGCCGGCCCCATATACCGAGGGTGGCGGGTTCAAACCCGGCCCCGGCCAAACTGCAGCCAAGGAATAGCCGGGCGTTGTGGCGGGCGCCTGTGGTCCCAGCTACTCGGGAGGCTGAGGCAAGAGAATCGCTTAAGCCCAGGAGTTGGAGGTTGCTGTGAGCTGTGTGAGGCCATGGCACTCTACTGAGGGCCATAAAGTGAGACTCTGTCTCTACAAAAAAAAAAAAAAAAAGATAATGTTCATTGGATTGAAAATGTTCACTGTTGTAAAGATGTTAGTTCTTCCTAAATGTGTTTTCTTTCTGGTCTGTCTTTTCTCTTGTAGACTAGCGCTCAAATTTATATGGAAATGTACAGGGCCAAGAATGGCAATGGCAGTCTTGAAAAAAAAAGTTGGAAGACTTGTACTACCATATATCAAAGCTTATTTATAAAGCAACAGTGATTAAAACAGTGGGCACAAAGCCAGATTGACCAGTAGCACAGAATAGATTTATGTGTCTAAGGTCAATTGATTTAAAACAATTGTGTATTGGGATTTTCATTGAATATTGAGGTTAATTAAAGAAGAATCAATTCTGCTGATCTTACGTATTTAAGAGCAAGATTGCTTTCTGTATATAATGTATTTTTTTTTTGAATCTTACATAGTAGAATTTTTAGTTACTCTTATCATCGGTGGGAATTTTCTTTTTTTGTCCCCCCGATTTTTACTTTTGTTTATTTTTTCCAGCTTTTAAAATTTTTTTATTTTTTTATTTTGAGACACTCTCAAGCTGTTGCCCTGGGTTGAATTGTGGTGTTATAGCTCACAGCAACCTCCCAACTCTTGGGCTCAAGCGATCCTCTTTACTTCAGTTTTACAATTTTTAGTAGAGACGAGGTCTTGCTCTGGCTCAGGCTGGTCTCGAACTCATCAGCTCAAGCAATCCGCCCACCTCAGCCTCCCAGAGTGCTAGGATTATAGGCGTGAGCCACCGCACCCAGCCCAGCTTAAATCTTTAATGTACTGGCTGGCTGGGCACCAGTGGGGGTGCAGCTGGGGGAGGGGGGCTACACCCAAGTGCTGGGGAGCAGGGCCAAGTGCCCCAGAGACTTCAGCTTCTGTTCTCCAGGGTGTGCCAAGCTCAGCGCCCCCTGCCACAAGCCAGCCAGGGAAAAGAAATAGCCTCAGCAGATCTCCTGTGCCTCTAGCATCATTTTGTATCGCCTCAATCCCAGCAAGTCCTGGGTTCCAAGTGTCTCCTGGAGTGGGGCTGAGAGGTTAGCACAGCCTAAATTCCCTGCCTCTGTTTTTTAAATTCTGTCCTCTCCCCTCATTCAGGGCCTGGGTGGAGGATACCTGGGTGTCTATCTCTGGTACGTTGAGGCCACTAATGACATAGACCAAGGTGGCCAAGCAGGACAGAGTTAGGGTAGGAGTGGGAGGGCAGAGTCAGGCACAACCAAGCCTATGGGGCTTTCCCAGAGGCCCAGTTTAGTCTGCAAGTCTGGCTCTTCTCCTTGGCAGTGCTGAGAGCATTTAGAATCCTCTGCTCCACAACAGAGGCTGGGGGATTTTTCATTTTAAGTGCTATATAAAAAAGCTTTTGTTGGTGGCGCCTGTGGCTCGAAGGGGTAGTGTGCCCGCCCATATGCCGGAGGTGGCAGGTTCAAATCTAGCCCCGGAAAAAAACTACAAAAAAAAAAGCTTTTGTCTTGAAGTACATGGGTTTTGTACCAGCACACTTTATGAATTCATATTGGATTTTAGTTTTTTGGTTGATTTTTCTGGATTTCCCTAGACCTATCACGTGTAAATAAGTTTTAATTTCTTTCAAGTAATAATTATATCTTAGATTTCATTATCTTACCTATTGCATTGGCTGGCAATTCTCATACAATCCTAAATAATAATAGTGTTAGTGGGCATTCTTGTCTTAATTTTGACGTAGAGGGAATACTTTTAGTGTTTTACCTTAGGTTTAATAAATGTTTTTTTGTTATAAAGTGATACTGACATCATTTATGTTCTTACATAAACCAGTTTAAGATCACATATACTTGTGTGTTTTTGTTTTTTGTGAGACAGAGTCTCACTTTGTTCTCCTTGGCAGAGTGCCCTGATATCATAGCTCACAGTAATCTCAAACTTTTGGGCCCAAGCCATCCTCTTGTGTCAGCGTTCCAAGTAGCTGGGACTCAGGGGCCCACCACAATGCCCGGCTGTTTTTTAGAGGTGGGGTCTCAATCTTGCTTAGGCTGGTCTCAAACTCCTGAGCTCAGGCAGTCCACCCGCCTCAGCTTCCCAGAATGCTAGGATTACAGGCATCAGCCACTGTGCCCGGCCAACTTGTGTATTTTTTAAACAGCTATAATGAGATAAAGTTGTAATTAAATCTACCCTTTAACACATACAATTCATTGGTTTTTAGTAGATTTAGAGTTGTGCAACCATCACCACTAATTAGAACATTTTCATTACCCCAAAAAGAAAGCCTATCCCATTAGCAGTCAATTCCCTTTGCCCCCTCCCCTCAGGCCCTAGTGACCACTAATCTACTTTTCTTTCTGTGTGGGTTTGCTTCTTCTTGGCATTTCATGTAAATGGAATCCTGCAATATGTGGTCTTTTGTGTCTGACTTCTATTACTAGGCATAATGTTTTCAGGGCTGATTCATGTTGCAGTATGTATCAGTACTTCATTCCTATTTATTGTGTTTTTTAACTGTTAAGAAAATACCTATCCCAGTTTGACTGTATCGTTGGTTTTAAATCAAAAGTAGGTATTGAATTTCAACTTTTCAACATCAATGGAGAATATCAGGAGTTTCCTTTTTTGACCTATTAATTTGGATCATTATATAGCTCCATCCTTGAATTCTGGAAAGCCATATTGTGTGTGTGTGGACATGAATGTGCATTTTTTTTACATGATGAATCATATTTGCAAATACAGTACTTGCCTTGAGATTCACAATTAACCAAGTTTATAATTAGGTTAAATTATTTTTGTTTGGTTTTGTTTTAAATGGTAAATTAGTTTTGTAAAAGGAATTGAGAAAGCTTTCTTCCTCTGTATTTAGAAAGCTTTGGGGAAAGCCTAGAGCTTTAGAGCTTTTTGAAAGGGTAACATTAGACAATTTTTCCTCTTTTTTTTTTTTTTTTTTCAAATTTCATGGTGTGGCTCTGCGCCTGTGGCTCAAGAGGCTAAGGTGCCAGCCACATACACCTGAGCTGGTGGGTTTGAATCCAGCCCGGGCCCACCAAACAACAATGATGGCTGCAACTGAAAAATAGCCGGGTGTTGTGGCAGGCGCCTGTAGTCCCAGCTACTTGGGAGGCAGAGGCAGGAGAATTGCTTGAGCCCAGGAGTTGGAAGTTGCTGTGAGCTGTGATAAGCACAGCACTCTACCCAGGGTGACAGCTTGAGGCTCTGTCTCAAAAAATAAAAAATAAAATTTCATGGTGTGATTGGGTTTTCTTCTATCTTTTATTTTGAGTTAATGCTGGTAATTTACATTTTCTTTTAGTGTGTTAACGTAGAATTATAGATTATTTTCTTAGAAGCCTTTTCCCCCATTTTTTCTATATCTTTTTTTTTTCTTTCTCATTGCAAATTATGTATACTTGTGCTTTTTCCTCAATCCCCCCTTCCCCTTTTAGATTATTGTCTAGTAGTATCTTATTGTCACCCCAACCCCTTGGGGAAAGCCATGTTTGGAGGTTTTTTTTTTATTTTTTTTTGGTAAAAATTAGCTGGCTCCCTAGCTTTGCTCTGGAGACTGATGATGAAATTAATGCTTGCTGATACTCAACCTGAAGCCATGCCTATTGTTGGTCTTGTGAGAAGCAGGTGTATTACAAACCAGCCCCTGCATTGTCCAGCCTGTTTTTTTTTTAATGATTAAAGGATTTATTAAGTTTTATGTGCAAAGCACATTGCTAATTGCATTAGCAAAAGATCAATGTAAAATCTCTTCTCAGTTCTGCAACTGGTAATTTAAAAAATTTGTTCTAGTTGTTGAAGGTCCCAGTGTTATATTCTTGCCAGTACTTAAGATGTACAAAGACTATTGTTAGTGTTGGGACTGAGTTTACAGAACCTTGTGGACCCAGAGTAATGTATTTAGGAAAAGCAGTAATAGGAAGCATGTGTTTATGTAGGTAGGATAAAGAATATGATCAGTAATAGGTTACATTCTTGGTGATCTGGCAAGGCAGTGATGTTAAGAAAATTTATAGTTTAAGAATATGTAAAATGGGGGCGGCGCCTGTGGCTCAGTGAGTAGGGTGCCGGCCCCATATGCCGAAGGTGGCGGGTTCAAACTCAGCCCCGGCCAAACTGCAACAACAACAAAAAAGGAATACATACAATGTTTTAAAAACTGTAAAGCTGCAACACATGATTTTTACAACTGGTTACCTGAAAACTAAGGAAAGCACTAATTAGCTTGAATAACCTGAAAGTAAGACTATATTAATAAAAAGCACCCCAAATTCTAATACATTATCAGAAATATTTTCTTTTTTTTTTGTTTTTGTTAAGTCAAAGTCTTACTCTGTTGCCCTGGGTACATTGCCCTGGCATCATCATAGCTCACAGCAACCTCAGACTCTTGGGCTTGAACAGTCCTGTTTGTTTCAGCCTCCCAAGTAGCTGGGATTACAGGTGTGTCCCAGTATGCCTGGCTAGTTTTTCTATTTTTATTTTATTTATTTATTTATTTATTTTTTTAGAGACAGAGTCTTACTTTGTCGCCCTTGGTAGAGTGCTGTGGCGTTATAGCTCACAGCTCCAGCTCTTGGGCTTAGGCACTTCTCTTGCCTCAGCCTTTCCGAGTAGCTGGGACTACAGGCGCCCGCCACAATGCCTGGCTATTTTTCTTGTTGTTGCAGTTTGGCCGGGGCCAGGTTTGAACCTGCCACCCTCGGTATATGGGGCTGGTGCCCTACTCACTGAGCCACAGGCACCACCCAGTTTTTCTATTTTTAGTTGAGATAGGGTCTCACTCTTTCTCAGGCTGGTCTCAACCTACTGAGCTCAAGCAGTCCACCTGTTTCAGCCTCCCAGAGTGCTACAATTGTAGGCGTGAGCCACCACACCTAACCAGAAATATTTTCTAATACAAGGAGACATACTGCTCATTGAGAAGAGGTTTGACAGGAAAAGCAATTGCTAAGTTAACTATAGGAAAGACCAGTTCAGAGATGAATCACATGCCCAAATTTTGGGAAAGATGACAGGTACAAGAAAAAAAGAAAAGTTGAAGAAAACAGTTTCTGATAGTATTGGCCTTTATTATATACTGCATTTGACAGAAATTAACCTTTTAAAAATTTTACCTGTGACAGTTTTATTTAGCTTATTTTATGTGCAACGTAGTCTAAATTAATCTCCACTTCATGTTATGTCAAAATACTGTCTTCATCCTTTGATCACATCAAGTATTTCACATACCACTCCAGTATACCCGCAACTTAAGCCAGAATACTTCATTAGAGGAAACGTGAATAGGATTTCTGTTCCAAATTTCAACAAAGGTAATAAGCTATTTTTTTTAATTTCACTATAAAATCAAAATGAGTAATCCAAAAAGTTGAGTTGGTATGCTCTTTCCATTATGATATACAATAGAATGTTATATAGATAAATTATTAGATGCATTAAATGGAAATATTTTATTAAGGAGACTGTACTGCTTTAGATATCTGAAAACTAGTTAGAAAGTGTATGCATTTCCTGACATCAAGCTAGTCTTAATAGTGTTCCTTAGCTCAGCAGTGCAACTAAGTTCAGAGGGTTTTTTTTTTGCCATTTCTTAATCTGAGCAGGAATAGGGGCTATGGAAAAACAATACCATATTTGTCATTTTAGGGCCAAATTTTAATAGATTGTGAAAGTTTGGACTCTAAGACTTTAAACAAACAGCCTTGAAATTACTGATTGACTGAAAATGCTTTTATGGAAAAACTAATCTGTAACAAAAACTTGGCATTGAATTTTTGAGCAAAGAATACAAAAGTTCCAATTGGGACAGGGCAAGGAAGGATGGAGTTCTGATATTTACAACAACTGATACGTTCTCTTCCTCTTCCTGTTCTTGATACAGGGTGGGCAAGGTTGTTTGAAAATAAAATATTCTTTTCTTAGGGAATGGAATTTGAATTACAGCCATTAGATTAGTATTATTAATTACACACATCTTCTCTTTCCTTACTTATTGAGTATTTATATTTATTTATTTATTTATTTATTTGGAGACAGAGCCTCAAGCTGTTGCCCTGGGTAGAGTGCATGGTATCACAGCTCACAGCAACCTCCAACACCTGGGCTCAAGCGATTCTCCTGCCTCCACCTCCCAAGTAGCTGGGACTACATGCACCTGCCACAACGCTTGGCTTTTTTTTTTTTTTTTTTTTTGGTTGCAGCTGTCATTGTTGTTTGGTGGGCCCGGGCTGGATTTGAACCCACCAGCTCAGTGTATGTGGCTGGTGCCTTAGCCGCTTGAGCCATAGGCGCTGGGCCACTTATTGAGTAATTTATCTGTCAAGTGTTGATAGAATTGTTGTAACTTACTATTGATTTTTCCCTCCAATCTTCAGTCTTACAGGTCTTTATCTTTTTTCTTTTTCTTTTCTTTTTTTTTTTTTGAGACAGAGCCTCAAGCTGTCACCCTGGGGAGAGTGCTGTGGCATCACAGCTCACAGCAACCTCCAACTCCTGGGCTCAAGCGATTCTCCTGCTTCCGCCTCCCAAGTAGCTGGGACTACAAGTGCCTGCTGCAACGCCCAGCTATTTTTTGGTTGCAGCCATCGTTGTTTGGTGGCCCCGGCTGGATTCGAACCCACCAGCTCAGCTGTATGTGGCTGGCGCCTTAGCTGCTTGAGCCACAGGCGCTGAGCCAGTATAAGTCTATCGTTTTTGTTTTTACATATTTCCATGCTGTTTAATTTGGCACACAAAAATTCATAATAGTGTCAAATTCAATGTAGATAGTAAACATACACATTTACTTTTCCTTCCTACTAAAATCACATTAAGGAAGAAATACAAGATCCAAAGAAGCAAGAAAACCTAAGAGGTATGAATCAGAATATGATGAATTTCTGGTTGAATAAGGCAATTTGGAGTCAATTAATTGCAAAACCCAAGAGAGCTTAGTGAGCCCTATGGCCCTATTCAGACAGTAGAAGGACCATCCAAGATTTGGCATCCTGCAGTACTACTAGCTTCAAAAGCAAGGAGGTCCTGGGAGAAAGAGCAAGCCTTAAGCACAGCTGGATAAATTAAAGCTATGGAAAGCTAAGCCATTTACCTATCAGTATAGATGTCTGTAGTGGTGTTTCTGCCGGGATAATGCCCAAAATTTAGCTCTCTGAATTGTGTATTTGTCCATAGGAAATTACTTTCAGTAGCTTACAGCTATCCTGAGGGATAGTGAACTTCCAGTACCTGGAGGGTGGGATACTCTCCATTATTAAAAGAGAGCCTGGCTGGTTTTGTGATTTCTTTCTCCTATGGACTTATTCTAGTATAAGACTCCTGTGGTCAGAATTCAAGTTCATTGTTAGGTAAACTGAGATTCTCACGTGGGCTGGGGAAATCCACCCCAGCTATCAGAATGTAACTCTAGTTTATACCCTCATCTACAAATGTGAACGGACAACCAAGAAGAACCATGCTTTTGAGGAAAACCTGCAGTGTGAAAGAGTGGGACCAGATTCAACCAACTGAATAAGAAATACCAGAGGAGATAAGTTTAATACAGTGTACAGAATAAACTCAATTCTCAGAGGTATTTGGGGAGATACATGTCCACCAAAAAAAAAAGAAAAAAAATAAAGGAAAGATTACTATGAAAAGGGAACCAAGTTTGTTTTGTTTTATTATTATTATTTTTTTTTTTTGAGACAGAGTCTCACTTTGTTGCCCTTAGTAGAATGCTATGGTGTCATAGCTCACAGCAACCTCGGACTGCTGGGCTCAAGTAATACTCTTGCCTCAGCCTTCTGTGCAGCTGGGCCTAGAGGTGCCCGCCACAATGCTTAGCTATTTATTATTTTTTCTAGAGCCGGGGATCTCGCTCTTGCTCAGGCTAGTATCAGATTCTTGAGCTCAGGCAGTCCACCTGCCTTGGCCTCTCAGAGTGCTAGGATTACAGGTATGTGCCACTGCACCCCACATAGTTTATTTTGGATTAAAATATCTTTTAAATAAAAGTTTATTTTGGATTAAAATATCTTTTAAATAAAAATTCAATAGATGGGTGAAGATCAAATTAACTAGCTTAGAAGAAAGAATTCAGATATTATTCAAGAATGTAGTAGAAAGACAAAGTTAGAAAATATGAGGGAAAAGTTAAAGCAGTACAGAGGCTAGCTAGATTTAGGAGTCTCTACATCCTATAATAGAAATGTTAATAAAGGCCTGGCGCAGTGGCTCTCACACCTATAATCCTAGCACTCTGGGAGGCCGAGATGGGTGGATTGCTTGAGCTCACGAGTTCAAGACCAGCCTGAGCAAAAAAAGTAAGACCCCCCCCCTCCCGTCTCTACTAAAAATAGAACAACTGAGGCAAGAGGATCGCTTGAGCCCAAGAGTTAGAAGTTGCTGTGAGTTACGATGACACTTTACCCTGGTGACAGCTTGAGACTCTGTGTCAAAAAAAACAAAAAGTGTTAATAAGAATGAATAGAGAAAATGGAAGTATAGAAACAATAGAAGAAACTTTTCGGAGTTCAAGAAGGGCTCAAGTCTTTTGTTTGAAAGGGCTCATTGGATCTGGATTTGAGATGAGAGCTTGTTTGAGGTGTAGGAGTGAGAATAAAGAAGTTATGAATTTAAGAGTTACTGGCTTTGAGACGAATTTAAGAGCAGACATGGTAAGAGAAGTAAAATATGACTCCAGATATGAAAATAAGATTATCTGGAGAAATGATGTCTAACATTTAACAACATGGGGAATAATTGGGAAAGAAACGTAGCTTAAGAAGGAAGATATTAATTAGGCTTTAAATGTGAATTTTCATCAGTTCTAATTTTTCTGTAAGAATTCTACTATAGACAGATTTGTTTTTGTTTGCATTTACTGTAGCTTGAGCAAGTCCATCTACCGTGTATAATAAAATTCGGTGCTCTAAGCATGACTTAGGGAGAATTAGAGTTGAGTCATAGAGTTAAAAGGCATTGAGTTTTTGGAAGACCAAAGGCAGAAAAGTGGTTTTTGTATACACGTTAGCTATAAAATCAAAGTGAATATATAAGCATCCCGTTAAGTTGCCCCCCGAGGGAGATTAGGGAAGTGTCTAGGCATGAAGTGATATAGAACAAATAAATTATATTCCTGATCCTTATCTTAGGATGATAAAATGCTATTGCTATACATGTTAACTTTTATTGCTTTATTTTAAGAAATGGAAGGAAGTTTTTATGAATTTACTGGGTTTCTCTCAGCCCATTATTTCCCTTAAAACCCTGCATTTTTTCTACTGTGAATTCTTTCAGAAGCATTTTTAGCATCTTGACTTTTGAAACTGAGTTTGAAGTGTTAGTGGAGTCCCAGAAATATTTTGAGGGCATTTGGTAATCAGACTAAATATTAGTACTTGCTCACCCAAGTCTTAGATCTTGGTTCTCTGAATCATTCTGCTTACTTGTCTTTAGGTTCAGCTGGTCTCTGGGCCTGATTCCTACTGCAAAGGCATGGACACTTTCAGTTACATTAATACCCTTTTTGTACCCTTACTTTATCATAGTCTGAGAACTCTTTCCAAGTAGGTTCCCTTCTAAGAACATGGTTTGATTCTGATTGCCAGAGGGAATTAGCAGTTCTAACTTGGGGTGGGGGGAGGTATCTCTGGAAGTCCAAAATGTTTTGAGTTTTTTTTTTTTTTTTTTGTAGAGACAGAGTGTCACTGTACCGCCCTCGGGTAGAGTGCTGTGGCGTCACACGGCTCACAGCAACCTCTAACTCTTGGGCTTAGGCGATTCTCCTGCCTCAGCCTCCCAAGCAGCTGGGACTACAGGCGCCCGCCACAACGCCCGGCTATTTTTTTGTTGCAGTTTGGCTGGGGCTGGGTTTGAACCCGCCACCCTCAGCATATGGGGCCGGCGCCCTACTCACTGAGCCACAGGCGCCGCCCATGTTTTGAGTTTTTATAATGATAAAATAGAAGGAAAAATAACCAGTCAAAACAATTTTTTTTTTTTATTTTGGCCAGGGCTAGGTTTGAACCTGCCACCTCTGGCATATGGGACCGGCGCCCTACTCCTTGAGCCACAGGCGCCGCCCCAGTCAAAACAATTTTTGATGAACAATTAATAACTGCTCACTTAAAGTGAGTGAGCATGCCCATGTAGGCTAGAGTATCTGTTAGGAAATGCATGTGATGTAAAAGGATGGGGAGAGCAATAAATAAGTTTGTTGTGGTAGCTTGGGTTAATATTGCAGAGCTCCCTGAATATTGGAGAACTGCTGAAGTGTTCTGAGCCTGATGATCAAAGCAGTGCTTCAAGAGGATTAATCTGCCCACAGATGCAGGAATGCCTCAGTACTTGGCACCAGCTATGGTTTCTAGTCATTTGTTGTGGGAGTGGCTGAAAGGAGCAAGGCCAGCCCAGAGGCCATTTTCATCCTCTAGGGATGAAATACGAAGCTGAGAGGGAATGGTCACTGGGAATAAAAAGAAAAGGACAGATTCTCAAGAAGTTGAGGAGAAGTAATTGCAGAGAAGAAGTAAAAGGCCACAGTGGTCATGTCCAGAAAAAGCTGAGTTTTATCCAGATGAAAATATTCGGCAGACAGTCCACTGAAAGTGTTAGGTCGGTTTTGGGAATGATCTTTGTGTAAATAGTAGTTGAAACTGTAAGAATAAAGAGAAAACAGAAGAGAAGAGGACTGAGTGCACAACCTGGGCCAGCAGGTAAGGAGGTGGGAAGAGAACTGGGATGTCTCTTAAATAAACGGAGGAAGGAGAGAACTTCAAGACTGAGGGAATTGTCATACTCTACTAGAAAATCCAAGGAGGATGAATGCCAAGAAAAAGTTTTTCTGTAAGAGGATAATTCTTAGAGCTCAATGGCATTAAGTTTTTTTAATTTTACTTTCTTTCTTTCTTTGTTTGAGACAAAGAGTTTCACTTACCCAGGCTGGAGTGCAGTGGCCTTGTCATACTTCATTGCAAGCTCGAACTCCAGGGCTCAAGGGATCCTCCTGCCTTAGCCTCCTGACTAGCTGTGACTACAGTTGTGCACCACTGTGCTGGGCTGATTTTTCTGTTTTTTTTATAGAGATAGGGTCTTGCTCTTGCTCAGGCTGGTCTTCAACTCCTGTCTATGTCAGCCTCCCAAAGTGCTGCAATTACAAACATGAGCCATGGTGCCTGGTGAGATTAGCTTTGCATAGGGAAATTTCTTAAAAAGCTTAATGAATCTCCTTTGTTGCTTTTCTTAATTGGATTAATTTCATGTAGTATTTTATTATGCTCTGAAGATGAATTTACATTTTTCATTTTTAAAGGGGGAAAAAGAATTACATGGGTGGTTTTAGAAGAGAGCAAGGGTAAAGTGCTGTGGCAATGGAGAGGAGGGAGAAATTCTTTCTAGCTCTCTTTATTTTAGTGGGGAAGGAGATTTGGGAGAAAGATCAGAGATAAAAGGGGGGAAAGTGTCCCAGGAAAGTGGTCAGGAACCCTGAACAAAATATAGAATTGGGGTTTTAAAGGGATGTGGGCGTTTTTGTTTGCCTGAAGTGTGTGGTCATGTGTGTGGTGGTAGAGTTAGGTTTTTGAAGGAAAGTAAGGGGAGATATTAATGGGAAAGGTAGTTTGGGGCTGAAACTTACTTGACAGGAGTTTCAACTTTATTTGGAGGCAGCAGGGAGCCATTACACTTTTTTTTTTTTTGGAGACAGTCTCCTTTTGTCGCCCTGGGTAGAGTACCAGTGGCATCATAGCTCACAGCAACCAACCTCAAATGATCCTCCTTCCTCAGCTTCCTGAGTAGCTGGGTCTATAGGTGCTGGCCACAACACCCAGCTAGTTTTTTCTGTTGTAGCAGAGATGGGATCTCGCTTTTTGCTCAGGCTGGTCTTGAATTCCTGAGCTCAAGGTATCCTCCTGCCTCGGCCTCCCAGAGTGCTAGGATTGCAAGCATGGCCACCACAAATGGCCCCATTACACATTTTTGAACAGAAGAATGATATTACCTAGCTGATGTTTTAGAAAAGTGACTCGTGGGCAGCGCCTGTGGCTCAGTGAGTAGGGCGCCCGCCCCATATGCCGAGGGTGGCGGGTTCAAACCCAACCCCGGCCAAACTGCAACAACAAAAAAAAATAGCCAGGCGTTGTGGCGGGCGCCTGTAGTCCCAGCTGCTCAGGAGGCTGAGGCAAGAGAATCGCGTAAGCCCAAGAGTTAGAGGTTGCTGTGAGCTGTGAGCCGTGTGACGCCACGGCACTCTACCCGAGGGCAGTACAGTGAGACTCTGTCTCTACAAAAAAAAAAAAAAAAAAGAAAGAAAGAAAAGTGACTCGTATTTCTGTTATTGGAAAAAAAATGTTTTTCTTTTTTTTTTTTTTTGAGACAGTCTCACTCTGTCACCTTGGGTAGAGTGCCATGTCATCATCATAGCGCACAGCAACCTCAAACTCTTGGCTCAAGTGATCCTTTTGCATCAGTTTTTCTATTTTTTAGTAGAGGCAGGGTCTTCCTCTTGCTCAGGCTTATCTCAAACTCATAAGCTGAAGCAGTCCCCCGACCTGGCCTCCCAGAGTGCTAGGATTACAGTGTGAGCCACTGCGCCCAACTGTTATTTGAAGTTTTATTTATTTATTTATTTTTTAGTTTTTCGAGACAGAGTCTTTGTTGCCCCTGGTAGAGTGCTGTGGTATCATAGCTCCCAGCAACCTCAAACTCTCTTGGGCTCAAGCGATTCTCTTGCTTCAGCCTCCAGAGTAGTTGGGACTACAGGTGCCTGCCACAATGCCTGGCTACTTTTAGAGACAAAGTCTCGGTCTAGCCCAGGCTGGTCTCGAACTTGTGAGCTTCAGGTGATCTACCTGCCTTGGCCTCCCAGAGTGCTGGGATTACAGGTGTGAGCCACTGCTTCCGTTCTTGTTATTTGAAATTTTAGTAAGAGGTGTATCATACTTGTAATAATCAGCATACAAACAAACAAAAAGATATAAAATTCTTGGTTAAGGTTCTTTTTTTTTTTTTTTTTGGCCGGGGCTGGGTTTGAACCCGCCACCTCCGGCATATGGGACCGGCGCCCTACTCCTTGAGCCACAGGTGCCACCCGGTTAAGGTTCTTTTTAATGTAAGTTTTTGGGTTAAGTAGAAAAGGGAAAATTAAGATTGTTGGGGTTTCTTGCAAAAACCTAAGGCAGGAATGTAGCTGGACCTTAAAGGGCCTAGAACCAGGAGCTAAAAAACCCTTGATAAGCCTCCCCTCCCTGCTTCCTGTACTGTTTCTCAAGGCACTCACTGGATTCTTTTTAGTTTTTTATGGTACATCTTATCTAACTAGTTTAAGCTGAAGTTGGAAAATGACCTTTCTAATCTCCTGTGTTGCAACCACCAGGAGAGAGATAGAGGGTAAGGGAGGGAAAGAAGGAGGGTGGGGGACAGGGAGAAGAGAGAGATATTTTCTTGTTCATGGTTTCAGATTCGTAGGGATGGGACTTTGATTTTATTTTGCTCAAAGATAAATTTATTTTTGCCATTTTATAGCTAGTGCCAATCAACTATGGCCAGGAGAGTATAAATTCACTATGGGAATTTACTTCTGTAGATTGGAGGATTAGGTAAGAGGTTAGGCAGAAATCCCAAAGGGAGTCCATTATTTAATTTATTGGTTGAAATATAACAGATTACATTAAATTTAGAGAAGTAACATAAAAATTATGCAGAAATTTTCCTCCTGGAAGCTACAGAATGTGTTTAAGTTGAACATTAACTGGTTACCCTTACGGGAGCATAGAATGTTACAGACTTGAGACAGGAGTGCTGGGGTCCTGATAATGTTCTCTGTCTTTATCTTGATAGTGATTACAAATGTTTATGTATGTGTCAAAATTCATCAAGGTATGTGCTCTTGATGTGTGTAAGCAATACGTTTGTTGCTTCTATTTAAGAGGAAATCTAGGCAACATTGACTTTACCAGGTATCTGCCTTGCCTTGTCATATAGATGACCATATATCATTGTAAGTTAATTATGTTCCTGTTTATTTTAGGTAGATAAGTTTTTGATAGATGTTCACCTTTGAGTATCTCAGAAATGAAAATATGATGTTTTTAATATATGATATAAAAAAAATTAATGGCCTGGTTAACTTTTCCCCCTGATTTAGGAGCTGTGACTGATGAGAATTAAAGGCCATGGATGAAGATGGACTTGAATTACAATCACAAGAGCCAAACTCATTTTTTGATGCAACAGGTATAACTACTTGGATTGTTCCATTTCCCATCTACCACATTTGGAGTTGATTATCACATGGATGAATTACTAGACTCACATTGATATTCACACTTAGATTATCTTGTTATCCTGTCAAAAATCTATAGATATTAAAGTGAGCACATTATTATTCCCCTCCTCAAAAATTTGGCTTCCTCACAACCAACTCTCGTATTCTTATCAGTAACAGCAGCAATATCAAAACCTTAGTGTTAATCAGTTATTCCCATCTTGTCCATTTATCCCACAAAAAATATTCTCCCTTTGAAAATATTCCTTGTTTACATTTGCTTCTCCTCATTCTACCCCTTACCATGTAGATAGGCTCTCATCTCATTCTTGGTCTGCAATAACTTTTATGCTGTTTTCTTTACCTTCTGTCTCTTTAGCCCACCAATCAGAGTACTCATTGCAAAATAACATGTGGATCTTGTCACTTTTCTGTTCTCCATTACTCAACAGATAAAGAAAGCCCTTGACATTCTAGTCTTATCCTACTTTTATTACCCCCCCAACCCCCCTGTCAAAAGGGGCTTTCTGCTTTAGGAAGATCGAGTCTTTCCTCACTCCCCAGAGTATACAAGGAAAATTGTTTTCATGAAGTTCTAAAAATAGGGGAAAAAGATATTCACAATTTTAGATTACCCATGGTTCTCAATATTGTATATATATTGTAAAGTGCTTACACTTGGTTTTATATCATACTAGCTAGTAACTTTTTTTTTTCTTTTTTTTTTTTTTTTGAGACAGAGTCTCAGGCTGTCGCCTTGGGTAGAATGCTATGGTGTCACAGCTTACAGCAACCTCCAACTCTTGGGCTTCAGCGATTCTCTTGTCTCAGCCTCCCTAGTAGCTAGGACTACAGGTGCCCACCACAACGCCCGGATTTTTTTTTTTTTTTTTTTTTGGTTGTAGTTGTCATCAATTGTTGGGCAGGCCAGGCTAGATTCGAACCCTCCAGCTCTGCTGTATGTGGTTGGCACCCTAGCCACTTGAGCTACAGGCACCAAGCTAAGCTAGTAACTTTTATAAATAAAATGCTAACAAGTTTTCCATTGGACTATGAATGATCAGATTGCAGTATATTAAGGAAATAGCAATTCAGTTTTATCAAGAAATTCAATATTAGTGATTTTAAATTTTTAAATTTTCTTTAATCTCTAAATCCAGTGGGAGGATATACGTGTGCTTTTCTTAACAACTTGGAATAGTCTTTTAACTCAAGTTTGGTAATTTCATTTGGATAGTGATAATTGTAAAGTTTATAATTCTTCATTGGAACATGAAATTTAATTTCTTTTCTTTTTTTTTTTTTTTTTTGTAGAGACAGAGTCTCACTGTACCGCTCTTGGGTAGAGTGCTATGGCGTCACATGGCTCACAGCAACCTCTAATTCTTGGGCTTCCGTGATTCTCTTGCCTCAGCCTCCCGAGTAGCTGGGACTACAGGCGCCTGCCACAACACCCAGCTATTTTTTTGTTGCAGTTTGGCCGGGGCTGGGTTTGAACCCGCCACCCTTGGCATATGGGGCCGGCGCCCTACTCACTGAGCCACAGGCGCCGCCCCATGAAATTTAATTTCATGTCCATGAAAGAGAGACTATGCTCTTTGGAGAAAAATGGACAGTATTTATTCACTTAGTCTTGCCACAAACAAGCCTAGGTCATGGGCTAAGTTGTTGCATTTTAGTCCTGATTGTTAACACTTATGGTATTTGTTTATCTTTGAGCAAGTCACTTAATCTGCCAGGGCCTCTATTTTCATATGTCATAATAATAATGAAACCTCTCATTACAGTTTTTCAGAACACTTCTCATATATTCCCATTTGATCATCACCACAGTCCTGTGAGGTATGCATGGCAGATGCTACTGTCCTCATTTTACTGGTGAGGAAACTGAAACTCAGAGGTTAAATGACTTGCCCAAGGTCACAAAACTAATAAGTGTCCAACCCTGTTCTATGATTTAGATTTTGTAACTGGTGCTCATATCTGCACAATGGAGATTACAGTAATCTGTTACTTGATGATAATATTGAGAATATTGAAAACAAATAAGTACAAAGCATTCTGTAGAAATTTTATAGAATTAAGTATAATTATAAGAAATTACAGATATTTTTATTTTATAGATGTAAATAAAATGGATATGTATTGACTTTAAATTCTTACAATTTTGGTATTCCTTAGTCCTATATCATTTTTGTTTGTAGACAAAGCCATGTATTTCTCTTAGGGCCTGGTCAGTGACACACAGTTATTGAGTTAGGCATCTGCTTGGATTCAGCCTGGTCTGAGTCACAACCAGAAGCACTAATCTACTGAAATAGCTTTTTAGGTAAGCCTTTTAAAAACTTTGTTTGTAGGAGCCAAGATCCTGGATTTGTTTTATTTTATGTTGTTTTTGGTAAGGATATAAGATCTCTATTGCCATTTGTGGTATTCATTCAGAATAATATTTACCGAGCATCATACACTATACAAACTGTGATCTTGGTTAAGTCATTTAATTTCACTGGGCTTCAGTTGATTCAGTCCTCTACCTTCATTCCTTAATTGCAAAATGGACTAGAGTAGGGTTTCCTATATTCTGAGAATAGTCTTGGGGAAGGTGGGATCTTAGAGGACAAGAGGAGGCTAGAGGGAGAGTACTCTGGTGAAGTTGGGACAGTTATTCTCTGCCACCCCAGCGCAGCTGGGCTTTTATTCATCATATGTATCTATCCCCAGAGCCTCCTCAACCAATTGTCTTTCCTCCTTAACTGTGGCCTTCTCTCTTTTCATTTATGCACTAATGCTTTTATATCCTAGATTCAGAGGATGATTTCTAAATTTTCATAGTCATAGATGGAGGGTATTGGTAATGTATTGCACAAGAGCTAAGGGAGAAGAATATGAAGGGAGAAATGAAAAAAAAGGGAAGGGAAGTAAAAGAAATACATGGGAGAGAGGAGTTGAGCAGAGGGAGATGGAGCACGAAGGCAAAGCAATAAGAAAAAACATTTGAAGAAGGAAAATCGTGTATTTGCTGCCCCAAGATGCATTTCTCACTTAATTTTTATACTCTTCTCTTAAGTTTATATGAGTTTAATTGTATGTTCCTAGAATTTTCCTTTCATGAATTTTTTTTTTCTGTGATTGCCTTAATTGGTTCTAGTATTTTTTTTTAAATCTATTAATTGATTTGGGATGAGTACAAAAGGTCTTACGTTGAAAATGACTTTCAAATATTCAAAAACAGGTCCCCTCTTTATTTCTTTAATCTATGTTAATGTTTGAGAAAACTAAGGAGCTAGTCTATTTTCCTGGTAAAAATTAAATAACGTTTACATTAATGAGATAGTCATGCATGCCTCTCTAAAATTTGTCATTTTAGGGCGGTGCCTGTGGCTCAAGGAGTAGAGTGCCAGCCCCATATACTGGAGGTGGTGGGTTCAAACCCAGCCCTGGCCAAAAACTGCAGGAAAAAATAAATAAATAAAAATAAAAAAAAAATAATAAAATTTGTCATTTTATTTTTTTTTTAAAGGAGCTGATGCTGCACACATGGATGGTGATCAGATTGTTGTGGAAGTGCAAGAAACTGTTTTTGTTTCAGATGTTGTGGATTCAGACATAACTGTGCATAATTTTGTTCCTGATGACCCAGACTCAGTTGTAATTCAAGATGTTATTGAGGACGTTGTTATAGAAGATGTTCAGTGTCCAGATATCATGGAAGAAGCAGATGTAACTGAAACGGTCATCATTCCTGAGCAAGTGCTGGACTCAGATGTAACTGAAGAAGTTTCGTTAGCTCATTGCACAGTCCCAGATGATGTTTTAGCTTCTGACATCACTTCAGCCTCAATATCTATGCCAGAACACGTCTTGACAAGTGAATCTATACACATGTCTGATGTTGGGCATGTTGAACATGTGGTTCATGATAGTGTAGTAGAAGCAGAAATTGTCACTGATCCTCTGAGCACTGATGTAGTTTCAGAAGAAGTATTGGTAGCAGACTGTGCCTCTGAAGCTGTCATAGATGCCAACGGGATCCCTGTGGACCAGCAAGATGATGACAAAAGCAACTGTGAGGACTACCTTATGATTTCCTGTAAGTCTTTGGGGGTACAGTGATTGTCAAAGCTGTTTTTGAAGGCGGCCTTTGCTAACTTACATCAAGGGTGAAATGTTCTTAAATGTTTTATAAAATGAAAGTAAATTGGTTCGGCACCCGTAGCTTAGTGGTTAGGGTGCCAGCCACATACACCGAGGCAGGAGGGTTTGAACCTGGCCCAGGCTTGCTAAACAACAATGACAACTGCAGCAAAAAAATAGCCGGCGTTGTGGCCAGCGCCTGTAGTCCCAGCTACTTGGGAGGCTGAGGCAAGAGAATCTCTTAAGCCCAAGAGTTTGAGGTTGCTGTGAGCTGTGACACTATGGCACTCTACTAAAGGTGATATAGTGAGACTGTATCTCAAATAAATAAGTAAATTTCTAAGGCCTACCTGAATTGTTAGTTTGGAGCCCATAAAATAAGTCAAAATAAGAAAAGTGAAATGGTACAGAATAAAGAGTTGTTCTTATATAAGGACACAGTAGGAAGATGAGGTTTCTTCAGTTTAGAAAGACAAAAGCTGAAAGGAATAGAACTGAACTTTGCAAAATCATGAAAGATGAGATTAGGCTGTTAACAGCCTTTATTAGAAGCAGAGACCCTCTTTGAAACTAGAAAAGAATTCAACTTGGAAAAAAAAATGTATAACCAAGCTACTTAAATTCTTGCATATGGATACACAGTACTGATTATGTAATACTTAAGTTCTTAATATGTAAAAAATTTATATAATAGAGCATGAAAAAGAGCTATGGCATAGAATTGAAACTTTTCAAAACATGATTTCAAATATGATAGATTCATATTAGGTTATTAAAGAAAAGTAAAGTGTTTGGAAATACACTTCTAAATGTCTTAGCATCTGGGAGGACAGCAGTGTCTTCTTACAATGTGTTTTTTTGTTTTGTTTTTTGAGACAGAGTCTCACTAGGTCACCGTTGGTAGAGTGCTGTGGCGTCACAGCACACAGCAACCCCAAACCCCTGGGCTTAAGTGATTCTCTTGCCTCAGCCTCTCAAGTAGCTGGGACTACAGGTGTCTGCTATAACACCTGGCTGTTTTTTGGTTGTGGTTATCATTGTTGTTTGGCAGGCCTGGGCTGGTTTCGAACCCGCTGAGCTACAAGCACCAAGCCACAACGTATTTCTTGATACCACTTTCAGAGATAAAATTCTGGGTTGGATAGACCACAGTTGTGATCCAGTGTGGATTATAACTTTACTTTAAGGAGCTATTACAAATAGGTAAAGACTCAAGAGACTATAAATTTACAAGGACTATACCTGGGGTTTTTTTTTTTTAATTATAAACATTATTTATTTCTGCTCCTTTCATACATCTTATTCAGTCACAGACATATCTTAAATAATGTACTATCACACCCTCTGTTTAAAGGCAAAGCACCATAAGTAAAGCTGACCAGCTGTCCACAGTTCTCAGCTTATGGAATCTCGCTTCCTGATTTTATGTGAATTTCCGCAAATCGGAAATATCCCAAAAAATGTTAATGGGGTTGTAAAAGATAATTTTATTCAGTACTATAGGTGTAGATATGGAGTATACTTTTAAGAAACGAAAAACTAAGAGGAAAACGCCACTTAACATCGTTGGTACATCAGTCAGTATAGGTCTGCAAGAAAAGAGACTGTGATAAACTTGTCTTTGATACGAAGAAGAAATTTTAGTCCAAGCTTGAGTACACTTCACTAGATAATTCTTCTACTGCAGCTCTTCGTTCTTTCCACATTTCATATCAGAGGACTGGTATAGCCTTTAAAACTTCATTAACAGGAGCAAATCCAGTATCCACTGATTTCTTCTCAAAAGGCACTCTGACCCATCAGATAGCCCAGCAGTTTCATTCTCATGAATACTCTAGCCATGAAAAAACTCAATAGAACATAGACGAATCCAGTGAATAGAAGAAGAAATCTATTAAGTTTTGGAATATTTGGTACATTGGATCATTCCAGGATTATGAAACCTAAACCTCCCATTGTAAACAGGAAGCTGGATGCAAGTCCTTCCATAATATATTGTCCATTTACTCTGTAGGCCAAGAAAGCTACTGGCCTCTGATGTCCATGTTCATCAGTCATAGAGCCAACACGTGGAGGTTCAATAATCACCTCATAAATTATTCCCGTCACAAACACATTTAGCACACATGGAACCACCATAGGCCCTGCTGACATTTTTTTTTGTTTTAGACAACCTCATAAGAACTTTAGGTCTTACAGTGTGAACCCCTTGAAGTCTGCCTGGGCACACGCCACATGCAGATTTTGGTATTTTCCCAACCTTCTTTGTATAAAGGTAAACAATTCTGTTACCAGGGGTTCGGGACAGCCTGCTGTTGGTAGAGGCTATATTGTCGGAAAGCCTACGATGGTACATAAACGCACCATTCTGAGTGCCTCTAGACAATGTCCCTGGAAGAGGGAAAAAAAAGCTTGAATACTTGTTTTAATACAGGAATGTATTATAACATATATTGGAGTCTACCAGCATTTTAGGAAATACCTTTTAAAAATTCTTTTTTTTTTTTTGGATTTTGGCCGGGGCTGGGTTTGAACCCTCCACCTCCGGCATATGGGACCGGCGCCCTACTCCTTGAGCCACAGGCGCCGCCCCCTTTTAAAAATTCTTGAGATTTTGAAAATCGAAGAATTCTTTATGGAAAGAGGAAGGAAACGTCTTCATTCAACACATGTTTATTGGACCCTTCCTGTGTATCAGATGTTATAGGTAGTATCAGATGTTGTAGGCAGTACAGATATGAATATGTGCTAAATACATGTATCAAACTATTGTCGCTGGAGAGTTTATAGTCTACTGTGGGAGAGAAAGGTTGCGGTATGATACAGAGGTGCAACTAAATTGCTATGGAGACAGGATGGAGTGAATGACCTTTGAACTCAAGGATGGGTCCTAGTTTTATAAGCTGAAGAAGGACTTGGGTGGCAGGAAGACATTCCAGGCAAGTGATATATTATGAAAAAGGGAATGATGTGAATGAACTTCAGGATGCACTTACATATCTTTGTGTACTTTGTTTTATTTCTTAGAATAAATTTTTAGAAATGGAATTAATTGCTGGATTAAAGAGTGCACACATTTATAAGTTTGGTTATATTGCCTTGGTGTTTTGCTTAATACAATTTCCCTCACCACATTTTTGAGATTGTCCATGTCCCTACATGCTAACGAACACAGAGTGTTATTTTCCTTTTTAGTTTTTGCTCATCTGGATAGGAAAAAAATGATATCCTGTTTTAATTTTGAATTTATTTTAGGAAGATAATCCTGATAGTAATGTGGAATAAGAATTAGTGTGGGAGAGATTAGTGGTAGAGAGTAGTTGAAATGATTTGTGTATGTGATAAAGACGATCCAAAGTACCTCAATGACAGTAAAGGGGATGAGTGGGGGAGGGGGAGTGTTTCAAGTGAGATTAGGAAGTAAAATGGATGAGGTTTGATGACAGATAAAACAGGGCTGAGGAAGGATTTAAGGGAGAAAGATAATTCAAGGATGACCCTAAGGTTCCTACCTTGGGAGATTAAGTGCCTGGTCATGCCATTGCTTGAGAGGTAGAGTAGATTTGGTGGTGGGGGGAAGGATTTAAGACCTGTTAAAAGTTTGAATTTTTTGCTGGGGACAGTCTGGTGGTGGTTTTTTCTAGGCAGTTGAAAATAAGAATTTTGAGAGTTTGTGGCTGGAGGAAGAAATGTGGCACAACAGAATTTAGGAAGTGTGTCCTATATTGGAAATGGATGGTGGTACTAGAGAGTGCTTATAAAACTAAGAGTGTCTAATATGGCTCCTTTGGGTATTTAAGAAGTAGGCAGAGGAGAAGAGCCCATGCAAGAAAGGAGGTTTTGGGAAAAGGAAGAGAAGGAAGGTTTTCGTTTTTTTTTTTGAGACAGAGTCTTCCTATGTCACCCTCGGTAGAGTGCCGTGGCATTACAGCTTACAGCAACCTCAAACTCTTGGGCTTAAGAGGTTCTCTTGCCAGCTCTGTGCCTGTAGCTCAAACAGCTAAGGCGCCAGCCACATACACCAGAGCTTGCGGGTTTGAATCCAGCCCAGGCCTGCCAAACAACAATGACAACTACAGCCAAAAAAATAGCCGGGTGTTGTGGCAGGCGCCTGTAGTCCCAGCTACTTGGGAGGCAGAGGCAGGAGAATCGTTTGAGCCCCAAGAGTTGGAGGTTGCTGTGAGCTATGAAGCCACGGTACTCTACCCAGGGCGACAGCTTGAGGCTCTGTCTCAAAAAAATAATAATAATAAATAAGATGCTCTAGTTAGTATGAAAATGCTATTTTTGAATTTAGGTTGAACATTCCTAGTCCAAAATGCTCCAAAATTCGAAACTTTTGAGTGCCAACAGGACACCATAAGTGGAAAATTCCATACGTGACACCTCTTGTTTTTTGACAGCTCAGTGTATATAACCTTTGTTTCATGTATACATGAAAGTGAGACAGAGTCTCACTTTGTTGCCCTTGGTAGAGTGCTGTGGTGTCACAGCTCACAGAAACCTCAAACTCTTGGGCTCAAGTGATCCTCTTGCCTCAGCTTCCCAAGTAGCTGGGACTATAGCCTTGCTCAGGCTGGTCTCAAACTCCCAAGCTCAGGCGATCCACCTGCCTTGGCCTCTCAGAGTGCTAGGATTATAGGTGAGAGCCACTGTGCCTGGCCAGGAAGACAAATTTTATTTAGTCTTTGCGGTCTAGATGTTAATGATTGTTTTTAAATTGATCATATGTTTCTTGAGGACAGGAACTATCCCCTGGTGTCTTACCTGCTTATGTATCTTCCTGTCAAACCATATGCAGTATTAAATATGAAATAATTGTTCAATAAATGAATATATGAATGTTATAGCTAAAAATTTGTGGACATCATGCCTCATCCAAGATATTAGCGATACCTGTCTTCTCTACCAGTATAGCTTTTCCATCTGGTCAGACTAGATATGGTGGTACTGCTTCATGACCCTTAGGAGTTTTCTGGATGTCTGAGAAGCGGAGGGTTTGAGTCATTTCCTTATTACTCAGGTTGCTTCTTAGTTCTCCTTTAATCTGAAGCAGCTGACAGACTGCCCCTAATTTCTTTGCAAGTAGTCTTCAGCTTTCTGGAGTTATGCTTTGCAGCTAGAATAGTCAAGATGCCATTTTGTGTAACATCAGTTTGTGCAATAGGAAAAGTTGGGAGAACATCTGTTGGTGATGAGTCAGGCACTGCCTTACAAAAGCAGCAGTTAACAAAATATTCTTTGAGTGCCTCTGATGTTAACATGATCAGTGTCAAATCATGAGAGGTATCACTTCTTAGATCTTGTTGATCTCTCCTATGCCTTTTAATTAGTACAGTTAGGGAGAAAATGGACAGGACTTAGGTGTTCCTTCCTAATCCTAGATTCAACTTAAGTGTTGAAATAAATTTCAAGGGTAACGTTTTTATCAAGATATAATTTACATACCATACAGTTCACCCATTTAAAATGTATGGTTCAGGGTGGCGCCTGTGGCTCAAGGAGTAGGGCACCGGTCCCGTATGCCGGAGGTGGCGGGTTCAAACCCAGCCCCGGCCAAAAGAAAAAAAATAATAATAATAAATAAAAAAAAAAGTATGGTTCAGTGGTTTTCAGTATATTTACAAATTTATGTGACTCATCACAATCAATTTTAGAACTTTTTCATTACTTAAATGGGACACCGCCATACCCTTAAGTTGTCGTTCCCACCAACCCTCTCCCTCCACTCCAGACCTAAGCAACCACTAATCTACTTTTCTGTCTTGATAGGTTTTGCCTGGAAGTTTTGTATAAATGGAATCCTGTGATATATGGTCTTTTGTGATTGGCTCCTTTCAGTCATGTTTTCAGGGTTCATCCATTTTGTAGCTTGTATGAGTTCTTCATTCTTTTTATTATTAGATAATACTCCATTGTATGAATATTTCTCAGTTTGAATGGACATTTCAGTTGTTTCTATTTTTGGGGTGTTACAAATACAAAATGAACATTTGTGTATAGGCTTTTGTGTTTTCATTTCTCTCAGGTATATATTATAGGTATGGAATTGTTGAATCATACAGTAACTGTGTTTAGCCTTTTGAAAAATTACTAGACTGTTTTCCAAAGCAGCTGTACCAGTTTATATTCCCACCAGCAGTGTATGAGGGTTCCAGTTACTCTGCATCCCCTCTGTAACACTCATTATCTGTCTTTTGATCATAGTCATCCTAGTGGATAGAAAATATTTCATTATGATTTTGATTTGCATTTCCCTGATGTATAATGTCATCAAGCGTCTTTGCATATGCTTATTGGCCATTTGTGTTTCTTTGGAGAAAAATCTATTCAGATCCTTTGCCCATTTTTAAATCGAGATATATGCCTTTTTATTTTTGAGTTGAAAGAGTGTGTGTGTGTATATATATATATATATGTGGCCTTTATAAGTTATGAAACTTGCAAATTTTTTTCCCATTCATTTGATTGTTTCTGCTTTTCTTGATAGTGTCCTTTGATGCACAGTTTTTGTTGTTTTTTTTTTTGTGTTTTTTTGAGACAGAGTTTTACTATGTTGCCCTCCATAGAGCGTGGTGGCGTCACAGCACACAGCAACCTCAAAGTCTTGGGCTTAAGCGATTCTCTTACCTCAGCCTCTCAAGTAGCTGGGACTACAGGCGCCCGCCTGTTTTTTTTTGGTAGTTGTCATTGTTGTTTGGCAGGCCCAGGCTGGGTTTGAACTTACCAGCTCCAGTATATGTGGCTGGTGCCCTGAACTACAGGCACTGAGCCAATGCACAGAAGTTTTTTTTTTTTTTTGTAGAGACAGAGTATCACTTTATGGCCCTTGGGTAGAGTGCCATGGCATCACACAGCTCACAGCAACCTCCAACTCCTGGGCTTAAGCGATTCTCTTGCCTCAGCCTCCCCAGTAGCTGGGACTACAGGCGCCCGCTACAACGCCCAGCTATTTTTTGGTTGCAGTTCAGCCAGGGCCGGGTTTGAACCCGCCACCCTCGGTATATGGGGCCGGTGCCTTAAAGACTGAGCCACAGGCGCCGCCCAATGCACAGAAGTTTTAAATTATATATATATTTATATTTGTTGGCTATGCTTTTGGTGTCACATGGAAGAAACTGTTGCCCAACCAAAGGTCATAAAGATTTATAGCTATGTTTTCTTCTATGAATTTTACAGATTTAGCTTTTAAATTATGCCTTATATCCATCTTGAGTATTTTTTGGTATATGATACAAGCTAAGGATCTAACTTTGTTCTGTGGCATGTGGATATTCAGTTGTCCTAGCACCATTTGCTAAAAAAAAACTATTTTTGCCCCATTGAATATGCTCAGCATTCTTTGTAAAAACCAGTTAACTATAAATGTAAGGATTTATTTCTGGACTCTTAATTCTGTACTGTTGATCTATATGTCTGTCCTTAAGCTAGTTTCACACTGTCTTGATTATTATAGCTTTGTAGTAAATTTTGAAATCAGGAAGTATGAGTTTTCCAATTTAGTTCTTTTTCAAGATTCTTTGGGGTATTTAGGGTTCCTTGAATTTCCATATGATTTTAGGCTCTACGTTTCAATTTCCAGCTGGGATTCTGGTAGGGATTAAGTTGAATTTGATGTGTAGATCAATGTGGGGAGTATTGCTATTTTAACAGTGTTAAGTCTTCAGATCCAGGAACATGGGATGTCTTTCCATTTATTTAGATCTTTTAATTTCAACAGTGTTTTATAATTGCAGAGTATAGATTTTGTACCATGAAATCAACTTTTTTAGTCAGGTGATGCTACTTGGTTGTATCTGCCTTTGATACAACTTTTAAATGGCAGAAAACTTTCCAAAGTTCAGTAATCCTCTCAGATTCCCAGTTTCTTCTGACTGGCCTAATTTAGCTAACATTTTAAAGCTTTTCTATCTGGTAAACATTTGTTACCTGCTTACTGAGTGCACAGGACTCACTGAACTTATATTTGCCTCCCTCACCCACCATTATGCAACTGTTTATGTAAAAGCTGAATGTTAATGAATCATTATATTGATTATTTCTTAACTAATGCTTACTAAACTATTTTGGTCTAGTAGCATGTATAATTTATATATATTTGAATTAATGTTTTAAGGCAACGTTCAGGTGTTAATGTGTGCAAAATGCTTTCTTTCTTTCTTTTTTCCCTGAGACAGTCTCAAACTATCACCCTGGGTAAAGTGCTATGGTGTCATAGCTCACAGCAACCTTCAACTCGGGCTCAAGTAATCCCCTTGCCTCAGTTTTTCTATTTTTAGTAGAGATGAATGAGGTCTCACTTTTGCTCAGGCTGATCTCAAACTCCTGAGCTCAAGCAATCCACCTCCCTTGGCCTCCCAGAGGCAAAATGCTTTCTGACTCATTAGACCCATCTGACACTTGAATCATTTGTTCTATCAGAAGACATAATGAAGTTTGTTTAGTGAGGTTTGTTAAGAAAGTTATGGTCTGGCATGGTGGCTCACACCTGTAATCTTAGCACTCTGGAAGGCCAAAACGGGAGGAACACTTGAGGTCAGGTGTTAGATACCAGCCTGAGCAAAAGCAGGACTCTCTCTGTACTAAAAATGTAAAAATTGGCTGGGCGTGGTGGTATTCTCCTGTAGTCCCAGCTACCCGGGAGGCTGAGGTGGTAGAATTGCTTGAGCCCAGGAATTTGAGGTTACTGTGAGCTATGATGATACCATTGCACTCTAGCTAGGGCAACAGAGTGAGACTGAGTCTCCAAAAAGAGGGAAAAGCTCTGCTTTGGTAGGAGTGGTCTGTTTAGAATTATATTTTTATTTTAATTGTTACAAATCAATATAGTTCACTTCTAATTTTTAAAAATTTAAGTTTTTTCCCCCAAGAAAGATTACTTTGTTAGAGATCGGTAGCATTTTTATAACAAAAATATGTAATAGTAAACCTTCAGTAAATGATATCCAAGTGCCAGAATTTAATATATATTATTTTTCTTACAACAGCTTTATAATGTTGGTGTTGTCATTATTTTACAGACTTGAGTAACTGACGCTTAGTTTTAGTAACTTGTGTACTGTTACACCTCCAGGTAGCATTAGGGTGAGAATTTGAAACCAAGTGTGTTTTATTCCAAAGTGTCTACTCTTCATTTTCTTACTGCTTCTCTTTGTGTGTGTGTTTGTACGTATCTGTGTATAAAGGTAATACTACAAAGCAGTATCAGTTTGGGACAGTGCTTATTGGTGGGTGAGGGAGATGAAAAGAAGTTTAGTGATTACTAAAACTTATAGTGTTATTGAATACCAAATTTCAACAATGTTGAAATGATGGGGAGGGGTAAACATTGTTTAACTCATTCTCATAAAAGCCATCTAGACAGCCTCCAAACTCCATCCTGTTGTTTTTCTAACTAAAAAGTGTCAGTTTTTTTCAAATTTGTATTTACTTGAGAAAAAGTAATCATAGATAAACTTTTATTTTTTACCCTTGCCTATGTTTAACCTTTCTTGTGTCTTCATTCTTTTAAAAAACATTTATTGATTAGCCACAATGAGTTATAAACTTTACTAGGTGTTAAACAGTGAAGTCTCTGGCTTTTTAAGAGTTCAGTCTTGAAGGAAAGAGAAATTACAGTTGAGTGTGAAAAGGCACATAAATAGACATGTGAAGTATTTTGGAAGCACAAAGGGAGAAAATGGTGGGAAATTTTTAATATACTTGAGGGATATAAATGCTATGAAAGCATTGTGGAAACTGAGTTGAAGATATGCCTAAATTTATTTCATCTCCTATCCATTTCCCGGCTTCCAGCATTTTGAAGCAAATTCCACATGTTATTTCTTTCATAAATATTCTGGTATTTATTTTTCAAAGATAAGGATTTTTAAAAATGAAACAATAATACAATTAACACATCTTAAAACAATAATTTGGGGTGAACTCAGTTTGAAAAATGAATAAAATGTCTAGTAGGTGGTTGAGGGATAAAAGGCAAATGTGAAAGATCATCATCAGAGGCTTATTCTTTGGGTTACAAATAACGTGTTTGGTGGGAGGGTGGGTAATTGGTGAAAAGTGAGCTTGACAAAACAGGGCCCAAGATAAAAAGGCTTTTGAATATACTGCGGAGCCTCTTGTACCTTTTTGATGGAAGCTGTGCAAGGGTTTTAGATTAGTAATAACGTGCTTAGATGTTTAGTTTAGAGAGAGAACTTTGAGGTCAGACGCAAGATAAGAGTGGAAATGAGAAACAAAAGTACATTTGGGGAGATGTTTATAGTAGTCCAGGTAATAAACAGATAACAGTTCAAAATAAGGTTGTATCAGTAGTTTGGCAGAAACTGATTCATGACATTCTGTATTTAGGAAGTAAAATTTGTATTAGATTTAGAGTTGAAGAAAAGGAGGTGTTTTGCAGTCGTTCCCCTCCCTACCCCCATTTTCAGGCTCATACAGCTGGGAAGATGGCTTAATCATTTTCTTTTTTTTTTTTTTTTTTTTTTTTTCTTTTTTTTTTTTTTTTATTGTTGGGGATTCATTGAGGGTACAATAAGCCAGTTACACTGATTGCAATTGTTAGAGCTTAATCATTTTCTAAAGAGGAGCAGGTTTGGATGCTGTAGAATTTATTTACGAGGTTGCTGCATACAGCTGTCCACTGTACAACTATAATGTAAGTGGACCCCTGCAAACATGGAACAGGGTGGCCTGGCTATCTGGTATAAGTGTTTTGACCAATGGGTCTAATGTTAGCTCCTAATTAAACATGGCTTTCACCATCCAATAAAAAGCGATTCCGATAATAAATGAATACATGAAGTCCAAACTCCTGTGTTGAATGCATGAACCCTGAGGAGCAACACAGTATAATAGTTTATTCATTCTAGGGGCTATTAGCACAGAAGAGATGGTAAAATATTTTATTTCTTTGTTCTATGGGCTAAATATTGGGTATGTATGTATCTTTTTGTGTTATATACCCTACTAGTTTTGTTTTTTAAACCATTTGATAAAACATAGAATAAAATTTCAGAATTTAAAAAATACATATCAATGTAGGAATATGAAAAATGTGAGAAAAGTCTTACTGAAGTAAGGATTTTTTTTTT
The DNA here is from genome assembly GCF_027406575.1 of Nycticebus coucang. Lineage (NCBI taxonomy): Eukaryota > Metazoa > Chordata > Mammalia > Primates > Lorisidae > Nycticebus > Nycticebus coucang. Next base: position 23,425,718 of record NC_069804.1, read on the forward strand.
TAATTAAATCATAGCTGTGTACATTAATGCAATTGTGGGGTACAATGTGCTGGTTAAGGATATTTTAGAATAGATGTATTGAACATCTTTTCATTTAATTTTTAAAATTAATTTTTTTCATTGTACAGATTTTAATAGGTGTTCTGATTAACTCATCACAGTAATCATGTTTACTGTAATAATATGCAGGTTTACTACACTAGTATAAATAAAAACACATAAATACAGTTCTAAGCAACATCACAGATTAACAAACTAAGCATTCCTCATGAACCCAAACTGAGAACAATTATTAATGAAAAGAGATGCTGACACCCTTGCTAAAATTAATTTTTAATTGCCAAATACAAATTGTATATATTTATGGTGTATCACATGCTTTGAAATATATATATTTGGAATGGATAAATCACGATAATTAACATATGCATTACTTCATGTACTTTTTCTGTGGTGAGAGCACTTAAAATCTACTCTGAGCGATTTTCAAGTATATGGTACATCATTATTAACTGTGGTCAACTTGAACATCTTTTTAAAGCTTGTTCTAATAAAATTCAAAAAGATTTCTTTTAATCCACCTAACATTTTTTTTTTTTTTTGTGGTTTTTTTGGCCGGGGCTGGGTTTGAACCCGCCACCTCCGGCATATGGGACCGGCGTCCTACTCCTTGAGCCACAGGCGCCGCCCAATCCACCTAACATTTTTATATCTTTACTGTAGGTACTCCGAAATTTATTTAGAAATCAACACTAAAATTAATGAATTAAAGAGTTGTCAGTAGATTATGGGCAAGTTAGCTAACTTTTTGCCCTTAGTTTCCATTTTTTGTAGATGACAGTCCTACTACTTGACCTGCAAGGTGGTTGTGAGAATGAGAGAGTCTGTCAGTCAGTAACTGCTAGCCACTGCTATTGTTATTATCCACAAAGAAGCTTTCCGTGGATGGCGTCCCCTGGGCTAGCAAGGTTCAATCTAGACTAGTTTCATTTATGCCCTTTCTGTTGTTACACCAGCAAATTCTTCATGGGTAAGGGCAGGTACAGGTTGAGACTGTAACAGTCATTCCTTTTTCCCCTACATTTATAATAATTAAGAAATCAGTTCTTGGGCGGCGCCTGTGGCTCAGTGAGTGGGGCGCCGGCCCCATATGCCAAGGGTGGCGGGTTCAAACCCAGCCCTGGCCAAACTGCAACCAAAAAATAGCCGGGCATTGTGGCGGGCGCCTGTAGTCCCAGCTGCTCCGGAGGCTGAGGCAGGAGAATCATGTAAGCCCAAGAGTTGGAGGTTGCTGTGAGCTTTGTGACATCATGGCACTCTACCCAAGGGCGGTACAGTGAGACTCTGTCTTTAAAAAAAAAAAGAAATCAGTTCTTGGTTAACTAGGGTTAGTTGGCTATGTTTTAAACCAATTCAGTGCAATTTGGCAACTATTTTTCATTACTTATATCTCTGACATCATGCTACAGATCACTGTATTTTAGGACTGGCACTTAAATAACTGTGATCCTTTAATTCCCCATCTACAGAATGAGGCTAATTTCATTTAACCTTGAATCTCTCCAGGAAAGTCTTTTATAGACCAAGTAATAAAAATAAGGTGGAATTTTAACCCCATAAAGAAGGTTCCTGAGAAGGAAGTTAAGAGAGGAAGGTCTAAAAGTGAAATTTAATTTATCTCCTAGAACATTTGCCTTCTTGACAGTATGCTTACTGCAAGTTACTGAGTCTTTTTTTTTTTTTTTTTTTTTTTTTTGAGACAGAGTCTCGCTTTGTTGCCCTTGGTAGAGTACCGTGGCGTGATAGCTCACAGCAACCTCAAACTCTTTGGGCTTAAGCCATTCTTTTGCCTTAGCCTCCCAAGTAGCTGGGACTACGGGTGCCTGCCACGATGCCTGGCTATTTTTTTGTTGTATTTGTCGTTGTTTAGCTGGGGTGGGCTGGGTTCGAACTCACCAGCCTCAGTGTATGGCTGGTGCTGTAACCACTGTCCTATAGTCACCAAACCAAGTTAGTCTTTTAAGCACTCTGGTTTCACGTGTGTCAGGTTATTGATTTCATAATAAATATAGGCAAACTTACATTGCCTGGGACATAACTGTTCCATCCTTTTAAGAGGAAATACCCATCTTTGGTAACCTTCATTGGGTGTTTAGTAGCTACCCAACCACACAGAAACCTTTGTGATGTTGAATAATATCAATTCCTTATTTTACAGTTTTCTTTTGATTGGATTTGGGTTTGGGGGCATTAATAAACATTGAGGTGATTAGGTAGTAAGATTATTAGACTTTTCAGATTAAGGTAGAAGAGGCTCATATTCAAAGAACCTTATTTTCTCTTAAACACCAATACTATGGTGTATGATATGATGTCCCTCCTTGACATCAACCTCAAGAATCACACCTGTGAATCTTGTTAAAACTTTAGAAAAGATTTATATATTCAGACTTCCCCTTGAGGTAACTTAGGAAGTAAAATTGGTCTTTATTTTTCTCTCAAATTAGCCTGCTTAAAGATCTGTTAGGTAGCTCCCAGTTCTGGGAGGCTGGGATTTAGTGAATGAATCCACATTTACTTTGTGGGTATTGGCTATAGGTTTATAGACTTCAAACTTCATTAGAATTGTTCTTTGAGATGGATTCTGTCCTCATATCTTAGATTTTCCTCTTAATTGTTTGTGCCTCCTGGATGATTCACTTCTCAGGACTAGCACAAGATCTTTTAAATCTTTATTGAAATGTAGCAGAGTTGCAGTGTTAAGATTTTTATTTGACTTTATTTTTAATGATCCTGTTTAATGACTCTTAGCACTTATGTAAACTTTTGTTAGCTTTAGGAAGGACACTAGGCTGATATTTTAAGGAAATAATGTAAAAATATTCTTGAGGTCCCTTTTCTGGGTTTTAGTTAAGAGATCATCTCTCATTGTTGAGGGTTTTTTTTTTTTTTTACATTTTGAAAGGTTAGCTGGGTGTTGTGGCGGGCACCTATAGTCCCAGCTACTTGGGAGGCTGAGGCAGGAGAATCGCTTAAGCCCAGGAGTTAGAGGTTGCTGTGAGTTGTGACACCACGGCACTTTACCCAGGGTGATAGCTTGAGGCTCTGTCTCCAAAAAAGAAAAAATTTTGAAAGGCTTGTATTTCCATATTATTCCCTGTCAGTAGCAGGTACCAATATTATATAATTTTTTAAATGTAAAACCAAATGGGCTATTAAAAACATATGGTCACAGAAAAACTTGTACTCATATATTCATAGCAGTGTTACTTATATTAGCCAAAACATGGAGATAATCCAAATGTCTATCACTGATGAATGGATAACTAAACTGTGGTATATCTATACAATGAAATGTCATTCGGTCATGAAAAGGAATTAATTAACTGCTACACACTACAACATGGATAAACCTTAAAAACATTTTGCTCACTGAAAGAAGCCAGACATAAAAGACCATATTATTGTATGATTTAATTTATATGAAATGTCTAGAATAGGCAAATAGAGATAGAATACAGATTAGTGGTTGCCAGGAGATTGGGGAGGAGCCAGTTGGGCCTGACTGCTAAGAGGTATGGCATTTCTTTTCAGGAAATTAGATACTGGTGATGGTTGAACAACATAGTGAATATACTGAAAATCACTTATGTGTACACTTTAAAATGGGGGATTTTGTTATGTGAATTACATGTCAATGATAAAAGCCAAATGGGCCAAGCAGCAGTACTCTAGAGCCCTTATTATCATTAACTTTATTATTTAGAAAAGTCCCTGAATTAGTTTTTCCTTTGTAAGCAATTTTTTTTTTTTTCCTGAGACAGAGTCTCACTTTGTCACCCTGGGTAAAGTGCTGTCGTATCATAGCTCACACCAACCTCCAACTTATGGGATCAAGTGATCCTCTTACCTCAGCCTCCCAAGTAGCTGGGACTACAGGTACCCACCACAGTGCTCAGCTATTTTTAAAAACAGGATCTTGCTCTTGCCCAGGTTGGTCTCGAACTCCTGAGCTCAGGCAGTCCACCCACTTTGACCCCCCAGAGTGCTGGGATTACAGGTGTTAGCCCCTGCACCTGGGTGTAAATTTAAGTTTCAATGAACTAAAATTAAATTTATGGTTCCTATGTCACACTAACCTTATTTCAAGTGCTCAGTAGTCAGTGTGGTTAGTGCAGGCATGATAAAGAACATTTCCTTTATCATAGAAAGTTCTGTTGGTTTGTGCTTTTCTGTAGGCTCAATGGAATTGCATACATCTCTTTTTTTTTTTAAATTAAAGACATACAAAGGTTCAAAGAATATATTACAAGACAATAGAGGCAGTTAGAAAGTAAACTGACAGAATTCAGAAAGAGCGGAAGAAAAATATGATCAACGTTAAAGCCACCATCAAAGCAATAAGATAAAAATGTACCTTAGTGTATAACCAGGGAAAGAGGGACTGGGCTGTAGGAAATAACAAAATTTAAAAATAGATATAAAAATGATTATGGAGAAGATGATAGATGTAAGAAACAGACAAAGGAGACATACATACATACGTGAAATTCCAGAAGAAAACAACTAATGAAATAGGAAAATATTTAGAATAGAAGAAAATTTTTTTGAAATAAAGATTGGACTCTTTCTTGGTCTAAGAAATTGACAAGATGATAAAACAACCAAATCATTAGTGAACTTTAGGGATCAAGAATTACAGGGATATTCACACAGAAATACTCAATGCTCGAAGACAATGGAACACTGTTCACAAAGTTTTGAGGAAGGTATTAACCTAAGAGCTTTATACCCAGCCAATCAGTTTTTTAAGGCTATGAACTGACATTTTCGAGTATTCAGGAACTCAGGGATTATAGCACCAATTAGCCTTTCTTGATAGGGATGGGAGAGCTATTTGGTAACAAATCTAGCAGACCAAAGGATCAATCAATAGGAAGAACCCTAGAACGGAGAAAATGTGATTATTCAATACTCAGTAGTGAGTATTGAATTCACTTAATATAAAACTGTAAAATATGTGATATTTGGGAAGGGAAGATGTCTGAATTTTAATTCCCAAATCTTTTAAAGTAGGGTGGCAGTAAAAGCTGATTAAAATTTGTGTGTATGATAAGCAAAATATGACTCTTAATGCTTTTGTAGTATAATAGGACCTCCATAGTTGACCACCACCCTACACTGACCACCTTTTAAGTTGACTTAATTTGCATAGGCCAGACGTACTTATCAGTATATTAGACCTAATTCTTTATGTTGACCACCTCATAGGTGCTTAGGACAGAGGACATTAGTGCACAAAACTGATGAAAAGTTCCATTCCCGGATGGCACCTGTGGCTCAAGGAGTGGGGCGCCAGACCCATATACCGGAGGTGGCGGGTTCAAATCCAGCCCCAGTCAAAAACCACAAAAAAAAAAAAAAAAGAAATAAAATTAATTAATTAAAATGTTTTTTTTTAATTAATTAAATGTTTTTTTTAAAATGTTTTTCCATTCCTTGGTGGAGATTACATTCTAGCAAAGGTACACAGACATAAATAGGTGATATGGTATATTATAAGGTGATACAGGCTTAGGGAGAAAAAAATTGGTTAATGGAGGATTTAGGTTACAGGTATAGTCATGGTTTGTTGAGAAGATAATATTCGAGCAGAGACATGCACAAACCAAGTTCGGGAGATTGGTTTAGAGATGTAAATTTGGGCTTTGTCAGTATATAGATGAAATTTAAGCTATACGACAGAATCATCACCAAAGGAGTCATTGCAGATCACCAAGACCAAGGACTGACTAAGCCCTGGTGTTGGCAGCATTAAGAGGTACGAAGAGGCCCCCCAGCAAAGGCCTGAGGAGGCGTGGCCACTGAAGTGAGAGGAAACTAAGAGCTTGGAGCATGGAAGCCAAGTGAGAAAAGAATCACAGAGGAAAGTGCCTGCCTGTCAAATGCTAGGGCAGGCCATATGAGGGCTGAGAATTGGTCATGGGTGACTTTGATGAAGTTTTGGAGAGGTTATGAGGAAAGAAAGGCCCTAGTGAAGGGAGGTTAGAGCATATGAAATGCGGCAAATTAGAGAAATGGAGACGGTGAGAAAGGGGATCAAGGGAAGTTTTTGCTTATTTTAATTAAGGGAGGAAAAAGAATAGCTTGTTTGTATGCTGATGAGGAAGATTCAGTAAAGGGTATAAGAAGAGAAGACAGGTGCTAGAGTAGTAAAGAGGTGGAGATGGGGCTTCCTAAAAAGGGTGTGGGTGTTAGTTGGGAACACATGACTTGTAATGGGTGGAAAGACAGTGTTTGGGGCTTTAGTTGCTGGTGGGTGGATAGAGGTGGTAGTCAGTGAATCTTCTGAATGTTTCACTTGTTCTGAGTGAAATAAGTTCAGCAACTTAGGGTGGAGAGGTGGTATTAACAGATTTGACAGGAGAGAAGAATATGCTTTTAAAAGAGAAGAGGGGGCAATAGCAGAAAAGATCTACTTCAGGTTCATGGTAATGAATTCAAAGTGAAGCCATCAGAGGAGTGTGTGTGTGTTTCTATGTTTTTCAAACCAGATTTACTTAACATAGGTACTGGTGTGGAGGCAAATTGCCAGTTGTGGTTCTGCCAAGCATGTGACACAAAAGAGGAGTAGGGCAAGGGAATTTAGGGCCAGTGCCAGGAAATGGGATCACTGTGGAATTAAAGTTTTCTTGTTGAGTTCAAGGAAATTCTAATGTAATAATTTTTGTTTGCATGTTAAATATCTAATTTTCATTTTAGAAATCTTTGTTCATTCTTTCATCCTATTGTTTGTAAATATGTGTAGAGAAATATCCAATGAACCATATAAATTCTATTCTGTTTGGTGGGATTTTGAGTACATTTTAATTTCCTTTTATACTTTTTTAAATACTTAACATTATAAGCCGTATCATTTCTCCAACAAGCAGTCCTTTTTATTTTTATTTTTTAAGAGCTAGACTTTCACTCTGTTACCTGGGCTGGAGTACAGTGACATGATCATAGCTCAATGTAGCCACCAACTTCTGGGTTCAAGCAATTTTTCCACCTCATCCTCCCATGTAGCTGGGATTATAGTTGTGCACCATCACAGCCGGCTAATTTTTCTGTCTTTTTTTAAGAGATGAGGTCTTATGTTGCCCAGGCTGGTCTTGAACTCTTGGCCTCAGGCCATCCTCCTGCTTTGGCCTCCCAAAGTGTTGGTTACAGGTGTGGGCCACTGTGCCTAGTCTCTCCACCCCCTGTTTTGAGCAAAGTTGAAGAAGCATAAGGGGATGGAAATAAAAACATACTGTTTAAATTTAGGTATATGGGAGTCATATGGGAGCTGCTGGGAGAGATGGGGTAGAAGGCAGTTTGGTGAGAGGTCAGTTGCTGTCTGCGTTGTATTTTATTTGGTAAGAAATTGAGTCCTTCTATGCCATAGAGCAGGGGTCCTCAAACTTTTAAACAGGGGGCCAGTTCACTGTCCCTTAGACCATTGGAGGGTCGGACTATAGTTTAAAAAAAAAAAAAACTATGAACAAATTCCTATGCACTGCACATATCTTATTTTGAAGTAAAAAAAACAAAAAGGGAACAAATACAATCACAACGCCTCATGTGGCCAGCGGGCTGCAGTTTGAGGACCCCTGCCATAGAGTAATGTGCCTGGATGTTTGCTTTACAAAGGCTGGCTGAGGGCAGTGTCTGAGGGTGTTTGGAAAACCTGGAGAGAAGGAAATCAACTAAAAGGCAATTATTTTGTTTCTTGGGGAAGGAAAGTAAACTTAACTACAACCTGATCTTGAGAAATTAGGAGAGATGACCAAGAGCTTACATGAGAAGACTGAGAATGATAAAGATATTTTTATTATGTTAATTTAGACAAAATGCAATTTCAGTGCAAATCCAGTCCAATACTATATATTTTTTATCTTGACAGGATTATAATGAAATTTGTCTAGAAGTTTAGATGAGAACAACAAAACACTATTAATTCATAAGGTTGTGAGAAGTAAATGCTCACAGTAAATGTTTGTTCTTGTCATCCATCATGACCACCATCATTCTTTGTTAATTTTCCATATAGGAACTAGCTCTTTTGTTTTGTTTTGTTTTGTTTTTTTTAAGAGACAGTCTCACTTTATTGTCCTCGGTAGAGTGCTGTGGCATCACAGCTCACAGCAACCTCCCAACTCCTGGCGTAGATGGGACTACAGGCACCTGCCACAACGCCTAGCTATTTCTTGTTGCAGTTTGGCTGGGGCCGGGTTCAAACCCGCCACCCTCGGTATATGGGGCCGGAGCCCTATCCACTGAGCCACAGGCGCCGCCCTCTTTTGTTTTTCATTAGATCAACATTCCTTTAACAATTTATTTGAAGAGGTGTGTTCTTCCCATTCACAGATTTCTTTGCCAGAAACTAGTGAATTTTCTGAAATCTTAATTAACTATTTTTAGATACCACAGTATCTTTTTTTTTTTTTGTTAAGAGGTGGAGTCTCACTTTATCACCCTCGGTAGAGTGCTGTGGCATCACAGCTCAACTCTTAGGCTTAGATGATTCTTTTGCCTCAGCCTCCCGAGTAGCTGGGACTACAGGTGCCCGCCACAACACCCAGGTATTTTTTTTTGTAGAGACAGAGTCTCACTGTACCGCCCTCCAGTAGAGTGCTGTGGCGTGACACGGCTCACAGCAACCTCTAACTCTTGGGCTTACGCGATTCTCTTGCCTCAGCCTCCCGAGCAGCTGGGACTACAGGCGCCCACCACAACGCCCAGCTATTTTTTTGTTGTTGTTGTTGCAGTTTGGCCGGGGCTGGGTTTGAACCCACCACCCTCGGCATATGGGGCCGATGCCCTACTCACTGAACCACAGGTGCCGCCCAACACCCAGGTATTTTTTTGTTGCAGTTTGGCCAAGGCCGGGTTCGAACCCGCCACCCTCAGTATGTTGGACCGGTGCTCAACCCACTGAGTCATAGGCACTGCCCAAAACACAGTATCTTTGAACATTGCAGATAATCATCCACCACTTTTCAGTCTTCAGGGGGTTTTGCTAAAGCGTCCTTGTAAAGCAGTATAATATATACCTATTTTTTGCTATAGTTTACCATTACTAATAAGATTGTTGAGAAGTCGAATTTTCACTTCCATTTTGAGGTTTAAAATGTTGGATGAGAAATAAATATTCTATAAAGCCTGAGGAAGCATTGCTGGCAATTCAACTTTTTAAAAAAGAATACCAAAACATGGGAAAGAAATTTGCTAACGTAATTATGGAATTTCAGGTTGATGGGATTATTAGTACTTTTTTTAATGCTAAATATTATCGAATGAACCCACATTTCTTTAAAAAAAAAATCAGAAGATGAAAACAAAGGCCTGAATTCTAAAGATAGCCACCTTCTTATTCTCTCTCTCACCCCTCACTTGGTAGCTCACAGACTTTGGGCAAATCATATACCATCTCAAAGCCTTTATTTCTTTATCTGGAAAAGATGAAAATCAAGTGAAATAAAAAATACGTAGAAATGCTAAGGAAATTGCAAAATGCCATGCAAATGGTAGTTATTATTAGAAGTAGTCTTAATTTCTAGAAATTATGCTCTTCTATTTTGGAGAGGCCTTATTCTAAAGCTCTAGTTCTTCATTACTACATTAGAAGAAGGCACTTATGCAGAAATCATACATATGATGACTCAATTTTATAGACGCCTTCTTTGTCTGTTTTTAGAAATTCATTTTTAACGGTAGCTTTAAAATCACAGTGAAATTTTGAGTACTTAACAGGACCATCAAAGTGTCTTTCAGAAAATAAATCACTTCTGTAATATTTTATATTCAGAATAATTTTATAGGTTGAGTTAGTGGAGCAAATTTTCAAGGTGAAAATCTGAAGGTGAATTCTACTTCGGTAATTAATAAAATAACTTTGCTATCAATTAAACCTGTATATATTTGAAATGTGTTTTTCCACACATTTATGAAAACAAACAAAGGTCTTTTACTCCAAGTTCCAGATAAAGGCATGACATTTTGTAAGCTCTGAAATGATTAAATTTTTCAATCATAAAAGGTTTTATCCTAAGGGTACTGACAAACCAGCATATACAAAAACAGCAAGCCTAGCCTTGTTCTTTGTAAACACAGGGACATTGGATTTTCCAGTACCTGTTAGAATCTGTTTTGACAAACCTTGCCAAAAGAGGCCAGCTTTATCGATAGTATCAAACTGTTCAGAGTTGAGTTCTCTGAATATGTTACAGATTTATTCTGGACTCTTCTGCCTGGTTTGGTGAGATCTTCATCCTTCTAATGATACCTCAGTTAATTTCATACCACCTTTAAGAAAATAACCGTGGCCCAGTTAGCTGGGTATGTCATAAGAATATTTAGCTTTGAAAAAGGGTAAGTACCCATCAGGCCAGAAATAAGAACATAAAGCCAACTGTTTCCCCCTACAAATCATTTTTATAAAGTGAATCAACATACTTTAGGTGGTTATGTTCAGAGAACTGTTTGTTTTTTTCAGCTGCAGAGTTTAACCACTTGGACTCTTTGAACCTTCATATCCTGGATCAGCTCATTTTTTCTAGCTTCTCAAGCTCTTAACCCAGTCAACCATTCTTTCACTGTTTACCAGTCTTTGCCTCCTGTTTCGAATTTATGGTTGAAGCCACTAGCCATGACCTCCTACAACTTTCTGCATTACAATCTTCCCCTCTTCTCTGGACACAATGTAGCTACAGTCTCACCTAAGTTTCAGAAGGATAGTTTCTCCTGATATTTAAGGAAAATTTCTTCATCTTTGCTCTTAGTCCTCTGAGATATGCATCTAGAAATTTCATCGTGTCCTCTGGCTTCGCCTCATTTTCTATTCTGTTTTTTCCCACAGAATAAGCATACTTGAGTATTGTTTATCAGTTAAACAGGAAAGTCCTCAACCCTGCAACCCATTATAGTCACTGTACCTTTGTTTGCCTTTTAAAACAAGACTTGAAGAAATTCCCATCTTTTGGTAGATCCTCAGACCACTCCAGTATGGCCCCTTGCAACTTTCATTTCACCACTTTTCACTAAGAGCATCAGTGACTTTGGGTTGCTACAGTCAGTGCAGACATTCCTCCTTGATGGGCTTTACTAGGATTCCTGCAACTTTTAACTCCCTACTTTGTTCATACTCTTCCACCACCCTCCAGCTTTCTCTTCTCAGGTTCTTTTGTGAACACTTCTTGCCCCTCAAACCTATGACATTCACAGGACTCTGTCCTTAAACTGCATATTCTCCCTGTGTGGTGGCAGGGCTTAGTTAACTCAGAGTTGATGGCTCCCAAATTTGTGTCAGCTTTCAGACTCAGTAGCTAGCTTCACATCTCAGTCATTCATCGAATCATTGCTTCATCAATATTCTGAGTGTCTACTATCACAAGACTCTGTCTTAAAAGAATGAGTAAGAAAATGCAGGTTCTGCTGTATCAGTGGGAAAGATGGATAAACCTGATAGTGACGGCACAGTGAATCATGTACTCTGCAAGGTGCTGTGAGCACAGAGTGGTAGGGATAAGCACTGGCTGGGAGTTTTGGGGCACTAGTTACCCTTGGGACTTTAAGTTAATAAATATACAGGGAGATCCCTTTCCTGATTTCTCTCACATTCTTACCTTACTCAGTCACGTAAATTAAAATCCCCAGAGTTATCCTTGGCTCCTTTGTCACATTCAGTTTTCATTTAGACACCAAGTCTCAAGTCCAGGCCACTTCCCCATCTCTACTCTCTCTGCTGATTGAAAGTCTTGCCATCTGCCACCTGTCACCTGCATTATTGCAGCAGGTTCACAAGTAGTGTCCCAGCTTCATGTCTTGATCCCTTTGGATCCACCTTTCCAAGGCCAGCAGGGTAGTATAGCAAAAATAGACATCTGACCTTGTCTTTGCTCTGCTTAAAAAGTCTCCTATCGGGCGGCGCCTGTGGCTCAGTCCGTAGGGCGCCGGCCCCATATGCCGAGGGTGGCGGGTTCAAACCCGGCCCCGGCCAAACTGCAACCAAAAAATAGCTGGGCGTTGTGGCGGGCGCCTGTAGTCCCAGCTACTCGGGAGGCTGAGGCAAGAGAATCGCTTAAGCCCAGGAGTTGGAGGTTGCTGTGAGCTGTGTGATGCCACGGCACTCTACCGAGGGCCATAAAGTGAGACTCTGTCTCTACAAAAAAAAAAAAAAAAGTCTCCTATCACCTGAAGCAGATGCGTTCAAACTCCTGATCAGACTCTTGAGGGACAGTGTACCTCTAAATCTGCCTTTATATATCAGGCCCCATCCCTACAGCTTCTGATTGTTTTAGAACTGCTGGGCTGGAGCCCATGTTTTTAAGTTCCCTAAGAGATTTTTGACGTCTGACCTGATTGAGAACCCTCCAGCCTACCAGGATCAAGTCTGGACCCCTCTCTCTGTGCACGAGGCCCTCCATGACCTAGCTTCAGCTCAGCAGTCAGCTGCATCTCCCACCATGTCCTATACCAGCCTTTGCCCTCACATTTCAGCACTATTGAAGAATGCTTTCTGTGGAGTGCGAATTGTGAGATGGCAAGACCCCTACAGCCTGGGAGGTCTCGTGTTCAAGGAACGACCCCCAACTGCTTCTCCTCTCTTCCTAAAACAATAGTCCTTTCTCCTTGTTCCCTCTGCCAGAAGTCATGTAGCTTCTGTATACTTTTCTGTGTTTTGCCTAAAAGTGCATAGCCTTCTCTCCCTAAAGTTAATCTTTACCCCATGTACTATTACTTCTCAACCTTGTAAGATGAAAATATTCCCACTTTCCTTGGTGATAAGCAACCTTATTTAGGTACTATATAAATAAAGCTGTTCACATGATTAGGTGCTAGCTGTAGTCATCAGCTGCGCCAGATTTTTTGTTCCCATCTCTTTATCTTTGATGCAATCTACGTCTATTGTGTGATTTATTTTCTCAATTCCCCGCCATTCCCACTCTGGTTTATTTACTCTTTGCTCTTGTTTGCCAAAGCTTTCCTTTACCATTATGACATTCCCTGTCTCAGTCATTTGTCTCTGCTGTGTCCTTTTCCTGAAATAAATGCCCTTCTCTTTCAGCAGGAATGAAGTATCCTTCCTTTATTCCCATGGCAGCTACCAACACACAGTGTGATGTTTGCCAATCATTTCTGACTCTGTAATCCTCTTCCATGCTCAGTATCAGTTTATTACTAACAATTGCATTAGAGAGTTCAACTTTAATATCGTCTTACAGTCTACATAAACAAGCTTTTGCTTTTTCCTTACAAGTGACCTCCATCTAAATTTACTTTAAATTCTGTAAGGAAAAGTATAAGGTGTCAACAAGTGTATTTTCAGGTGACTTGTTTGGTTTCAAAATTGAAGGTGTATTAAAGTGTAGTTTGCTATTTAATGATGCTAACACTGTCAGAAATAGAGCAAAACAACAATGGCTTTCAGTGGGCCAGCATTGTTGCTGGGATTTTTACACTTTGCATTTGAGGCGGGCTGATTACATTTTATAATTTTTGTGTTTGTACATGACAAATAAGAGGTTTGGGGATGCTGTTTACAAGCAGTTCTCTGTAAGTAGTTTATTTGGGATGTGGATGATCTTGATTCTCAATAAGTCAGAAGCCAAGTTGGTAAGTTGTCACTATCATTTTGCTTTTTTAATGTTGGCCTTTGAAATACCAGATTCATCTTGATGTTCTATGTAAGAATTTTGGTTAGATAAATTCAGTTTTTGGAGTTGATATAGAGTATGACAGGACTTTGTGGAATTATCATTTCAAAGATGTTGGAATCTGAGTTCTATCTCAGTATAATGGGTACATATTACACTATGAATTTAAAAAGTTACAGCAATCAAACCCACCACCACCTAGCCTTTGTTGCAGTACCATCCTTACTTGAGTCATGAACACATGAATCTGATTTCCCCTAAAGGTATCTTGAGATAGTTAACATAGTTTTTTGGTTTCTCAAAAATCACAGTTGCTTCTACCAATTTAAACCCCATTCTCCAAACTCTGACTGGGACTAAAGTGGCTTAATATTTGAATTCTCAGTGATTGCAATTAAGTTACTCGACCTCTCTAAACTTCAGTTTTCTCTATTATAAAATTAGATAATACTGTACCACCTCCCTCACAGGATTGTTGTGTTAAGTAGTACTTTAGCACAGTCACTTAATAAATGAATGGTAGTTGCACTATTATTACTACATTTAAACATAATCTTCTGTTTACTTGTCCACTTTCCCACTTACATTGTAAACTTCTGGAGTCCTTTTCCTTTTTTTTTTTTTTTGAGACAGTCTCACTTTGTTGCCCTTGGTAGAGTGCTGTGGCATCACAGCTCACAGCAACCTCAAACTCCTGGGCTCAAGTGATTCTCTTGCCTCAGCCTTCCTAGCAGCCGAGACTGCAGGCTCCCGCCACAACACCTGGCCATATCTTGTTGCAGTTGTCATTGCTGTTCAACTGGCCCGGGTGGGCCAAACCCACCAGCCTTGGTGTATGTGGACGGCATGGTAACCACTGTGCTATGGGTGCGGAGCCATGAGTCCTTGACTTTTTCATACTTGTATCTCTAATACCTAGTGTAGATTTACTGTTTGCTGAATTGAATGAAACATAAATGTCCAACCAAAAGGAAAACAAATACATCCAGCAGAGAACATGAGAAAGGGAACTAAAGGAAATGAAAAGGTTTGGTGGTGGTATTAAACGTAAGCTAAATGAGTCGTCTTTTCTGGCCTTTGGTCCTGCTCTGCTCTGGTTGATCTTCCTGTGTGCCACATAGGCCAGCTGGGCCTATAGCAGGGAGAACATTTCTTTAGTGTTTCTCTAATGGTCTCAACATCGATAAATCCAACTTTTGTGATAAATTATGCCAACTGCTAAGTTTTCATTATCTTTAGCCACCCTTTCTGTTGTGCTAGAGATAGGAATCGACACTCATCAGTGATGTGTAATGTAAAGTTACATTATATGGGGATTATATTTTGGGTATTTATTAAAATCCAGCGTCTATATTTTAAGATACCAGTTTTCTTATTTTATTTTCCAAGTCTTAAAAGATGGAATCTTTGTTGCTTAAAAAAAAAATGTAATATTTGTTGTATATCCCCTGAATCTCTACTAGTGAAAATCATGTATACCTCTGTTTTGTTGTCTTGTTTTTTTTTTTTTTTTTCTTAAACATAGGCTATCTTCATTAAGGAGGGCAGTGGGTATATGAAAATATGTTTGAATTCACATATTAGTGCATTTGTCAGCAAGGACCTAGAGTCATTACTGTCATAACATTGTATGTATATGTTACGCATTTGTGTGTGTGTATATATATAAATAAAGTGTGTGCGTGTAGTTTTAAGTTTAAAGAGATTGAATTAGAATTTCCATTGGCCTTCTCATTGCGGTGTATGTTTTTGGCAGTGATGTTTTGATTATTTTTAAATACATTATTCTAATGGAAATAGATCAAATGATGTTCTATGAAGTATTGCTTATGAAATATTTATATGAAGACTGTATGTCTTGATTTTACAGCTAGGACATTCTTTCAAAGTTTTTACTTTAAATGTTAAAAGTATCATTATCTTTGGCTAGGTGCAGGGGCTCATGCCTAGAATCCTTATAGCACCTTGAGAAGCCATGACAGGAGGATTATTTGAGGCTGGGAGTTCAAGACCAGTCTGAGCAACATAGTGAGATCTCATTTCTAAAAAAAAAAAAAATTAGCCAGGCATTGTAGCATAGTCCCAGCTACTTAGGAGGCTGAGGCAGGAGGATCATTTGAGTCTAGGAGTTTGAGGTTGCTGTGACCTAGGATGATCCCACTGTACTCTAATAAAGCCCAGGCAACAGAGTAATACCCTTGTCTCAAAAAAAGAAAATAATAATAATAATAATAATATCTTTCATGTTGGGATGCTTCTACCCTATGGCTTAGCAAAGGCTAAGTCTAGTCTTCATTCCTTAGTTTTTTTTCTGGACTACTAGGAGTTTTCTCTGTGTATACTATTTTTCACTTTAATATCTGATTGCATTTAGAAGTCTTTAGAAATGCATTTATTGAATATTCTACTTCTCTAGGTAAAATCATCCAATTTTATGTGAGTCAAGCTGGAAATTATATATATATATATATTTTTTTTTTTTTTTTTAATAGAGACAGAGTCTCACTGTACTACCCTCGGGTAGAGTGCCGTGGCGTCACACGGCTCACAGCAACCCCCGACTCTTGGGCTTACGTGATTCTCTTGCCTCAGCCTCCCGAGCAGCTGGGACTACAGGTGCCCGCCACAACGCCTGGCTATTTTTTTGTTGTTGTTGCAGTTTGCGGGGCTGGGTTTGAACCCGCCACCCTCGGCATATGGGGCCGGCGCCCTACTCACTGAGCCACAGGCGCCGCCCTGGAAATTATATTTTTAAGAAGGACTTTTGAGGTTCAAACCTAGCCCTGGCCAAAAAAAAAAAAGAAGGACTTTTGAAAATGGTAA
The DNA here is from genome assembly GCF_027406575.1 of Nycticebus coucang. Taxonomy (NCBI): domain Eukaryota; kingdom Metazoa; phylum Chordata; class Mammalia; order Primates; family Lorisidae; genus Nycticebus; species Nycticebus coucang. Next base: position 23,442,220 of record NC_069804.1, read on the forward strand.
CATTTTATTTAAGTACTTGCTATTATTATTTGTGACATATGTCTTGCCTTTTTAGTGGATGATGCTGGTAAAATAGAACATGACGGTTCCTCTGGAATGACCATTGATGCAGAGTCAGAAATCGATCCTTGTAAAGTGGATGGCACTTGCCCTGAAGTCATCAAGGTGTACATTTTTAAAGCTGACCCTGGAGAGGATGACTTAGGTAAGAGGAAACCATTAGTACATTATACATCTTCATCCAAATGCTGCAACCTGAATACTTTTAGGTTATTTAGATTGAGAACATTTGAAATCTTTTCTGAAGATAACTTTTGTATAAGAATTCTAATGCAGTAATAAAAAAGTATGTAAAAAGTATATAAAAAGAAACAAATGGAAATGAAGTTTTCAAATAAACTCTTGGAGCTGTCTTCTTCCCTGATAGGTGGAACAGTAGACATTGTGGAGAGCGAGCCTGAGAATGATCATGGCGTTGAACTGCTTGATCAGAACACCAGTATTCGTGTTCCCAGGGAAAAAATGGTTTATATGACTGTCAATGACTCTCAACAAGAAGATGAAGATTTAAGTAAGTAGGTGGACTTTCTGTGGGAGAAAATTTTATGATTCTGTGGCTTTTTTTTTTTTTAATGGCCAGTATTTGAAACAAATAAGTAATATTATTTGAGAGATCACTGTGTTACCATATGCCAAGGGAAACATCAATGACTCTTTATGTATGCTGAGAATGTTGCTTTAAAACCAAATTATGGTGATGAACACCAAGGAGTGAATGATTAATTCAACAGTTATTTATTGAGTGCTTACTACGTGAAAACTATCTTCTAGGTATGTAATGTTTGGACCTTCTTTCTTTTTGTCTGTTAACTGCATTCAAATAAAAATATGTTTCCCATGAGCTCTGTAAAAATGGTCACAAAAGTTTTTATAACTTTTCTATTTAGATGTTGCCGAAATTGCTGATGAAGTTTATATGGAAGTGATTGTAGGAGAGGAGGATGCGGCGGCAGCGGCGGCAGCAGCTGCTGTGCATGAGCAGCAAATGGATGACAATGAAATCAAAACCTTCATGCCGATTGCATGGGCAGCAGCTTATGGTAAGTCACCTAGCAGCTTTAAGATTGATTGAATTGGTTTTTGAACATGAATTCATGATTGAAAAACTGTTTCTGTGGTCTTAGGTTTCAGAATTTGAGATACCAGTACCCCATAAGGATTATTTGATTTAAATAAGAGTAGAGGAAGATTATAAAGTCAACTTTTTGTCTTTATTTTTAACAGGAATTTCCTTCATGTGTATATTACGTAGAAGGAAGTACTGCAAGAAGTACACGGGCTTTCAAGCTGAAACTTACCATCTTGATTCTGTTTGGCCCATGATTTTACAATGTTGGGAGACAACAAGGGAGTCCATATGTTTTTTAGCTTTGGAAGCTAGGCATTTCCTATGTTCTATAATAAATGTGTTCATAAAACCCATTACCTAGAATGGGGAATTTCTGTCATTCATGAGTATCATGGCTTTTCATTGTTGTAGTTAATAAAGAACTCCTAATTCTTTAGAATTTATAATACTGTATAATTTTGTTTTTTAATGCGCATTGTTAGGTAATAATTCTGATGGAATTGAAAACCGGAATGGCACTGCAAGTGCCCTCTTGCACATAGATGAGTCTGCTGGCCTCGGCAGACTGGCTAAACAAAAACCAAAGAAAAGGAGAAGACCTGATTCCAGGCAGTACCAAACAGGTGAGGGCACACGAGTTCCATGGCGCAGCATGCTCTGCGAGCTCTCAGATGAAACTCTACTATGTATCCACAGGGGTGACATGATGGCATTTTAGCTGCTAGACCACATGTATCTTTTGTGTATGAATTTAAAAACATAATTTTCAGAATTCAGTGATATTCATGAATGATTTCCTTGGATAAAAAGAAATAGGAGATGGATCAAATGTGGATTAAACAAAAATTCAAAGCTCAAATGATTTTTATGTGGAAATGAAAAGAAACCCCTCAAATATAAGCATTAACTTTTTAAATAAATAATTATGTCAGCATAAAGTGGGCATAATTTACAGAGCAGCAGGATAAGTACTTCAGTTCATATGACATATTCCTGTCTATTCTTGTATAATTTGCAAATTAAAAATTATATGGGTATGTTTAAGCTTTACTGAAAATTAACATAAATTATGATTTTTAGAATAACTAAAGCATAAATTTTGATTATAAAACTTCACTTTTATAAATAAATTCTTAATCTCTAAATTGTTACAGCTTTTAATCACTACTTGATAGAAGTTACATATTCATTAATATTTTTAAACTGAAGGAGTGAGATTGATGCGGTATTACTGGATGAAGTTTACAGACTAGTTCCTCTTTATGACTTGGTTGCTGTGTCTCTCACGTTGAAAATGGTAGAAGAAAGGTTATGTAGCAAATAGCCTACCTTAGGAGTCCTTGGCCAACAGTGGTCAGAATACACACTTTAAATTCCTAGAGAAACCAGAAAGAACTTGGTTTGATAACTCATATTTTTTCTCTTCTTTTCTTAGCAATAATTATTGGCCCTGATGGACATCCTTTGACTGTCTATCCTTGCATGATTTGTGGGAAGAAGTTTAAGTCGAGAGGTTTTTTGAAAAGGCACATGAAAAACCATCCTGAACATCTTGCCAAGAAGAAGTACCGCTGTACTGACTGTGATTACACTACCAACAAGAAGATAAGTTTACACAACCACCTGGAGAGTCATAAGCTGACCAGCAAGGCAGAGAAGGCCATCGAATGCGATGAGTGTGGGAAGCATTTCTCTCACGCTGGGGCTTTGTTTACTCACAAAATGGTGCATAAAGAAAAAGGAGCCAACAAAATGCACAAATGTAAATTCTGTGAATACGAGACAGCTGAACAAGGGTTATTGAATCGCCACCTTTTGGCAGTCCACAGCAAGAACTTTCCTCATATTTGTGTGGAATGCGGTAAAGGTTTTCGTCACCCATCAGAGCTCAAAAAGCACATGCGAATCCATACTGGGGAGAAGCCGTACCAATGCCAGTACTGCGAGTATAGGTCTGCAGACTCTTCTAACTTGAAAACACATGTAAAGACTAAGCATAGTAAAGAGATGCCATTCAAGTGTGACATTTGTCTTCTGACTTTCTCAGATACCAAAGAGGTGCAGCAACATGCTCTGATCCACCAAGAAAGCAAAACACACCAGTGTTTGCATTGTGACCATAAGAGTTCAAACTCAAGTGATTTGAAACGACACATAATTTCAGTTCACACGAAGGACTACCCCCATAAGTGTGATATGTGTGAGAAAGGCTTCCACCGGCCTTCAGAACTAAAGAAACACGTGGCTGCCCACAAGGGTAAAAAAATGCACCAGTGTAGACATTGTGACTTTAAGATTGCAGATCCATTTATTCTAAGCCGCCATATTCTCTCAGTTCACACAAAGGATCTTCCATTTAGGTGTAAGAGATGTAGAAAGGGATTTAGGCAACAGAATGAGCTTAAAAAGCATATGAAGACACATAGTGGCCGGAAAGTGTATCAGTGTGAATACTGTGAGTATAGCACTACAGATGCCTCAGGCTTTAAGCGGCACGTTATTTCCATTCACACAAAAGACTATCCTCACCGGTGTGAGTACTGCAAGAAAGGGTTCCGAAGACCTTCAGAAAAGAACCAGCACATAATGCGGCATCATAAAGAAGTTGGCTTGCCCTGACAGTACTTCTACAGGCATTTGTAGAGATGTTGGCCTTGAAACAGAAAATTCATTTTAAAGCCAACCAGTCTTGTTCACATACAATACTGTATATCGATTTATGCTGTGTACAAATAGAATTAATTGCTTCTAGTTGACTTTTTTTTTTACATTTTGTTCAATAGTGTGTTCTGAATTCTGTTCAGTTTGTTTAATAAATGGGGAAAAATGGCAACAAGCTTGTTGCTTTTAATAAAGTAATCCCTGGTTCTATACTGAATTTTTCTATCCTAGACGTTTTATATTTATTTAAATATTTACCTTGCTTACCTTGATGGTACTCTTCTAAGACCATTTACCTTAAGGTAACTTTAGATTGGTAACTCTGAAAATATTCATGTTGACTCATTTTGTTTCCCATAAATTTCTCACAATAAAATTATCAAAGACATCTACTAATACAAATGGGAGATTTTATGGTCAGGTCTAATTATAACATGGAAGTCATTTACTTGTCTTGCTTAATATTTTCAGACCACATGATAATGAAAGTTTCCATTTGAGCTTTTGCGTCCCTGGCATTGCTGAGTAAAGAACAGTGGCTGGGTTCGTGTTTACTTTTCATTTTGTTGAGCAAATAAAATATACATCTTTGGCTTTCTTTGGACTATTTACATCTTTTGTCAGTGTAGCAAAATTTTAGAAAACCTTATTGAAAAATTTTGCTTGATCCTGTTGTATTTTTATTATTCTGTCTGTGCTGCTTTGTCTTGGAATGGTTGTGTGCTACATATGAGACTTACTGAAGACCGCATTTTGGAATCTCCTAGAGGTAACTTGTGGCTTATAGGATCTTTTGCAACTTTATATATGTAAATGTACCCTGAATTATATGTATACACATATATAAAACATGTATCTGTGTGTATTGCTTATTTTACATATTTATACACACAACCCCAAGTAGTAGTTGTTTAAAATCTATAATGAAAAGTATTAAATTTACAATAACATGAAAGATCCAGGGATGCATGAGAGAGCATTTTGTAAGTCATGCTCTTCAGAGAGACTACTCAGGTTAAGAATTAGAAGGAAAATAAGGACACTAGTATTTTTGAAGAGTAAAGGTATTTTCTTTTAAATATCTTTGGTAATTAAAAAATAGAAGTTAAGATGTTTCTAGATAGAATGTTTCGTACAATTTCAGCTCCATGCCTTTATATTTTTCTGAAAAGCTAATGAGTATCCAGACATAACTCTCACAGCTCTCTCTGAGACAACTCTGTCTCACCAAGTGAGGGGGACAGAGAGGAAACAGTGGCTCTCTGTGGACCAGAGAATGGGTGCTAATTATGACTTACACTTGGCAAGTTCAGCCTGCTCTGTTATTTCTTAGTTACAGTTAGCAAACTTTTAAAAACTTAACCTCAAGTTGGCTTTCATTACAGGATAAAGGCATGATGTTGTAAGTGCATACGGAAAGTCTGAGGCCTTATTTGGAATATCACCAAGCTTTTCATAGTTCTTTCTTTCAGAGTAGGCATATTTTAACAGGTCTAAATCAGAGTCATAAATTCATAAAAGGAACTTGATTAATTAGAATTTGGTTGTGTTAAGTTGAATCTTGGGGAACAATACAATTTTGGGGGTCCCTTAAATTGGCTTCCCACTTGATAGCTGCCTTGCCACTGCATTATGGTGCTCCATCCCCTTTGGGCTGTTAGGTTTTTACCTTTCATCTTTTTCTTTGCCACCGATATTTGTACTCGAGAGTTATATTTTTAGGGTTAGTAAATGAAATATTCAGTGTTTGGCAACCCTTTGGAGTGCTAGATTGATTTAGTCTAGTTCTAAATCAAGTGCTTTAGGCTGGTGTGATGAACTCCAGCCTAACTACCAGTCAAAGCCAAGGCATGGGTTTTCCTAGCCTATCCCATACAGAATTCCCGTATCTTCTTGGCCCCTGTAACATGCTTCTTTTTTTCCCTTTAAAGTAACTTAACATTATGTGATACATTGCCCTGGTATTCTTGAAAGCTCTGTTCATATTTGTTTTTTAACTTTTAAAATCTCCCTTAATTTTTATTTTTCCCCAAAAGAATGTAAAACATCTAAATGAAAGTGGAAATTTATGCATTTTAAAACATCCTATAAAATTAGTACAGAAAATATAAATGATTGGGTCATTTAACTATATTTTTTTAAATGAGCTGAAAGATAAAGAACACAACACTTTACACACTTTATATTTCTCGTACATACTCTGGAATCATACACAGTTCTTTTCTTTTTAAAGCACAATATTGAAACCTTTAAAAGGTATTTAAGGGTTTGGTCAAGTGAATATGATGAAATGTATTTGTCTGTATAAAGAGAAAATGAAATTGTAGTCACTGTTATGTACTGACATTAGTTACAACCTAGTTTTAATTCTTAAAACAATTTTGATTAGCAAAGCTAAAAAAAATGGATGTTTCAGTTAAATGTTTTAAAGAGGTACAGATTTTTACAAGGACATAATATAAGTTATTGTTCTGTAGAAATATCCTATTAAATATTGTATGTCCCGCCCTCTGTACACTTTGTAAAAAAAGTAAAATACATAAAAAGATCATATAGGGATGTGTGACATTATTGTAATTGTGTACTTGAGAATAACGTGCAAAAATAAAAATCAGAATATTTTCCTGTTAATGAATGTTTAGTCTATTTGATACCAGTACTAAGTTAATGCTTTTTCTTAAGAAAAAGAAATGTACAGTTTTTGTAAACCTAATAAACATCAAAAGCAGTGAATTATTTTCATCCCCCCAGTTTTAATTCCTTTTATGCAGCAGCGGAATGCAAAATGCTTGATTGCTTTGAATTTTGTGACTCAGATGCAAATACTGATATTTCAGTCCTGTGAATTTGCAAGTAATATTTCAGAGAAGTTAAGAGGTGATTGGTGAGTTCTTTGATGAGCATGTCCTTGAAATTTATTTTTTTCTTTTATCTTCATAAAGGATTTGTTTTATTAGCATTTCCAATTCTCCTGAGATAAATTACCCATGCATAAAGTGGTTTTTGAGAGCACTTAAAGTTCATTTCAGGATCAATTCACAGTACATCAGTGGGGACCGTCACTTCCTCCACAGCAGAAGCCCTGTCCTCAGGTTACCCCTTTGTGCCCAGTTTGGAGGTCTCTAGTTGATGCTAACATATTAAGAGAATGGTCATTGCTATCATAAACATCAGAAGTTAGGTAGAAGTTACCCAGAGTCAAAAGAGAACAAATTCTGCTATCTTTGATTTTAAAGGTGAGATTATGCAGTTTAACTGAATAAACAAGTGTTTGCTTGATAGTTGAGATAGTAAATAATCAAAATTTGAGGTAAATGATCAAGAGAATGTGGTGAATGTCACTGTCCAGACCCATAAAATCAGAAAACTGTAGCATGCTGAAAAACCTAAGTTACAACAGAAAGTCCCACCAATGACATCCAACCAGTCCATGATCTTAGCCAGTCAGATAATCTGCTGCTCTGTTCTCTGGAATCTTAGTATTACCAATTGCATTTTCCAAAATTGCTAAGGTTCATGTAAGGAAAAGCATGGCCAATGAATACCTTAAAAAGGGTGATATTTCAGAGCAGTGGTTTTCAAAGTGTGGCCTGGCAGCATAATCACCTGGGGCTTTTTAAAAGATGCAAATTCTCAGTCTCACTCCATCCCCACTAATTGGGAAGCAGGATGTGGGACAGCCATCTTTGTTTTAACGTTTTCCAAGTAATTCAAATGGATGCTCAGGTTTAGGAAACATTTCTAGGGCACTTGAAGAGCTCAATTACTGGTGCAACATGTGTGGTAGATGAGATCACAAAAATGAAACTAAAAACCAGAATTGGGCAGTGAAAATAAAAGTAAGACCCAGACAGTTTATACCTTCAGTTTGTCCTTTTGAAGTGTGAGCCTGCCTGTCAATAAGTATGTCCTTTAGTGCACGTGTAAAAAATAGCCTACACTTTCTAAATCTTTTATGGCTTCCCATAGTTACATTCCTCAAAGGTAAACAGTTCAGAGGATGATGCAGCAAGTAAAAGAGAAGGCTGACAAAACTTGTGTGTGTGCATGTGTGTTTAATTGGCCTGGGGTTACATAAGTAATTCATATTCAAAAAATCATTTTACCACATTCTGCAGCTGTTTAGATAAGATCAAAATTAAGTTTGCCCTATGGATTTTGTTTGATCTTTTGTTTCGTGTATATATTGTTTGCCTTTTTCATAAAATAATTCTTGGATTTGTTATATATTGTTCCTGTTATTTTTGACATCTTTGCTATTGTAAATAAATTCCTATTTTGTTTTAAGTTACCCTAGTGGAGTGTTGGCTGTAGACAAGTTACACACACGGAAATGAGACTTAAAGCACAGTTTTAAATCCCCAGCTCTTTCCAAGCTGGAAGTGATGTGACCCCCTCATTAGTTCTGACACCAAGGGATGAATCACTGTTGCATATAGGCATAGCATCTGTACCTACTTGGATTTTCAAATCATTTTCTGACCTCCGAGATGGAAATACTTAGTTCATCAAGTTTGAGGTCAACATCAAGAATTATTTCTCTTTACTTGGTTTTACCTGTTCAGTTACTCTCCTGTGTTACTTGTATTGCTGGTATTGGTAAACACAAAGGATTTGGCATTATATTGAACTGCTGATAATGTAAAGCCACTAGGAGACTTCACTGCTAACACCTAAGAATTTAGATGTCATTTAGCTATGTGAACTACCACAGAAATATCTAAGCACACTAAGACTACAGGATCGTTTACTAGACCTAGTTTCTGCTTGTATTTGACTATTAAGTGCAGAACCCATTTCCTTTTGCTTGAGATTCTTTGAAATAGAGGAAGTATCACAAAGCCATCTGTTGGAGTTTTGGAGGTTCTAATCATACCCTTCCTCCCTTGTGGGTTCTAATTCTGCTGAGAATAGACACAAGAAACCACCAACCGAGTGTGAGACTTACTCTAGTAAAGCTGGATTGGAGACCCAGAAGCTGAGATGAGTCTGCCTCCAATCTAGGCCTTGACTGATGCAGCCAGTTACTTGAAGGCATGGGGCCTATCTTCCACTCCTCTGTGAGCTAGAGAGACTAGTTGGTCTCCCACCAAAGAAGTATCTTCCCCAGCCCTCCCAGGCTGGGATACAGGGAAAAGGGGAGAAGGATCTGTTATGCCATCCTAATAAAGGTTAGTTCAATTCTGGATTGTCCTCTAGCATTAGCACACTAGCAAAATGTGAGGGTTTTCCCTTTAGCCTTCCATATTTGTGTCCATTTTTCTTCTATTGATTTTTACTGTTCCCTCTTGAAGTGGCGATTGTGGCAGACTTTCAAAGGCTTAGTTCCTGTTTCTCCCAAGGCAGCACGCTTTAGTTCTTTAGAAGAAGGATTTTTAAAGGCCAAATTACTTATACAAAGATGGAAATCTTGCAAGTTGTTTTTATGACATGCTTTTGTAACAAAAATTAGGAAATGATCACCCTCATTGCCAACTTCTTTATTAAAGGGATTGCTCGTCTTTGTTCTCTTCTGATCTTAGCCTATACACATAAATCTTTTATCCATCTTGTAATCACAGCATTGATTTTATTCTGGGTTCAGCGATTTGCTTTTCAAAGATCAAGTGTGTTTCCATATCTATTAGCCTGCCTTTAAACATGTTTTAAAATGCACATTCTTCTTGGAAAGAATATGGAAAATTCAGAATGGTACAAAGAAGAAAGTAAAGTGCCTTCCCCTACCCCACCCCCGTCTCAATCCCATTATGTGGAACAGTATTATCCTTTTTATACTGAGTTTTAATTTTTATTAGATTTTTTCAATTGCAAAGTACATGGTATTGTAACAAATGTACAATACAAAATAAATAAAAAATTAATGATCTCACTCCCATATTTCCTCTAAGCTAGTTTCCTTTTAATCATAGGTAACAGACTACACACCTTTCCTGAGAGGTCATGTAACTTGTACAAAGATAGATATGTAAAGAAAGCTAGAAGAGGCTTGGGAGATTTCAGGGGTTTTGACCAAAATAAAGATTACATATCTTTACACATTCACTTAATATGTCTATCCCTCTGGGACAGTAAACCAAGCTCTATCCCATTCTCTCTCTCTCTGTCTTTTTTTTTTTTTGAGACAAGGTCTCTGTCACCTGGGACAGAGTGCAGTGGCATCATCAGAGCTCACAGCAACCTCAAATTCTTGGGTTCAAGCAATCCTCCTGATTGAGCTTCCTGGGTAGCTGGGACTACATGTGTCCACCACCAAACCTAATTTTTAATTTTTTTTTTTTTTTGAGACAGAGCCTCAAGCTGTCCCCCTGGGTAGAGTGCTGTGGCATCACAGCTCACAGCAACCTCTAACTCCTGGGCTTAAGCTATTCTCTTGCCTCAGCCTCCTAAGTAGCTGGGACCACAGGTGCCCACCACAATGCCCGGCTATTTTTTGGTTGCAGTTGTCATTGTTGTTTGGCAGGCCCTGGCTGGATTCAAACCTGCCAGCTCTGGTGTATGTGGCTGGTGCCTTAGCCGCTTGAGCCACAGGCGCCGAGCCTAATTTTTAAATTTTTTTTATAGCGATAGGGTCTCCCTACGTTGCCTGGGCTGGTCTCAAATTCCTGGCCTCAAGCAGTCCTCCCACCTTGGCCTCCCAAAGTGCTCGGATTACAGGCATGATCCACTACACCCAGCCTTCAATAACATTTCATAGATGGAGCCTACCATTGTTTAGTCAACCATTCCCTTTTGATGGGCATTTAGGTTGTTTCCAGTTTTCTGCCTGCTACGAGAATGCTGGAGTAACTATCCTTGCTATATAATTCTTAGATACTGTAATGTGATTTATATAGAATGAATTCTCTCAAGATACGCTATTTTAAAAATGTTACCAGATATGTAATCCTAGCACTCTGGGAGGCCGAGGCAGGTGGATTGCTTGAGCTCATGAGTTAGAGACCAGCTTGAGCAAAAAGTGATACCCCGTCTTTACTAAAAATAGAAAAACTGAGGCAAGAGGATCACTTCAGTCCAAGAGTTTGGGGTTGCTGTGAGCTATGATGCCACAGCACTATACCCAGGGAAACAGCTTGAGACTTTGTCTCAAAAAAAAGTTATCAGATATTATCAAATTATTTTCTGCTATAATGCAAATTCCAAGAATGCAGGGATTTGTGTCTGTTCTATTCATTGTTCACCTAGAATACAGCAGCACACAGTGATGCTGAAGAAATATTTCTTGCATGGTGAAGTTTGCAGGATTGTAGCAATTCATACTCCCATAACTATATATGGGAGAGTCTGTTCCTCTCAGCCATTCCCTTTATCTTTAAACAGTGAGTCTTATAGTTAATCTCACAAGTTCAAAAATAAAAGAATATATCATTGTTTCCATTGCTTTGACTGAACTGCAGTGGAGTTTAATACTTCAATACATCTAATAGCCCTTTGAATTCTCACACTGATAAATTACCTATTCAAATCCTGTGCCCCGTTTTCCATTTGGAGTCCTTTCTACACTAAGCCTATTAACTTTGTAATACATTTGCTGTACCATTTTATGGTCTATAATTTATCTTCTTATTTATATAATGTTTTGATACATGGAAATCTTTAATATTTGTGTGATCAAATATTTATTTGTTGGGCAGTGCCTGTGGCTCAAAGGAGTAGGGCGCCAGCCCCATATGCTGGAGGTGGTGGGTTCAAACCCAGCCCCAGCCAAAAACTGCAAAAAAAAAGCAAATATTTATTTGTTTTTCCTTTATGATTCTGGGAGTTTCCTGTCCTGCATAAAAAGGTCTTTTTGGGCAGTGCCTGTGGCCCAGTGGGTAGGGCGCCAGCCCCATATACAGAGGGTGGCGGGTTCGAACCTGACCCCGGCCAGCTAAAACAGCAATGACAACTGCAACAAGAAAAAAAAAAACAAGGTCTTTTCTATCCTAAAGTTCTATCAAGTATATATCTTTTGATATTTTGATTGTTTTAATTTTGTTTGGATTTTTTTTTTTTAAGAGACGGAGTCTCACTTTATCACCCTCGGTAGAGTGCGATAGCATCACAGCTCACAGCAACCTCCAATTCCTAGGTGATTCTCTTGCCTCCGCCTCCCGAGTAGCTGGGACTACAGGCACCTGCCACAACACCTGGCTATTTTTTTGTTGCAGTTTGGCAGGGGCTGGGTTTGAACCCACCACCTCCTGCATATGGGGCTAGCGCCCCATCCCTTTGAGCCACAGGCGCCACCCCAGTCAGTCATTCTTTACTCCCATGAACTGAAATGACACCTTATGTGGTAATCATATATATCCTTGGATTTCTTTCTGAAATCTATTTTATTTTAATGATCTGTTTTTCTTGTACTGATGCCATATTGTTTTTCTCACGGCAGTCTGGTGAACTTGGAGGCAGGCAAACCCTTCTTTAGTTCTATTCTTTTTCATCGTTTTCTTGACATTTATTCTTCCACAGAAATATTAAAATCATTTTACCGGGGCGGCGCCTGTGGCTCAGTCGGTAAGGCGCTGGCCCCATATGCCGAGGGTGGCGGGTTCAAGCCCGGCCCCGGCCAAACTGCAACCAAAAAATAGCCGGGCGTTGTGGTGGGTGCTTGTAGTCCCAGCTACTCTAGAGGCTGAGGCAAGAGAATCACTTGGGCCCAGGAGTTGGAGGTTGCTGTGAGCTGTGTGAAGCCACTGCACTTTACGGAGGGCCATAAAGTGAAACTCTGTCTCCACAAAAAAAAAAAAAAATCATTTTACCCAGGACAGCGCCTGTGGCTCGGTGAGTAGGGTGCCGGCCCCATATACCGAGGGTGGTGGGTTCAAACCCAGCCCCGACCAAACTGCAACAAAAAAATAGCCGGGCATTGTGGCAGGCACCTGTAGTTCCACCTACTCGGGAGGCTGAGGCAAGAGAATTGCCTAAACCCAGGATTTGGAGGTTGCTGTGAGCTGTGACGCCCTGGTACTCTACCGAGGGTGATAAAGTGAGACTCCGTCTCTTAAAAAAAAAAAAAAATCGGGCAGCACCTGTGACTCAATGGGTAGGGCACCCGCCCCATATACCGAGGGTGGTGGGTTCAAACTCGTCCCCGGCCAAACTGCACTGGAAAAATAGCTGGACGCTGTGGCGGGTGCCTGTAGTCCCAGCTACTCGGGAAGCTGAGGCAAGAGAATCACCTAAGCCCAGGAGTTGGAGGTTGCTGTGAGCTGTGACGCCACGGCACTCTACCGAGGGTGATAAAGTGAGACTCTTGTTTCTACAAAAAAAAAGAGAAAGAAATCATTTTACCCAGTTGCCCTTAAAAGCCCCATTGGGATTTTTGATTCCAATTGCAAGAATTTTTTTTTTTTTTTTGCAGTTTTTGGCTGGGGCTGGGTTTGAACCCACCACCTCTGGTATATGGGGCCGGCGCCCTACTCCTTTGAGCCACAGGCGCCACCTGAGAATTTTTAATATTAAATTGAGACTGACATTTTCATCATATTGTCTTCACATCCATGTTCCTCCATTTAGTCTGGTTTTGTTTTACATTCTTCCATAAAATATTATTGCTTTCTTCATATAGGTTCCATACTTTCCACAAGTACATTATACTTTTTGTAGCTACCTAGATACTTCTAGATTATAGAGAAAAGCTTTTGACTTTTATATATTTTCCATATACCCAGTTAATCTACCACATTATCTTCCCAATTCTAATTGTGTTTTAGGAGTCTTAAACTTCTATGTGTGGCAAAAGATGCCAATTATTTTCTTGTTGTGTCTTATATTAGCCAGAACTTCTAAAACAATGCTGCATAATAGCAGGCATTTTTGTGTTACTTCTGATTTTAATGAAAGTACTTCAGTATTTAACCATTTGATATAATATTGGTTTTGGAAAATAGCATTTAGCAAAGTTAGATACTTTCCTTCCATTATTATTTTACTTAGCGATTTTATCAGGAATGACTAATATAATTTGTCTTTTACTAGCTATTGAAATAATTACTTGGTTTTCCTTTTCTGTTTGTTGATGTAGGTAAAGTACATTGAATTACACTGATAGATTTTCTTTTTTTTTTTCTTCTTTTCCTTTTTTTTTTTTATTGTTGGGGATTCATTGATACACTGATAGATTTTCTAAAGTTAAACTTGCCACATTTCTAGGATAAAAGTACCCTACTTCAGCAATTTTTATTATTCTTTAAATATATTGTTGCTTAAACTGGATAACATTTTATTTAGAATTTTTGTATCTATGCTCATAATTCCAATGTTTTCCCATTTTGTACTATTGTTACCAGGTTTGAATAGTAATTATTCAAAAGTAATAATATTAAAAACTCAGTTTTAATGTAACACTAGCTCTATATGATAAGCTTGGAGACTTTAATCTCCATGAGTTTAAAAACTAGAGGCATTATCTAATTTTTAAAGATTAGAGAGAACTCAGTTGTAAAAGCATTTGGGCCTGATGCCTCTGTATAAATCTTTACTTTTCTGATCTCTTCTACATTGGTTGATCCATCAGTTTTTCTTAAATTTTAGTATCTATATTTCCCTTGGAAATGTCCATTTTCTCTGGATCAGTACTTCTCATTTATTAATGTGCATACATGTCACGTGGGGAATGCTGTGAAAATTTCATTATGATTAAGTGGGTCTGGATTCTGCATTTATTGGAAGCTCTCTGGTGATGCGTCCATAGACCACATGGTTCAAACCCTTCAAGAATTCAGTGATTCTCTAACCAGTGTGATGAAAATATGTCAAATGGTCTATAAAACCAGTGTATGGTGCCCCATGATCGCATTGATGTACACAGCTATGATTTAATAAAAAAAAAATTAAAATTAAAAAAAATAAAAAAAGTGGGCGGCGCCTGTGGCTCAAGGAGTAGGGCGCCCGTCCCATATGCCGGAGGTGGCGGGTTCAAACCTAGCCCCGGCCAAAATAAAAAAAAACAAAAAAAAGAATTCAGTGGTTCTCAATTTTGGTTGAACAACATAATCATACAAAACAGAGCCTTTTTTTTTTTTTTTTTTAAACAGAGCCTTTGAACTTCCCAGTGTCCAGGCCACACCCCAGGCCAATCAAATTAGAATGGATCTCAGACATAATTTTTCAAGCTTCTGAAGTGATTGCAGTGTGTAGCCAGGAATGAGAACCACTCTTCTAGATTTTCAATGTATTGCCGTGGAGATGTATACAATATTCTCTTATTTATTATTTAGTAGTCTCATTTTCTTATATTTCTGGCTGTGTCTCCTTTCTCATTTAAATATTGTATGTTTTGTTATCTCTCATATGTCTTTAAACAGCCTTTCAGATGTTTTGCTATTTCATAGGTAGTATCAGAGAAACTGCTTTTATTTTCGTCTATTCTTTATAGTTTTTGGTTTTCTACTTAATTTTCTCTTCCTATTTTCTTCTGGTTTACTTTGTTATCAAATTAAAATGTCTTATGTTTCACACTTCATTAATTTTTGTTTCTTTTTAAAGGAAATCCTTGAAAGCTGTACATTTCCTTTGGTATACAACTTTAGCTGTATGCCATTGCGTATGAATTGTTCTTTTTCATAACTCTCTAGATAGTTTTACCTATCAGTTTTAATTTCCTCTTTACAGTTGTGTTTAACTTCCAGCTAGTAAACATTTTTATTAATCTCTTTAATGTTGATCTCTTGTCTTATTGGTTTGGGTTCAAAATATGGCCTGTATAACCTCTACACTTTTTGAAATTTTTGAAGTTTTCTTTTCGGGAAACTTTTGATTTTATTATTCAAATTCTCTATTTTTTTGACTACTTTTTAGTTCTTGGAAAACCTACCTTCAGTGTGTTTTATGCAGCTCCCTTGCCTTTCAAACTTTGCTTTATGCATTTGGCTTCTATAGGTTTTTGTCATATAGTTGTTTGAAAGATCTTCATGACTGCATCTTTTATAGGGTATTTATTTTTTGTTCTCTTTTTACATATTTGGTCTTGAATTTTGCTTTGTCTGATATGTGTTTTGTGTCTCAACAAGACTTCTCTCTTGTATTACAAATTCTCTGTTGTGTTACCATAATCTGTTTAGACATAAATGTATACTGCAGGACATTTTGCTCCTGCTGTTACTTGTCTATTTCATTTTCCCCCATTTGACATCTCTGTGCTGAATAAATTTTCATTCAATTGATGCATGCCTTATGTTTGTTCCTTCATATCTGGTATGTGGGTGTATATTCTTTCTAGGCCTCGACTACTCCCAAACATCTGCTTTTGCCTTGACAAATGATCTTAGTTGGGAGGTATAAACGTTTGGTCACAGTTTCTTTTCTTTCACGGTTTATAGACATTTCACTGTTTTTCACCTTCAGTGTTATGAAAAGTCTGATGCCTCTTCCTTTGTTTCCTGATGTTTATATAATATTTTTATTTTTGAAAATCAGAAAGTTCACGAGGACCCAGGGTTTGTATTTTATTTAAATTATGTCCAGAATTTGTTATTTGTTGATCCCTTTCTTTCTGACAAGTCAAGTCTCTCTTCAGCCGAAGGAAGTTTGCTTACATTTTGCGTATAATTATTACTTCTCTGACTGGTATGTTGTATCTTTGGGTGTTCCTATTATTAACATAGGAGATCTCCTGGATTCGTCCTGTTGTCATAAAATGACACTTCAATCCCACACCCTAGCGTGTGATCATTATTGTACTGAAAAATTAAAATGTTTGAAATTGATGACCCTTGAAGAAAAAAATCAAGAGAGCGGTGGAGTAACAGTGCTCCTGAGTTACTTCTCCCTAGTAGGAGAAACTTCAGCCAAAAGTTTCCTTTCATAAGAAACATTTGGGGTACCTTCTTTGCCTCAAATTCAAATAAAGAAATATGCAAAAAAGTCTTAATGTTTGGGCGGCTCCTGTGGTTCCAAGGAGTAGGGCGCCGGCCCCATATACCGGAGGTGCTGGGTTCAAACCTCGCCCCGGCCAAAAACTGCTAAAAAAAAAGTCTTAGCACATAATAGTGCTGGATAACAGTTTCCCACCTCTTCCTTCCCTTGCATATTACAAATCTTGTTACATTAGCAAAAATGAGAGCGTTATAGCAGACATCACCATTGTTCCTGAATGTTTTTCCTCATGTTATTCAAATTTAACATGCAACTCTAAGCTTTGTTTCAATGGCCCGATTTACACTCTTACCAGCATAATTGGAAAACAGTTTTAGTGAGATTATGCAGCAATATATGAGAATATTGTCATACCTTTAAGTTTTGCCAATTTTTGTGCACATAAAAAGATTACATTGATGCTTTGATTAATGTATTCCTAATTATAAATAATATTGAGCATCTTTTCACATATTTATTGATTATTCGTTTCCTCTTTTGTGACATGGCTGAATAGATATTTTTTTGCCCATATTCTATTAGATTGCTTGCCTTTTTCTTATTGTTCCATAAACATTCTTTATTCTTTTTTTTTTTGAGACAGAGTCTCAAGCTGTCACCCCGGTTAGAGTACCATGGTGTCATAGCTCACAGCAACCTCAAACTCTTGGGCTCAAGCAATCCTCTTGCCTCAGGTTTTCTATTTTTAGTAGAGACAGGGCCTTGCTCTTGCTCAGGCTGATCTTGAACTTGTGAGCTCAAGCTATCCACCTGCCTCGGCCTCCCAGAGTGCTAGGATTACAGGCGTGAGTCACCGCACCTGGCCACATTTTTTATTCTTGATATTAGTCCTTTGTCAGTTATCTGTAATTTTAAAATCCCTGCAAATATCTTCTCTTGCTTTGTGGTTTGCCATCTTACTCTTTTTCTTGTGCCTTTTGATGAACAGAAGTTCATCGTTTTAACATAGCAAAACTGAAAACTTTTCATTACGATTAGCACTTTATGTATCTTAAGAAATCCTGCCTTTCCCTATAGTAATGATGATATTCTCTGATATTACCTTCTTAAAAAAAGCTCTATACTTGGACTTTTCACATTTATGTCTTTAACTCACATAGCATCGGTTTTAGCATGTAGTATGAATCAGGCATCCAATTTAAGTTTTTCAACTTCAATTTGATACAGTTCAACTCTTTATTGAATAAAATACTTCCCTCAACTAATTTGCAGAGCAAGCTTGGTGTTATGTAAAATATTCCTATGTATGTGTGCCTGTTTCTAGAATCTCTGTTTTATTCCATTTGTCATTTGTTGTTGCAAATGTACCACACTATTTGTTTTTTTTTTTTTTTTTTTTTTTGTAGAGACAGAGTCTCACTTTATGGCCCTCGGTAGAGTGCCGTGGCCTCACACAGCTCACAGCAACCTCCAACTCCTGGGCTTAAGCGATTCTCTTGCCTCAGCCTCCCGAGTAGCTGGGACTACAGGCACCCGCCACAACGCCCGGCTATTTTTTGGTTGCAGTTTGGCCGGGGCCGGGTTTGAACCTGCCACCCTCGGTATATGGGGCCGGCGCCCTACCGACTGAGCCACAGGCGCCGCCCTGTACCACACTATTTGAATTACTGTAGTTTTTTTTTTTTTTTTTTAATTTGGCCGGGGCTGGGTTTGAACCCACCACCTCCGGCATATGGGACCGGCACCCTACCCGCTGAGCCACAGGCGCCGCCCCTGAATTACTGTAGTTTTTAAAATAAACATCTTTATTTTATTTTATTTTTGAGACACAGTCTCTAGCTGTCACCTTGGGTAGAGTGCTGTGGCGTCACAACTCATGGCAACCTCAAACTCCGGGCTTAAGCGATTCTCTTGCCTCAGCCTCCCAAGTAGCTGGGACTACAGGTGCCTGCCACAAGGCCTGGCTATTTTTTGTTGCAGTTGTCATTGTTGTTTGGTGGACGGGGGCTGGATTCGAACTCGCCAGCTCTGGTGTATGTGGCTGGCATCCTAGCTGCTTGAGCTACAGGCACCGAGCCAACAGCACTCTGGGAGGCCTAGGTGGGTGTATCCTTTAGGAGTTTGAGATCAGCCTGAGCAAGAGTGAGACCTGTCTCTACTAAAAATAGAAAAATTAGGGCAGTGCCTGTGGCTCAGAGGAGTAGGGCGCTGGCCCATATGCCGGAGGTGGCAGGTTGAAACCCAACCCCGGCCAAAAACTGAAAAAAAAAAAAAAAGAAGAAAGAAAAAGAAAAATTAGCCAGGTGTTGCAGTGGGCGTCTGTAGTCCCAGCTACTCTGGAGGCTGAGGCAAGGGGATTGCTTGAGCCCAAGAGTTTGAGGTTGCTGTGAGCTATGATGACATAGCCCTTTACTAAGAGCAACAGAGTGAGATTCTGTCTCAAAAAACAAAAAAAATCAACCATTTAAAGTGTACAATTAAATTTTAGTATATTCACAGAATTGTGCAACCATCAACATGATCTAAGTTTGGACTATTTCATAACCCCCTGAAGAAATCCTGTACCCATAAATAGTCACTCCTCCCCACCTGTCACCCCTCACTCCCATCCTCCCAGCTCCTGGAAACCACTAGTTTACTTTCACTCTCTGTAGATTTGCTATTATGTACTTTTTTTTGAGACAGAGCCTCAAGCTGTCGCTCTGGGTAGAGTGCTGTGATATCACAGCCCACAGCAACCTCCAACTCCTGGGCTCAAGTGATTCTCCTGCTTCCACCTCCCAAGTAGCTGGGACTACAGGTGCCCGCCACAACCCCCGGCTATTTTTGTTGTTGTTGCAGCCGTCATTGTTGTTTGGCAGGCCTGGGCTGGATTTGAACCCGCCAACTCAGGTGTATGTGGCTGGTGCCTTAGCTGCTTGAGCCACAGGCGCCGAGCCTATGTATTCTTTCTGAGTGGCTTTTCTCACTTAGCATGTGTTTTCAAGCATCATCCATGTTGTAGCGTGTATTAGTATTTCACTCCTTTTCTTTTCTTCTTTTTTTTTTTTTTAGAGACAGAGTCTCACTTTATCGCCCTTGGTAGAGTCACAACTCACAGCAACCTCCAACTCCTGGGCTTAGGCGATTCTCTTGCCTCAGCCTCCCTAGCAGCTGGGATGGCAGGCTCCCACCACAACTCCCAGCTACTTTTTTGTTGTTGTTGTTATTGTTGCAGTTTTTGGCCGGAGCTGGGTTTGAACCCTCCACCTCCAGCGTATGGGGCTCCCTTTGAGCCACAGGCGTCACCCTGTCCCGCTACTTTTTGGTTGTAGTTGTCATTGTTGTTTGGCAGGCCTGGGCTGGATTCAAATCTGGCAGCTCCAGTGTATGTGGCTGGTGCCCTAGCCACTGAGCTACAGGCACCGAGCCTGAAGCTGCATTATTTTACATTTCCACCACCAAGGTATGAAGGTGCCAATTCTTTCACATTCTTACCAGTATTTGTTATTACCTGTCATTTTATTATCTCCATCCTAGTGTGTGTGAAGTGGCATCTCATTGCAGTTTTGATTAGCATATTTGCATGACTAATGATGTTGAGCATTTTTCATGTGCTTGTTTGGCCATTTGTATATCTTCTTTGGGGAAATGCCTATTAAATCCTTTGCCCATTTAAAATTGGTTTATCTGTCTTATTATTATTTAGTCGAATTAGGAATTAACATAGATTTAAAATAATTCTTATATTTCTTAGGGCAAGTCCACCAATTTTGCTGTTCTTCAAGGGTGTCTTGGCTTTCTCAATCCTTTGTAATTTCCATATGTATCTTGGGGACTTATCATGTGCTTATGAATGTATCATTCTGAACATTTTCCTTTTTATTTTATTTATTTATTTATTTATTTATTTGAGACCGTAAGACTCTGTCACCTTCAGTAAGTGCTTTGGCATCATAGCTCACAGCAACCTCAAACTATTATTATTATTATTATTTTTAAAGACAGGGTCTTGCTCTTGCTCAGGCTGGTCTCTAACCCTAAGCTCAGGCAAGCCACCTGCCTCGGCCTCCCAGAGTCCTAGGATTACAGGCGTGAGCCAGTGCCAGGACTGGATCAATTTCTTGTAAAGATATGGAGAAATTTTAAAAGTTCAAGGCAATAATCTTCAGCTTTTGATCATAATTGTTTTTAATAGAATCACTGATACATTTTATATTTATCCACTTTGCTACCCTGTTTTCCCGAAAATAAGACATCCTCCGAAAATAAGACCTACTTACAGGAAAGATAAGACGTCCTCTGAAAATAAGACCTAGCGCATCTTTGGGAGCACACCTTAAAATAAGACACTGTCTATTTTCGGGGAAACAGGGCATGTATCTTTTTACATTTTATTCCCCAAATATTTCAAGCATAAACGAAAGCAGACTAGGATACTAGACCTCTGTTTATCCATCATCCAGATTCAGTAATTATCAACATTCTTGCTGATCTCCTTTCATCTGCACCCCCATTTTTATGCCATAGTGTTGTTGTTTTTTAATTTCTTTTTTTTATTTTTGCAGTTTTGGCCAGGGCTGGGTTTGAACCAACCACCTTCGGCATATGGGGCTGGTGCCCTACTCCTTTGAGCCACAGGCGCCGCCCTATGCTATAGTGTTTTAAAGCAAATCCTAGATATTATGTTGTTACATCAATAAATGCTTAAGTATGTTTCTCAAATAGGTGACATTAAAAATATAACTACCATATCATCATCAGATCTATAAATGTTTGCATTGATTACTTGATATTATACATTATCCAAGCCATATTCAGTTTTCTCAGATTGACTGTTTTATTCTTCATCCACGCACTCACCCTTTTTTGTGCATTGATTTTTCAGAGAGACCAGGTATTTGTCATGCAAAATGTCTCACAGACTATATCTGGCTGCTTGCTTCTTCATGAGGTCATTTAACTTGTTCTATTGCTCAGATTTCCTGTAAATAAGTAGTTAGATGTGCAGCCCTGTTTAGATTCAAGTTCAATTCTTTTGGTAAGACAACTTTATAGGTGGTGCTGTGCATTCTTCATGTTGTTATCACACCACGAGGCATAAGATCTGGTTTTCCTACTTTCAGTGATGCTAAGAGTGTTGATAAATTGAGGTATGTTGATATATAACTTTCGTTTACTCATTTGCTTTATTTTGGATTTTTTTATTGTTCTATTTTTCCCTTCTGTTAGTCTAAAAGTTAAAAGACGTTTCTTTCAATATTTCAATAATGATTTCTCTGGTCATTATAGCGTCGTTTTTTTTTTTCTTTTTTCTTTTTTAATTGAGACAAAGTCTCACTGTGTCACCCTCTGTAGAGTGCTGTAGCATCACAGCTCACAGCAACCTCCAACTCTTGGGCTTAAGCAATTCTCTTGCCTCAGCCTCCCAAGTAGCTGGGACTACAGGCACCCACCACAACTCCCGGCTATTTTTTTGTTGCAGTTGATTAGCTGGCCCGGGCCAAGTTTGAACCCACCACCCTCCGTGTATGTGGCTGGCTCCATAATCACTGTGCTATGGGTGCCGAGCCTGTAGTGTGGTTTCTTAACTTACCAAAGTCAAATGTTCATTCATGCTTTTATGCTTTTCTGAGAAGCACAACACCTTGGAACACCTTAACTACACTAGCCCTATGACTTAAGTGCTATATATATATATACTTTTTTTTTTTTTTTTTGTAGAGACAGCCTTGGGAGAGTGCTGTGGTATCACACAGCTCACAGCAACCTCCAACTCCTGGGCTTAGGCAATTCTCTTGCCTCAGCCTCCCAAGTAGCTGGGACTACAGGCACCCGCCACAGCACCCGGCTATTTTTTGTTGCAGTTTGGCCGGGGCTGGGTTTGAACCCACTACCCTCTGTATATGGGGCCAGTGCCCTACCCAGTGAGCCACAGGCACCGCCCAGACATTATTTTTAATATATGAGTTCATTTTTGCCCATATTCATGCTGTTTTTCTTGCATCTCTGATCTTTCCTCTGTAATCATTTTTGTTCTGCCAAAAGAATATGCTTTATAGTTTCCTTTACTATAAGCCTACTGGTAGAAAATTTGCTCAGGTTTTTCTTTTGTCTGAAAGTGTCTTTGTGTCATAGCCAAACATGGTGGCTCATACCTGTAACCCCAGGGACTTGGGAGGCTGAGGCCGGAGGATTGCTTGAGTCCAGGCTAAGGCTGCACTGAGCTATCATTGTGCTTTTGCACTCCAGTCTGGGTAACAGAGTGAGACCCCCAATCTCTAAAAAACAAAAAAAAGGTTTTGTGTCATCTTTATTCTTTAATCTTGAATGATATTGTTGCTCGATACAGACTTTTCATTGGCAGTTATTTTTATTATGTTGTTTTCTGGATTCCATTGTTGCTAATGAGAAGTCAGCTATTGCTCTAACTCTTTTTTTGCAGCTTTTGGCCAGGGCTGGGCTTGAACCCGCTACCTCCGGCATATGGGGCGGGTGCCCTACTCCTTTGAGCCACAGGCGCCGCCCTGCTCTAATTCTTTTTTTTTGTAGAGACAGAGTCTCACTGTACCGCCCTCGGGTAGAGTGCCCTGGCGTCACACAGCTCACAGCAACCTCTAACTCTTGGGCTTATGCGATTCTCTTGCCTCAGCCTCCCGAATAGCTGGGACTACAGGCGCCCGCCACAACACCCGGCTATTTTTTTTTCGTTGTTGTTGCAGTTTGGCCGGGGCCGGGTTTGAACCCGCCACCCTCGGCACATGGGGCCGGCGCCCTACTCACTGAGCCACAGGCGCCGCCCTCCAATTCTTGCTCCTTGAAAAGTAATCAGGAGTGAGGGGCGGCGCCTGTGGCTCAGTGAGTAGGGCGCCGGCCCCATATGCCGAGGGTGGCAGGTTCAAAGCCGGCCCCGGCCAAACTGCAACAAAAAAATAGCCGGGCGTTGTGGCGGGCGCCTGTAGTCCCAGCTGCTCGGGAGGCTGAGGCAAGAGAATCGCATAAGCCCAAGAGTTAGAGGTTGCTGTGAGCCGTGTGACGCCACGGCACTCTACCCGAGTGGCGGTACAGTGAGACTCTGTCTCTACAAAAAAAAAAAAAAGAAAAGTAATCAGGAGTGGCAGTGCCTGTGGCTCAGTGGGTAGGGCGCCGGCCCCATATACCAAGGGTGGCGGGTTTGAACCCAGCCCTGGCCAAACTGCAACAAAAAATAGCTGGGCGTTATGACGGGCGTCTGTAGTCCCAGCTACTCGGGAGGCTGAGGCAAGAGAATCACCTAAGCCCAGGAGCTGGAGGTTGCTGTGAGCTGTGATGCCACAGCACTCTACCGAGGGTGGCAAAGTGAACCTCTGTCTCTTAAAAAAAAACAAAAAAAGAAAAGAAAAGTAATTAGGAGTGAGGCAAGGGGATCTGTTGAGCCCAAGAATTTGAGGTTGCTGTGACCTAGGAGGCCACAGCGCTCTACCCAGGGCACAGAGTGAGACTGTCAAAAGAAAAGAAAGAAGGAAGGAAGGAAGGACGGAAGGAAGGGAGGGAGGATAGAAAGAAAGAAAAGTGGGCGGCACCCATGGCTCAACAGAGCAGGGCGCTGGCCCCATATGCCGGAGGTGGCGGGTTCAAACCCAGCCCCAGCAAAAAAAAAAAAAAAACTACAAAGAAGAAAGAAAGAAAGAAAAGTAACCAGGAGTGTGAAAAACTTCCTTCCCGGGTGGCGCCTGTGGCTCAGTTTGTAGGGCGCCGGCCCCATATACCGAGGGTGGCGGGTTCAAACCCAGCCCCAGCTGAACTGCAACCAAAAAATAGCCGGGCATTGTGGCAGGTGCCTGTAGTCCCAGCTGCTCGGGAGGCTGAGGCAGGAGAATCGCTGAAGCCCAAGAGCTAGAGGTTGCTGTGAGTCCTGTGACATCATGGCACTCTACCAAGGGTGGTAAAGTGAGACTGTCTCTACAAAAAAAAGAAAGAAAAACTTCCTTCTTCTACGTGCTTGCTTTCCCCTAATACAATTTCACTTATGATGGCTCTAGGTGTGAATGTCTTTTTATTTACCTGTGTGGGTTTTGTCAGGCTTCTTGAATCCAGATATTAATATCTTCTGTTATCTTTTTAAAAGTTGCTTCTTCCCTGTCATCTCTCTCCTCTCCTTTTGGGAGTCCACTGAAATATTTGTTAGGCCTTCATATTGTATTCTTTTTTTTTTTTAGAGACAGAGTCTCACTTTGTCACCCTCGGTAGAGTGCTGTCACATCACAGCTCACAGCAACCTCCAGTTCTTGGGCTTAGGCGATTTTCTTGCCTCACCTCCCAAGTAGCTGGGACTATAGGTGCCCGCCATAATGCCCGGCTATTTTTTTTGGTTGCAGTTTGGCTGGGTTTGAACCCGCCACCCTCTGTATATGGGGCTGGTGGTGCCTAGTCACTGAGCCACAGGTGCTGCCCCATATTGTATTCTTGATGTCTCTTACACTCTTTTTGGAGACAGGGCCTTGCTCTGTCACCCAAGTTAAAGAGCAGTGGCATCGTCATAGCTTACTGCAACCTCAAACTCCTAAGCTGGAGCAGTCCTCCTGTCTTAGCCTCTCAAGTACCTGGGACTATAGGCGTGTACCACCACACCTGGCTAATTTTTCTATTTTTCATAGAGACAGGGGTCTCACTCTTGCTCAGGCTGGTCTTGAACTTCTGGCCTGAAGTGATCCTCTTGTCTCAGCTCTTACACTTCGGAAAACATATTTTCTTTCTTTCTTTCTTTCTTTTTTTGAGACAGAATCTCCTTATGTTGCCTTTGGTAGAGTGCCGTGGCGTCATAACTCAAAGCAGCCTCATACTCTTGGGTTTAAGCGATTCTATTGCCTCAGCCTCCTGGGTAGCTGGGACTTCAGGCACCAGCCCCAACATCCGGGTATTTTTAGAGACAGGGTCTTGTTCTGGCTCAGGTGGTCTTGAACCCGTAAGCTCAGGCAATCCACTCACCTCGGCCTTCCAGAGTGCTAGGATTACAGGCGTGAGCCACCGGGCCTGGCCTGGAAAACATATTTTCCATCTTTATGCCTCTCCATACTCCATTCTGGATAATTTCTTTTGACCTAACTTCCAGTTCAGTAATTTCAGTATGGACTGCATATAATCTCTTAACTCTACTACTCCTTTTTTTTTTCCTTCTCAGTCTTGTTTCTTTCACTGAGCATGATTTTTTTTCAGATTCTTCTATATTGCTGCTATATCAATAGTTTATTCCCTTTAATTGCTGAGTGTTATTCCACAATTTGTACGTTCACCTTGTTGATGGACATTTGGATTGTTCATAGTTTTAGGCTATTACAAATAAAACTGCCACAAACATTTATGCATTTGTGGGGACATACATTTTCAATTATTTTTGGGTAAGTGAAATGACTGGTTTGTTTAACATTTTTAGACACAGCCAAACTTTTTTTCCAATGTAGGAAGAAAGGTGTAGGAAATATAGGAAAAATGTTTTTTTCCATTTTACAATTCCACTGACAGTGTTATGAGTTCTAGTAGTTCTGCATTCTCACCAGCACTTATTATGGTCAGTCTTTTTAAAATTTTAGCCATTATAGTGGGTATGTAATGATATCTTGTGTCTTTTCTCTTTTTATTTTACTTATAAATAATATACAATAAAATTGAGATTTTTTTGGTGTACAGTCAATGAGCATTTAGAATTTTTTTTTTTTTGAGATAGAGTCTCACTTTGTCCCCCTCGGTAGAGTACTGTGGCGTCACAGCTCACAGCAACCTCAAACTCTTGGGCTCAAGCGATTCTCTTGCCTCAGCCTCTCAAGTAGTTGGGACTACAGGTGCCTGCCACAACGCCTGGCTATGTTTTTTGGTTGCAGTTATCACTGTTGCTTAGCAGGCCTGGGCCGGGTTCAAATTCGCCACCCTAGGTGTATGTAGCCAGTGCCCTTGCTGATTGAGCTAAAGGCACCACCCCAGAAATTAACATATAATACAATTGACTGTGTTTTTGGTGTAAAGTTCTATGAGTTTTTAAAAATGTAGGGGTGGCGCCTGTGGCTCAAAGGAGTAGGGCGCCAGCCCCATATACGGGAGGTAGTAGGTTCAAACCCAGCCCAGGCCAAAAAAAAAAAAAAAATGCCAAAAAAAAAAAAAAAAGTATGTATTTGTATAATCTCCACTACAAACTGGATATAGTGAATTCCCCAAATCTCCCTTAGGTTGCTTCTTGTAATCACATCCTCATCCTACCTCTAAGCCCTGGCAACCAGTCATCATTCTTCATCTCTTTCATCACTATAGTTTTCTCTTTTCCAGAATGTCATATAATAGAATCATACAGTATGTAATCTTTGAGAGTGGCTTCTTTCACTCAGCGTAGGGCCTTTGAGATTCATTGTGGTGTTATGTCTATCAATAGTTTGTTTCTTTTCTTTTTTTTTTTTGTTTGCAGTTTTTGGCTGAGGCTGGGTTTGAACCTGCCATCTCCGGTATATGGGGCCGGTGCCCCACCCCTTTGAGCCACAGGCGCTGCCCAATAGTTTGTTTCTTATAGTGTACAGTACAATTCCATTACAAGGTAATACCACAATTGTTTATTCATTCAGCCATTGAAAGACATTTGGAATTTCGTGTTTTTTTGCAATTACAATTTGAACTGCTAAAAACTTCACGTAAAGGTTTTTGTGAACATACATTTTCATTTATGTTAAATACCTAGAAGAGGGACTGTGGGTAATGTGGCAAGTGTGTGCTCAACTCTATAAGAAACTGTCAAGTTGGGCGGCGCCTGTGGCTCAGTCGGTAAGGCGCCAGCCCCATATACCGAGGGTGGCGGGTTCAAACCCGGCCCCGGCTGAACTGCAACCAAAAAAAAAATAGCTGGGCGTTGTGGCGGGCGCCTGTAGTCTCAGCTATTCAGGAGGCTGAGGCAAGAGAATTGCTTAAGCCCAGGAGTTGGAGGTTGCTGTGAGCTATGTGATGCCATATGGGCACTCTACCTGAGGGCCATAAAGTGACGCTCTGTCTCTACAAAAAAAAAAAAAAGAAACTGTCAAGTTATTTCCAGGAGTGACTGTCCCATATTGTAGTTGGAGCAGAAAATACGTGTGAGTTCCGGTTGTTCTGCAACCTTGTTAGCACTTGGTATGGTCAGTTGTCTTTTCTTTTTTAGCCATTCTAATAGGTGTGCAATGCTATCTCCTGGTGGTTTTAATGTGCATCTCCTTAGTTACTACTAATGTTGAGCATCTTTTCATACACTCGTTTACCATCCATAGATCCTCTTTGGTTTAGTTAATGCATTTTGCCCATTTTTAGTGAGTTTTTTAAACAAAATTGTTGAGTTATGAGTTTCTTTATATATTCTGTATTCAAATCTTTGGTTGGGTATGTGATTTCCAAATATGTTCTACTAGTCTTTACCCTGGAAAAGTGTTGGCTATTATTAATCTACTATGAAACCTATCCAGTATCATTTCATCTTATCTCAGATATTGTAATTTTCATCTTTTGAAGTTCTTTTTTTTTTTTTTGAGACAGAGTTTTACTTTGTTGCCCTCAGTAGAGTGCTGTGCTGTCACAGCTCACAGCAACCTCCAGCTCTTGGGCTTAGGCGATTCTCCTGCCTCAGCCTCCCAAGTAGCTGGGACTACAGGTGCCAGTCACAATGCCCGGTTAGTTTTTGTTGCAGTTTGACTGGGGTCGGGTTTGAACCCGCCACCCTCGGTATATGGGGCCGGCTCCCTACTCACTGAGCCACAAGTGCCGCCCATCTCTTAAAGTTCTTTTGGGGGTCTTTTTTCTTTATGTCTTCCATGTCTTAACATTTTTAACATATGAAGTACTGTTATAATTCTTTTTTTTTTTTTTTTTTTTTGTAGAGACAGAGTCTCACTTTATGCCCCTCGGTAGAGTGCCATGGCCTCACACAGCTCACAGCAACCTCCAGCTCCTGGGCTTAAGCGATTCTCTTGCCTCAGCCTCCCGAGTAGCTGGGACTACAGGCGCCTACCACAGCACCCGGCCATTTTTTTGTTGCAGCTTGGCCGGGACTGGGTTTGAACCCACCACCCTCGGCATATGGGGCCGGCGCCCTACTCACTGAGCCACAGGCGCCGCCCCTGTTATAATTCTTTTAATATTCTTGTCTTGTAACAGCTGTTCATTTGGGGGTTGGTTTTGATTTATTCTCCCTCCCCCCGACTTTTGGGTTGTATTTTCCTGCTTCTTTCCATGCCTAATAATTTTTGACTGGGATACCAGACATTATGAATTTTACCATGTTGAATTCAGGATAATTTTGTATTCCTATAAACATTCTTTAGCTTCATTCTGGGACACAGTTAAATTACTTGAAAAGAGTTTGATCCTTTCAGATCCTGCATTTAAAATCCATTAGGCAGGACCAGAAGAGTGTTTAGTCTAGGATTCCTTATTCCCCCCAAGGGACCCAAGATTCTTTTTTTTTTTTTTTTTTTTTATAGAGACAGAGTCTCATTTTACCGCCTTCAGTAGAGTGCCATGATGTCACAGGACTCACAGCAACCTCTAGCTCTTGGGCTTCAGCGATTCTCCTGCCTCAGCCTCCCGAGCAGCTGGGACTACAGGCGCCCGCCACAACGCCCGGCTATTTTTTGGTTGCAATTCAGCCGGGGCTGGGTTTGAACCCGCCACCTTCGGTATATGGGGCCGGCGCCCTACTCACTGCGCCACAGGCGCCACCCGGGACCCAAGATTCTTCTGAGTACCCTACCAAAGTCCCTTTGAATTTGGAGGTTTTCCTGTCTGGTTAGTGGGAATAGTCAGTATTCTTGGTCCTGTGTAAGCTCTGAATTCTGTTCCCTCTGATCTCTTCAGTTTGTTTCCTGGCCTTGGGTAGTTTCCTGACATGCTTGCACTGATTAGTAGCTGCTGAATACTCGAGGGGTACCCTCTGCAGATATCTGGAGTTCTCTCTCTCTGCAGTTTTCTCTTCTCTGGTACTTATTCCTGCAGATTCTAGGTGCATTGTCTGCCCAGATTCTCTGCTTTGTCTCCTTGACTCAGGGAGTGTGTCAGGCTGTGTTTGAGTTCGCCTTCCCTGCACCACAACCTGGAAACTCTTGAGACAGTGATGTGGGGGAATCAGGGCTTACTTTGTTTCCCAGCTCTCCCTATCACTCCCATTTGTTGCTTAATGTCCAGTGTCTTGTGACCCATTATTTCATTTATTTTTTCCATCTTTTTGGTTGTCTCAGTTGGGAAGATTCAGCCCTTTTAGTCCACCTTGGCTAGAATCCTAATTTTTGATTGAATGTTTGATATTGCATATGAAAAACAATAGAGATCATTTGATTCTTTGTGCAAAGTTATTTTCTTAAAGAACAGTTTTACTTCAGCTTCTGGCTGACAGCTGAAAGTGGGGCAGTTTTTAACCCAATCAGGGATTCAACTGATTTGAAGCTGGGAATAAGTCTTTTTGAGGGCTTATTCATTTTTGATTCACCCTTTTCCCTAATCTATGGCTCTTCAGAGATTCCAGGTGAAAGCATGAAGTGTTTATCATGGTCTCTTTTCCTTGGTGAAACCTAAACTCTAATTTCCTGTCTATCCCTTTGAGATTATTGGAAGAATTGCCCAGCTCTTCGGTCCATGAATCATCACTTTCTGTTAAGTTTCTCAGCCTTTCATCTACTCCTTTAAAATCAATAAATTCCTTGAAGGGAAAAGCAACATTGAATGTTGGTCTCATCTTTGTGTGATTCTCACGTCTTTTTTATCTTGGCTCTCAAATCCTCATTGCATTCATAGCTCTCTGCTACCTCCATATAATTTTAAATAGAATTTTACCTAATTTTTCTGGTTGGACTTAGCAGCGAGAAGTTAGTCCACTTTTGCTAGAAATAGAAACTACCTTCTATTTTTTTGTTGGTTACTTTTTTACTCTGTCAATGTGTTTGAAATTTGCATCCTGTACTCTAATCATCATTTCCACAGTTGATTAGGGTTAGCTCTAAACTTACATAGCTGCAGTGTTCACCACTGGTCAGTTCACCATGGCAGTGCTATTTTATTTTTTAGCTATTTGTTTTGATTCAGCATTTGGTTGGTTGGATTTTATTCATCAAAATTTTTCTCTGGGACCTTCCTTCCTCTGTTCTAACCGGCTTGATTTCTTTCCAGGTTTATTTGTGCAGCTGCTGTCCTTGAATTACTTCTTACTTTCCTGATTATATTTACCATTTCTTTAGTATTATGTCTTTCTCTTCCCAGGCTTACACATTCACGTGCTGGAACACATCCTCTAAATTCCTGAAAAGGGTTTGGGGAGGTAAACTTTAAGTCATTGCATGTCTGAATATGTCTTTTTTCTATTCTCATTCTTGATAATTGAAGCTATGTTATTCCCTTTCTTATAGCATTTAGAGATTCTGATGAGAACCTTAAGGACAAACTTATTCTACTTTTGAAGTGTATGTTTTCTTGTTTGGAAAACTTAAGGATATTTTTTCTTTTTTTTTTTATTTGGCCGGGGCTGGGTTTGAACCCGCCACCTCCGGCATATGGGACCAGCGCCCTACTCCTTGAGCCGCAGGGGCCGCCCGATATTTTTTCTTTATTCTTGGTGAACAATAGGTCCAGATATGTATTTAAAAATTTATCTTCCTTGGATTTAAGTCACTCTTTAAATATGAAAACTGGTATCTTTTTTTTTTGTTCACCTCTGGGAAATTTTTATCCCATTTTAAAACTTATTTTCTCCCCCTTTATTTTCTTTATATCCTTTGGAACTTTCATTAGATCAGTGCTGCTACTTCTGGATCTGTCCTTGTTCTCTTAACTTTTCTTTTGCATTTTTATCTCTTTTGTTCTCTCCTTTGCCCTGTGTTCTAAAAACAAAATCACTCAGAGAACTTGTTCTCAAGCTAGAGTTCTACGATATTCAAATTTTTATTTTCCAATCTTTAATTGGTTTGTTTCTTAACAGCCAATTCTTGTTTTATGAAGGTGACAGCCTCTCTAATCTTTCTCTGGATATTAATTGTAATTAATTTTAAGTCATCTTCTATTCGGTACTCTGAATAATTTTAATGTAAGTCAAGGCCTTATGCGATTCATTTATTTCAAGGCATCCATCCAAAGAAATCTAGGTCAGCAGCTAAAATTCATGACAAGTAATTTGCAGCTCTATTTTGTTTCTTGAGAAGAGCCAAAGAGGAAATGCATTTTTAATGCCTGCCTAACATCTTAAATATTCCTTCTCCCCAATACACTACATTGCTGGCAATAGGGCTCTGAAAATCTTATCCACTAGCATTTTCCAACCCTCCCCACGTGTCCTCTAGTATCTAGTCCATACAGCTTCATTTTCCCCTCTTCACCTAACTTCTTCCAACTTGGAATATCCAGGTTATGTACTTAAAAAAACAAAAACACTTCCCCCTATTGTTAAGTTGTAGCTGGGTTATAGCTTTCATGTGAGAGTCCCAAATTAGTTTCATAGTAGGGCTGTGTACATTGGGTATTTTTTCTTCCATTCTTGGTAGAGGGAGGGGAATCGGTGGGATCACACCTGTGGTGCATATTATAGGGGTATTTGCGAAACTTGGTAAATGTAGAATGTAAATGTTTTGGCACAGTAACTGAGATAACGCCGGAAAAGCTATGTAAACCACTGTGATAAAAATATGTCAAATGGTTTATGAAGTGAGTGTATGATGCCCCATAATCATATCATTGTATACAGTTATGATTTAATAAAAAAAATTAAAAAAAAACAAAAACAAAAACAAAAACACTCTTCCCGTGGATTCTCCTGTGGATTCTCCACAACAAAGGAAACCCCGGAGCTGTAACATGAAGAATCTTTCTCCCTTAGAAACTGAATACAGTGAGGGAAGGTTGTGAATACTCATATTACAAAATCTTTGTCCCCGTTACACTTTTCCCAAGGAAGTCATTGAAAGTCTCTCTAAATAGAATCCTGGTGTTTGATGGTGGTGCCAGAGACTACTTCTCCTGCAGTTCTACCCCAGTCAGTTCCACCTCTCTTTTTCTCCTTTTAGGGTGAGGTGAATTACTTTGTTGGCATCCTGAAGTCCCTGCCATGCCGAGCCTGACCAAATGCATCATGATTTCTTCTCACAGAGTTCAGAGTCAGGGAGCGGTAGGCACAACACAGTTTCTGTCTCGTGTAATGTAAAAATGAGGATGTGCTCACCAAGTAATCATCTTCATGTTTGCCAGGCTGCTGCTGGATTACCTTCTTGACCTTGATCACCTTGACCAACTTGAAGCAAACCCAGAGCACTCAGAACCTCCCAATGTTTGGAGGTAGCACTTTAGTTTTCGTTTACCATTTGTCTGGTTTCCAACTTGCCAGGGTACGAGTGGCCAAAAACTCCGTGCCACTCCCCTTCCAACTCATCCTGCCCAACTGAAATCAAATTAGTGGGTTCAGTCTTCCAAATGAACTCCTGGGAGGGGGGTCCTGCTCAGGTTTCAGAACTTGGTTTCTCAGATCACTGGGATCTTGCTCATCTTGGGGCCAGTTCGTATTTTGAATCATTTCTCTTCCTTAAATTTCCACCAGGCTCCTCCATGTGAGCTTTATTATTTAATCTTGCTTTTGGAGAACAGATAGGGTAAATGTTTCCTCTTCCTCAGATTAGCTGCACCAACAGTGAGAATTCTGAAGATCATGATGAAGTTCAAGAAGATTGAGTACATCTTTACTATAAATTAGGATTATAGGCCCTTAATCTAGATCAGAGGTGCTCAGTTCTAGCTGCATATTAGGTTCACATGCGATTATCCCGTGCGGGACTTAGGCTAGGCCAGCTGAATATGAATATGTGAAGGAGGGGGGCCAAGCATCAGTATAAAAAGCTTCCCGGGTGACTCTGTGCACCCAAGGTTGAGAACCTCTGCTCCTGGTGCTTCTGGCTTCTTTCCCCTTAGAAACTTGCTGTGATAGTTGCTACAGTCTGAAGAAATAGGGAATGTCATTTCCTCCTTCTCACCAACATGTTCTAATAAATTGGGCCTACGAATTGCAGCAGATGGCATTCTGCTCTTCTCTCTAGGGCTGTGATGCAACCCTAAAAAACAAAAACAAAAAGCCATTTTGGTGACCTAAAGTTCATGTATGGGAACAACTTAATTGATGCCTTGGGGCTTCTATTTGTTTATTATTCGCATTTCTAATCCCAGACCAAAGTCCTTTGATCTGGTACGTTAAGAAGTATTTCTCACAAATTCATTTGGTTTTTGGTGAGCCTATATTGTCACAAGCCTCACAGAGGCTGCAAAGTCCCAGGGAGTTGATGGCACTAGTGGAGCTTAGGAAGGCTCTGAGTGAATGCAAACATGTTGGTCACAGATCCCCTGTCCCCATCCAGGAACATCTTCAATTTCTTAAGAAACTGGGCATGTATGGAGATCAAGTTTTAAAGGACATCTAATTTACAACTTTATCTTTTCTCAATTTGGCAGACTTACATGGTATCATGGGTGTGTGGTTTTTGTCTTTGGTATATAGAGTTCTAACAGCATATTTTCCCCAAATTTACCACTCTGACTTCAGACTTCATGAACTATCTCAGGTCAATGTCAGGTCTGTCATGGCTTGGACCTAGGCAACTCTTGTTCTTTGATATCATTGCTCTGATAGTCTGACGTTTACGGTGAAAATGTTTCCTGGTTCAGATTTAGCATGAAGTTTTAATCTGAAGTCCAACCAAATATCACATCTTAAAACCCTGAGAGGGCTAATAGTCCATGTATAAATTAGGCCCTATGTCCCTTGCTTTCTTGGGGGAAGGGACAGGACAGTGAGTAACTATCACATGCATGGCCAATTCCTCTTTTTGTTTTGTACTTGGGAAAAAGCAAAGTTTTTTTTTTTTTTTTTGTAGAGACAGAGTCTCACTGTACCGCCCTTGGGTAGAGTGCCGTGGCGTCACATGGCTCACAGCAACCTCTAACTCTTGGGCTTACGTGATTCTCTTGCCTCAGCCTCCCGAGCAGCTGGGACTACAGGCGCCCGCCACAACAAATAGCCACAACGCCCGGCTATTTTTTTTTTGTTGTTGTTGTTGCAGTTTGGCTGGGGCTGGGTTTGAACCCGCCACCCTCGGCATATGGGGCCGGCGCCCTACTCACTGAGCCACAGGCGCCGCCCGGGAAAAAGCAAAGTTTTGTGGGTGATTGGAGAGGTAAAATGTATAGCACACCCATAGCCAAGCAAACGCACAAAGTCAATTCTTTACTTAATTATCTACGCCATATGGAGTCTGAAGAAGATCTGGGAAGGTTGTCTCTCCGCCATTCAATTCACACACCTGTGTCTGGTCCTTCAGCTAGCAGAGAAAAGACTCGTGAGCCATTTCCCTTCCATTTTCCCCTCTTCCCTATATTCCTTGGTCTTTTTATTACCTTTGATTCCCCCTCCATGTTCCTGTCTTGTCTTCTGTCATGGGCTGTCGGTTACATTATACTCCATCCACTTCCCCTCTTCTTGGATGGGGGAGAAAGTGCTAGGTCCTGAAGGTGGAAGTGGACAGTGTTCATCATGGTGCTTGGCGTCTGTGTGAAATAGTTGCAAAGCAATCAGACATTTTGTATATTTTGAACCTAGTTTTGCTGAGAGTTCACGTCCCTTTTGCAGTACGTAATACCTTTTTATTTTACTTTTTTAGACACAGGAGTTTTGCTATGTTGCCCAGGTTTGTCTTGAATGCCTGGGCCCACATGACACTGCTGACTCAGCCTCCCAAGTTGCTGGGACTACTGGCGCAAGCCACTGCACCCCGCCTAATACATTTCTTTTCTTTCTTTCTTTCTTTCTTTTTTTTTTATTGTTGGGGATTCATTGAGGGTACAATAAGCCAGGTTACACTGATCTTTCTTTTTTTTTTTAAAAAAAGCATCTCCTGTTATCTCGGCCTTGAGATGCGGCAGGCTCTTCAAACTGGTGTGGAA
Organism: Nycticebus coucang; assembly: GCF_027406575.1. Lineage (NCBI taxonomy): Eukaryota > Metazoa > Chordata > Mammalia > Primates > Lorisidae > Nycticebus > Nycticebus coucang. The sequence continues at coordinate 23,477,729 of NC_069804.1, forward strand.
AGAAAACACACACACACACACACACACACACACACCCTATCCCTCCATAAATGCCAGAGGAAATGCTGATATTTCTTGTGTTTGTTGACCTTGGTGCCTGCCTTTGATGACAATGGATTGCCTCAGATGTTCTGTGATTTTTTGTATGTGTGCACAAGTTGCTGTTTGACAAAGAGAGAGAGAGAAACTCCATATTAACCACCCAGAAGATTGTTCTATGGCTCACATTCCTTATATCCAGGGCTTCCACATTTTTTAATTTAATTTAATTTAATTTTTAGAGACAGAGTCTCACTTTATCACCCTCGGTAGAGTGCTGTGGCGTCACAGCTCATAGCAACTTCCAGCTCCTGCGTTTAGGCGATTCTCTTGCCTCAGCCTCCTGAGTGAGCTTCCAAATTTTTCTAGTCCCCGCCCTCGGTCCTCTCCTGGGTTTGTTTGGGTCACAAATTTGATCCCCCCTTCTGCTTTTCCTTCAAGAGTTCCTCAGAATTTCTGGTTTGCAGTGTTTGGCTTTCTGGTGGTGTCATTCATAAATAATTAAAAAAAAATTTTTTTTTTGTCATTTCAAACGTTTGTAAAAGATTTAGGTGCGTGTGATCAGTTTGCAATTTTATCTAAATGCCAGGAGGCTGCCTAGGAAGGGAGTAAGTGCCCCATCATTACAGGCTTTTATGTTTAAGCAGAGAAGAGACAGAGAGTATTCAAGTATGTGATAGGGAATGATTCTTGGGATTTTTTTTTTTTTTGAGACAGAGCCTCAAGCTGTCGCCCTGGGTTCATCAAAGCTCACAGCAACCTCCAATTACTGGGCTCAAGCGATTCTCCTCCCTCCACCTCCCAAGTAGCTGGGACTACAAGCGCCTGCCACAACCCCCGGCTATTTTTTGGTTGCAGCCGTCATTGTTTGGCAGGCCCAGGCTGGATTTGAACCCGCCAGCTCAGGTGTATGTGGCTGGCACCTTAGCTGCTTGAGCCACAGGCACTGGGCCATGACTCTGTGTTTTTTTTTTTTTTTTTTCTTAGCCCTCGGTAGAGTGCTGTGGCGTCACAGCTCACAGCAGCCTCCAACTCTTGGGCTTAGGTGATTCTCTTGCCTCAGCCTCATGAGTAGCTGGGACCACAGGCGCCGGCCACAACGCCCAGCTATTTTTTTTTTTTGTTGCAGTTTGGCCGGAGCCGGGTTTGAACCCTCCACCCTCGGTATATGGGGCCGGCGCCCTACTCACTGAGCCACAGGCGCCACCCAACTCTGTGATTTTTAAAAATGTTTTTGGGCAGTGCCTGTGGCTCAAAGGGGTAGGGTGCTGGCCCCATATACTGGAGATGGCGGGTTCAAACCCAGCCCTGGCCCAAAACTGCAAAATAAATAAATAAAAATAAAAATGTTTTTGACTGGGCAGCGCCTGTGGCTCAACGGGTAGGGTGCTGGTCCCATATGCCGGAGGTGGCGGGTTCAAGCCCAGCCCCGGCCAAAAAAAAAAAAAAAATGTTTTTGACTGTAACCTATAAGAAATACATTTTAAAATACATATTTTTTGGTGACGCTGGTAGCTCAGTGGGTAGGGTGCCGGCCACATATGCCGAAGCTGGCGGGTTCGACAACAATGACAACTGCAACAAAAAAAATAGCTGGGCATTGTGGTGGGCACCTGTAGTTCCAGCTACTTGGGAGACTGAGGCAAGAGAATCACTTAAGCCCAGGAGTTGGAGGTTGCTGTGAGCTGTGACACCATGGCACACTACCGAGGGTGACATAGTGAGACATTGTCTCAAAAAATATATATATATCAAAAAAATACATATTTTTTTTATTTCTTTGAGACAGAGTCTCACTCTGTTGCCCAGGCTAGAATGCTATGGTGTCATAGTTCACAGCAACCTCAAACTCCTGGGTTCCACTAATCCTCTGGCCTCAGCCTCCTACATAGCTGGGACTACAGGGGCCCACCACAATGCCCAGCTAATTTTTCTGTTTTTAGTAGAGTTGGGGGTCTTGCTCTTGCTCAGGGTGGTCTCAAACTCCTGAGTTCAAGGGATTCTCCCGCCTCATTCTCCCAGGGTGCTAGGCCACTGCACCCGGCCAGAAGAAATACTATTTATACAGAAATTCATTCACGATGCACACATCATATATACATATAACTTACCAAAAGTTTCAATACACAATGTTTGTCCTCTATATGTTGAATTATGGTTTTTCTATTTTTTTTTTTTTTTTTTTGGCCGGGGCTGGGTTTGAATCCGCCACCTCCGGCATATGGGACTGGCGCCCTACCCCTTGAGCCACAGGCGCCACCCTGAATTATGGTTTTTCTATTGTATTTCATTAAGACATTTATTGGGCGGCGCCTGTGGCTCTGTGAGTAGGGTGCCGGCCCCATATGCCGAGGGTGGCGGGTTTGAATCCAGCCCCGGCCAAACTGCAACAAAAAAATAGCCGGGCGTTGTGGCGGGCGCCTATAGTCCCAGCTGCTCGGGAGGCTGAGGCAAGAGAATCGCGTTAGGCCCAGGAGTTGGAGGTTGCTGTGAGCCGTGTGATGCCACGGCACTCTACCGGAGGGCGGTACAGTGAGACTCTGTCTCTACAAAAAAAAAAAAAAAGAAAGAAAAGAAAATAGTTAAAGACATTTATTTATCTAAATATGGCTCCTAGGGGCAGTGCCTGTGGCTCAAAGGAGTAGGGCGCTGGCCCCATATGCCGGAGGTGGCGGGTTCAAACCCAGCCCCGGCCAAAAACTGCAAAAAAACAAAAAACAAAAACACACAAAAAATGGCACCCAAAGCACAGGAAACCAAAGAAAAAAATAGATAAATTGGACTTCATCAAAATTAGAAAAAAATTTATGTGTTAAGCAACACTATCAAGAGAAATGAAATGACAACCCTAAAATGGGAGACAATATTTGCAAATCATATATCTGATGAGGGTTTAATGTCCAAAATGTAAAAAGAACTCCTACACTCAACAGCAAACAACCAACCTAATTTTAAAATGGGCCAAGGACTTAAATAGACATTTTTCCGAAGAAGATAGACAAATGGCGAAGGAAGGAGCTAAGAAAATTTCACCCTAAAATATGATTCCGTGGTATAAAGATTATTTTGAATTAAAGGCTATTCATAATCAGGAAACCCAAAAGGAAGAGTTTCCTTTCTCTGCCTAAAATCTTAAAGGGCTGCTAGACTCCTTTTCACATGCTAATAGACCTGGCCCTAAGCTCATTTGAAGCACAATACCTGTCTCTTAGGTTAATTTACTAATCAATTGGTTTCCCTCCATCTACTTATCCCCGCTTAGCAACCACTTGCTGCGTGGATACTTTCTAGTTTCTCTCTCCTCCCCCCCTTCTAAAAGGCATCTTTAAGAGCCTCTGACTATCACTGAAACTTTGGGATATCATTCTTGTGGTTCCCCCATGTGCTTGGGAGTTGGAAATAAACCTTTCTCTTATTAATCTACCATAACTGTGAGTTGATCTTTTCAGCAAACCAACCTAGGGGAAAAGGGCCAGTTTCCCTGGGACTTCCCTTCACTAACAAGCACACAAAAAGAAGCTTAACACCTGGAGTCGTCAGGGAAATGCAAATAAAAAACACCACAAAGAGATACCACTTCATACCCACCAGGTTGGCTATTATCAAAAAAATGGGAACTAGCAAGTGTTGGGAGGATGTGGAAAAACTGGAACCCTTGTACATGGCCAGTAGGAATGCAAAATAGAAAACAGTTTGGCAGTTCTCAAAAATTAAACATAGATTTATCATACGATCTGATAATTCCAATCTTAGGTCTATACCCCAAAGAACTGAAAAGAGGAACTGAAGTTCTGGTACATGCTACAACATAAATGAACTTCAAAAACGTTGTGCTCAGTGAAACAAGCCAGATGTAAGAGGACAAATAGTATATTATTCCAGTTATATGAAACATCTAGAGACAGAAAGTAGACGAGAGGTAATCAGAAGCTGGAGGAGGGGAGAGGGAATGGGAAGTTATTGCCTGAACTGCAGTTTCTGTTTGGGATGGTGAAAAGGTTCTGGAAACAGATAGTGGTTATGGTTAAACTACATTTTAAATATACATCATGCCACTGAATTGTACACTTAGAATGGTTAAATTGATAAATTTTATGTTATGTGTATTTTACCACAAGAAAAATTGTGATATGAAAAATTTACTGAGTATAATCCACTAAGTTGATTTCACGATTAATATGTCACATGCTATAGGTTGAAAAGCACTGATAGATGACCCTTAATATTTTCCCTGGCTTTTAATATGTATAATAATCTAGACTTTTCTTTTTATGAGACAAGGTCTTGCTCTGTTGCCCAGGCTAGAGTGTAGTAGCATCAGCATAGCTGATTGCAACCTCTGACTCCTGGGCTCAAGTGATCCTCCTGCCTCAGCCTCCTAAGTAGCTGGGACTACAGGTATACACCACCATGCCCAACTAACTTTTTAATTTTTTTGGCGAGATAGGGTCTTGCTATTTCTCAGGCTGGTCTCAAACTCCTGGCCTCAAATGATTCTCCTGCTTTGGCCTCCCCAAGTGCTAGGATTACAGAACCCATATACTTTAACAGTATGAAAAAAGATTTAACAGCAATTGATGCATTATGAATGATACAGACTTTTTATTTATTTATTATTTTTTGAGACAGAGTCTCAAGCTGTCGCTCTGGGTAGAGTGCTGTGATGTCACAGCTCACAGCAACTTCAAATTCTTGGGCTTAAGTGATTCTCTTGCCTCAGCTTCCCAAGTAGATGGGACTACAGGCGCCCACCACTACACCCAGCTGTTTTTTAGTTGTAATTGTCATTGTTGTTTGGCAGGCCTGGGCTGGATTCGAACCTGCCAGCTCCAGTGTATACGGCTGGCGCCCTAGCCGCTGAGCTACAGGTGCCCAGCCCAGCCCATTTTTTTGAAGTGCAGTATTTCTTCTCTCCCCCACCTCCCTTCTTCTACCCTCCCCTCTCCTTCCCTCCCCTCCTTCTCCCCTCCTCTTCTCTTTCTTTGAGACAGTGTCTCACTTGGTTGCCCTGGGTAGGGTGCCCTGGTGTTACAGCAATCTCAAACTATTGGGCTCAAGAGCTCCTCTTGCCTCATCCTCCTGAGTAGTTGGGACTACAGGTGCCCGCACAATACCCAGCTAGTTTTTCTATTTTTAGTAGAGACAGGGTCTCACTCTTTCTCAGGCTGGTCTCTGAACTCCTGAGCTCAGGCGATCCACCTGCCTCGGCCTCCCAGAATGCTACGATTACAGGGGTGAGCTGAAGTGCAATATTTCTAAGGCACATGTTATTTGAATTTATCAGTTGTGATGCTGACTTCAGGGACTCTTAGTTTTTTTTTTATTTTTGAGACAGAGTTTCACTTTATCACCCTCGGTAGAGTGCCATGGCATCACAGCTCACAGAAACCTCCAATTCCTGGGTTTAGGCGATTCTCTTGCCTCAGCCTCCCAAGTAGCTGGGACTACAGGTGCCTGCCACAATGCCCGGCTATTTTTTTGTTGCAATTTGTCCAGGGCTGGGTTTGAACCCACCATCCTCAGTGTATGGGGACGGCACCCTACTCACTGAGCCACAGGCGCCGCGCAGGACTCTTAGTTATTTATTTATTTATTTATTTTATTTTTTTTGGTTTTTGGCCGGGGCTAGGTTTGAACCCACCACCTCCGGCACATGGGATTGGCGCCCTACTCCTTGAGCCACAGGCGCCACCCAGTTTTTTATTTATTATTAATTTATTCATTCACTTGTAGAGAAGGAGTCTCGCTCTGCTGGAGTGCAGTGGCTGCAGCCTCAAACTTCTGGGCTCAAGTGATCCTCCTGCCTCAGCTTCCCAAGTAACTGGGAGTACAGGCCCGTGCCACTATGCTTGCTATTATTTTTTTTCATCTTTTAGAGATGGGGTTTTGCTATGTTGCCTAAGCTGATCTTGAACCAGTGGTTTCAAGCGATCCTCCTGCCTCGGACTCTTGATTGGCTGGGATTACAGATGCGAGCAACCATACCAGCTGAGGGACCCTTAATTTAAAGTGACTGCACTCCTAAAAAAACTTAGATCCTGGCTTACATGCAAAACTTAAATGTTAGGATATAATTTACCGCCATACATGTCAAAATCTGCAACATACAGAAATCACTTAGGATGGTAGCAGAATTGTATTATTGTTCTTTGAAATTTACTCGTCAATATGGCATAGTGATAATTTCCTATTAACAAGAATATTTAATGGGCTACTTATGTCTCTTTATTTCCAGGGTCTGTGGTGTCAGGTGCTGTTCTCAGGGGTGAGTGCTCTTGCTCATAATGATGGGTGCTACCTACTGCATTTACTAATATTCTCTTTAACATCACCAGCAATTCCCTTTAGGACTCTTGTATATTAATATTTCCTCCATTCCTGGGACATTCGCCCCATCCCACTGGTCCCATTTAAACAGAGCATAAACAGAGAATAGAACTCACATCAAGACAATATACTGTAAATTTGATTACATTTAATGTCTATCCATTTTTCTGTCAACCTGAAGTTCATTTGTATTGTGTATTAAGCTGGGTTTTGGAATGCGGACTTGGCACTTAATAAATATATATTTCTAGTTTTGAAAAAAGATAAATAAACAGAGCATAAACAGAGAACAGAACTCCCATGGAGCTGTGGCAGGCTGCTTCTGAGCTGGATCCTTTTGCGTGTGAGCTGCATTAGTGACTTGTTTCTAATGAACAGCATATGACAAAAATGACAGGATGTCCCTTCTGAGATTAGGTGCCTTCTGTCTTGATCCCAAACTCTCTTTTTCTGGTGCTTCTTGCTTGCTTGTTCTGATGAAGCCAGCGGCCATGTTGTCAGGTACCCCATGGAGAGGTCCATGGGGCAAGGAACCAAGAGCAGCCTCTGGCCAACAACCATTGAAAGTATGAGGCCCTCAGGAGAAACAAGGCCCTTAGTCAACAGCTTGTGAGGAATGGAATCATGGCAATAACCACGTGAGTAAATTTGGAAGCAGACCCTTCCCCTGTGAAGCGTTCAGATGAGATGGAAGCTCTGGGAGAGACACTGATTCCTGCCCCACAAAACCGTGAGGAAATAAATGTGTTGTTTTGAGGAATAATTTGTTATGCAGCAGTAGATAATGTAATTCAGGAGCCAAAACTCAATAAATTTGATGGATTTTCAAAGGGTTTAGAAGTTTCCTCTTTGAATTTGGCCTATTAAGCCTGGGTAAAGACTTTCTACAGTGTCTGCCTATATAACCTGTTAGACCTTGAGTTCTTAGGGGAGTACTCCTGGAAGTTTCTGGGGCCACTCAATCTGTAGTCCTGCAAGAAGAGCTCAGGAGAGGCATATCTTTATTATTTATGACCTGAGTGAGCATTTGAAGATTAACTATACTTTCCAGAATAACATGCATTATTTATTATTAATTTTCAGTTGGAGGAATATAACATGAACGCATTCTTCTTGTGAAAATAAGTACATTGTAAATAGAGTCCTCTGTCATCCAATCTAGGTTTCTTTCCTCTCCACCTCGTTTGGAGTAAATCCTTCCAGACAGAAAAACAAACAAACAAACAAACAAAAAAAAAAAACATACCAACAACTAAACATGCGTGTGTGTTTTTTATTTTTTTATTTTTTGCAGTTTTTGGCCAGGACTGGGTTTGAACCTGCCACCTCCAGCATATGGGGCTGGCGCCCTACCCCTTTGAGCCACAGGCGCCACCACCCATGCATTTGTTTTTGCAAAAATGATGCTCTCCTGCCATATTATTCACTTTTTCCCACTCCTTGCTTTTTTTCCACTCAACTATCTCACCCAGTTTTGAAATCCCTGTCGGTACATGTGACTCTAGTTCATTCTTAGCTATAGAATGAAAACACTGCATTTTGTTTATCTGTTTTCCTACTGATGGCCTTTAGGCTGTTTCCAGATTTTCACTGCAGTGAACTTGTTCTTGTTTTGAGATAGAGTCTGACTATGTTGCTCTGGATAGAGTGCTGTAGCGTCACAGCTCACAGCAACCTCAAACTCTTGGGCTTAAGTGATTGTCTTGCCTCCGCCTCCCAAGTAGCTGGGACTACAGGTGCCCACCACAATACCAGGCTATTTTTTGTTGCAGTCGTCATTGTTTAGCAGACTGGGCGGGTTCGAACCCACCAGCCTCGGTGTATGTGGCTGGCGCCCTAACCACCCTGCTACGGCCGCAGAGTCTTCTTTCCTTCTTTCTTTTTTTTTTTTTTTTGAGACAGAGTCTCACTTTGTCGCCCCGGGTAGAGTGCGGTGGTGTCATAGCTCACAGCAACCTCAAACTCCTGGACTCAAGCGATCCTCTTGCCTCCATCTCCCCAGTGACTGGGAATACAGGCACCTGCCACCACGTCTGGCTCGTTTTTCTGTTTTTAGAGACAAGTCTCTCTCTTGCTCAGGCCAGGAGTTCAAGCAAACCACCGTGCCTCGGCCTCCCAGAGTGCTGGGATTATAGGCATGAGCCACCGCGCCCGGCCTGAACTACTTGTCTCTGCCAGAGTGTGATTTTTCAGGCACCCGGCTATTTTTCTGTTGCAGTTGCCATCGTTGCTTAGCTGGCCCGGGCTGGGTTCGAACCCGCCAGCTTTGGTGTATGTGGCCGGCGCCATAACCACTGTGCGACGGGCGCTGAGCCCAGAGTGATTTTCTAGGGCAGACACCTAGAAGGTGAAGTGCTGGAGAAGGGAGGTAGTACGCACATTTTAAAGTCTTAGAGACACTGCCAAATTGCTCACCAAAATGGCTGTGCCAATTTACACTTCCTGCAGTAACGAAAGTGCCTGTTTGCCTTAAACCTTGCCAAAGGTCATATTTTCCAGTCTGGTAGGTGAAAAATGATGAATTGTTGCACTTTGCATTCCCTTGCCTATTAGCGCTGGTGAAAATGTTCACATGTATCTGTTGGGAGGTCCTCTCCATTTGTTTCGGGCTCCCTGGAGAGGAGTTTTGTGTGTCTGTGCGTGCGGGAAGGGGGATGGGGGGTGGGAGCGTGGGAGGCGGGCAGTGGATTGGAGCCTTGGCGTCAACTACTCGGGGGGCGGGGAGAAAGATGCATATCAGTTCTGAGAACATCAGCTGCCCTTGCTCATGGCACTGGGAGAGCTTGTGAGAAAATGAGATCACGTAGAGCCTCTCCCTCTGGGTAAGAAAGGGCCATTGGTTTCAGCGAGGTCACTAATCTTGAGAGAGCCCCGGGGCGGGGTGGGGGCGGCGGGGTCACACAGTACACAAACTGCTTGCCTCTTCACAACACTACCGTGTGAAAGCAAAGATGAGGGGGCTGGGACATAGTCTTGCCTCTGACCAATGCAAAGCAAGCTGCTGCTGCACCGTGGAGGCAGGGCAGAGGGTTGGAACCCGGGGGGCTCCCCAGGGTAAAGGTGAAGGGAAGACCCCGGGATGCCTAAATAGGCAGGAGTAACAAGGGCATGGGTCATCGGGAATTTCAGTTTGGGATCCCTCACACCAGCAAGGCAATAAGAATTGCGATTATATGAGGGACGGAAGCCTCATAACTATTTGCAAATACAAAGACCATTGCTGATTGTCGAATTTTCTTCCTTGTTAAATGCGTATGTTTATATACAGGGTGTCCATAAAAGTACGTGTGCAATTTTAAATAGTTTTAAATTTTCTTTTTTTTTTTTTTTTGTTGTTGTTGCAGTTTGGCCGGGGCTGGGTTTGAACCCGCCACCCTCAGCATATGGGGCCGGCGCCCTACTCACTGAGCCACAGGCACCGCCCTAAATTTTCTTTTCTTTTCTTTTCTTTTTTTTTTTTTTTTTGAGCTAAGAGTCTTACTGTGTCGCCCTCGGTAGAGTGCGGTGGCCTCACAGCTCACAGCAACCTCAAACTCTTGGGCTTAAGCGATTCTCTTGCCTCAGCCTCCCAAGTAGCTGGGACTACAGGTGCCTGCCACAATGCCCAGCTTTTTATTGTTGTAGTAGTTGTCATTGTTGTTTGGCAGACCCGGCGCCGGTTTGAACCTACCAGTGTGTGTGGCTGGTGCCCTAGCCCCTGAGCCAGTTTAAAATTTTTTGTGGTTGTTGCAGTTTTTGGCCAGGGTGGGGTTTGAACCCACCATCTCCGGTATATGGGGTGGGCACCCTACTCCTTGAGCCACAGGCACAGCCTCAGTTTTAAATTTTCTTTTTCTTTTTTTTTTTTTTGTAGAGACAGAGTTTCACTTTAATGCCCTCGGTAAAGTGCCGTGGCATCCCACAGCTCACAGCAACCTCCAACTCCTGGGCTTAAGCGATTCTCCTGCCTCAGCCTCCCGAGTAGCTGGGACTACAGGCGCCCGCCACAACGCCCGGCTATTTTTTTTTGTTGCAGTTTGGCCGGGGCTGGGTTTGAACCCTCCACCCTCGGTATATGGGGCTGGCGCCCTGCTCACTGAGCCACAGGCGCCGCCCCAGTTTTAAATTTTCAATTTGAAATAGTATTAGATTTTCAATCACACATGAACTTCTATGGACACCCTGTATTTTAAACTGTTTCCATCTCTTTGGCTCTTTCTTCTCAATATAGATGAAGATGTGATTGTGATGGAATCAGCAGAGGCATGGGTCTACTCCAAAGATCTTTATCCTGGGGTTGGATGCAGAAACTGAGACTTTGGTGCACATTGTGACGGGGTATAACATGCCCCGCTATGAGGGGCTCTTCTATAAATAGAACTTTACCCTGGAAGTGAGAACAATGTAACCTAAAAATTGTACCCTTATATTAACTTGATTTAATTAAAAAAAAAAAAAAAAAGAAAGAAAGTGGAGGAGCCGGTCGCTCGGTGGGTAGGGTGTTGGCCAAATACACTGAGGCTGGCGGGTTCGAACCTGGCCAGGGCCAGCTAAACAACACTGACAACTGCAATAGCCGGGTGTTGTGATGGGCACCTGTATGCCCAGCTACTTGGGAGGCTGAGGCAAGAGAATCGCTTAAGCCCAAAGGTTTGAGGTTGCTGTGAGCTGTGATGCGACAGCACTCTACTGAGGGTGACATAGTGAGACTCTGTTCCCCCTCCCAAAAAGAAAAGAAAAGAAACTGAGACTTTGAAATATCTTTCTTTGGGAAGTGTGAGTACACTTTACATTGTAAGGAGGGGGAATCACATTTGTTTAGGCAATAGAATTTTTGGAAGTGTGTATATGGGAAGATAAGTCCAAAGGGTGGACTGTTTTGTTGGGGGTAGGGGGTATCACCCAACACTCATCCTTCCTGACAGCCCACATGGTTACCTCTGGGCAATTCCCTAGGTGAATACAGTCTTGGTGGAATGATAGATAAATCCAGAATCTGGCAGAACTCCCACTACAGAAACTAAAGTGGTCCCTGAAGGCACCATCTGCCAGATTCTTCTTCTAATCTCTGAGTGGAACCAAGGTGCCTGCATATAGCCTAAAGTATGTGAGGGTGACTCACTCTTCTGGAACTTTTAATCCTTTAATCCTAAACAGAGTGAAGCAAGTCTATTCATTCCAGAGGCAGTGCTGGGAAAGACTGTCAAGCTACCCCAGTTTGCAGAGACTCTTCGGAAGTCTCTGATTCTATTTGGTTCCATTGATGAATATACTCCAATTTATTTTTCTCTATTGATATTTGGGGTGATCTCAAATACCGCTGCTAAGAACATTCTTGTACATGTTCACACATTTCTCTTGGTCACATACCTGGGAGAGAAGTAGCTGGATTGTAGTTGTAATAGAGATTAAAACACCCAGTTTTTATTTTTTATTTATTAAGGTCTAATGTTAATTGGCATTTTTACCTACATTCCAGACAATGCAGGGACCTTAGAACATTCCATTTATACCCTCTCCTGACCTATATGCCATTGGAGTCATGTCTTTTATACCTTGGAGGATATTATTATTATTATTATTATTTTTTAGAGACAGAGTCTCACTTTATCACCCTTGGTAGAGTGCTATGACATCACAGCTCACAGCAACCTCCAACTCCTGGGTTTAGGCAGTTCTCTTGCCTCAGCCTTCCCAGTAGCTGGGACTACAGGCGCCTGCCACAACGCCTGGCTATTTTTTGGTTGCAGCCATCATTGTTGTTTGGCAGGCCAGGCCTGGATTCGAACCTGCCAGCTCAGGTGTATGTGGCTGGCGCCTTAGCCACTTGAGCCACAGGCGCTGAGCCTACACCTTTTAGTATTTTCTTAAAGGAAATTCTACTGGTGATGAATTCCATGAGTGTTTTGCCTGAAAATATTTTTATTTTACCTTCATTTTTGAAGGATTTTTTTTTTTTTTTGCGGTTTTTGGCTGGGGCTGGGTTTGAACCCACCACCTCCGGTATATGGGGCTAGCGCCCTACTCCTTTGAGCCACAGGCGCCACCCTTGAAGGATTTTTTTTAATCAAATATGTAATTTGGGATGCACAGTTATTGTCTCCCAACACTTTGAAGATACTGTTTTGTTTTCTTTCCTTTTTTTTTGCAGTTTATGGCCGGGGCTGGGTTTGAACCTGCCACCTCCAGCATATGGGACCAGCGCTCTACCCCTTTGAGCTACAGGCGCCACCCAATATTGTTTTGTTTTCTCCTGACTTGTTCTGTTGGCAGATTAGCTATCAGTCTTACTGCTCCTTTGAAGGCAATGGCCTTTTTGTGTATCTTCTGTAAGGATTTCTTTCATTTTCCTTTGTTTTCAGCAGTTTGACTATGATGTACCTAGGTGTGATTTTTTTGTTTTTTTGCAGTGTTTGGCCAAGGCTGGGTTTGAACCTGCCACCACCAGCATATGGGGCCAACGCTCTACCCCTTTGACCCACAGGCACCACCTGTGCCTAGGTGATTTTATTTGTTTTTATTCTGCTTCAGATTAATAGTGATTCTTCAACATATGGCTTATGGGCTTCATGCGTTTTACAGAATTGCCAGTCATTACTATCTCCTCAAATATTGCTTTTTATTCCATATGGTCTTTTCTTTCCTTCTGGAACTCTGATGACCTTTTTGTTGGATCTGGTCATTGGAACCCATGTTTCTTACACTGCTTCTTGTACTTTCTTTTTTTTTTGTTTTGTAGAGACAGAGTCTCACTTTATGGCCCTCGGTAGAGTGCCATGGCATCACACAGCTCACAGCAACCTCCAACTCCTGGGCTTAAGCGATTCTCTTGCCTCAGCCTCCTGAGTAGCTGGGACTACAGGCGCCCACCACAACACCCAGCTATTTTTTGGTTGCAGTTCAGCTGGGGCTGGGTTTGAACCCGCCACCCTCGGTATATGGGGCCGGCGCCCTACCGACTGAGCCACAGGCGCTGCCCAACTTTCTTTCATTTTTTTTGTCTTCTGCACTTGGTCGTGGATTATTTCTCCCTGACCTATCTTAACACTTCACTAATTATCTCTTTAGCTGTGTATAATGTACTGTTAAACCCATCCAATGAAGTTATTAATTTCAAGTGCTATATTTTTTGTTCTAGGGTCCCATTTAATTCTTTTCAGTTTCTGATTTTTTTTTACTGAAATTTAAAATCTTTTCTTTTAATTCTTTGAACATATTAACCGTAGTTATTTTTAAATTGGGATCTAATAACTTCATTGTCTGGCTCTTCCGTGGTTCTATTTCTATGGTTTAGTTTTCTTCCTTTTTATTTTTCCTTTATTCTTGACAATACTGTGATTGAATACAGATTGTTAGGGTGATTATTTTCTTTCAGTTCATTGAATTTATCTTCTCATTTTGTTTTTTGTTGAAAAGTCCTCTGTCAGTCTGCTGCTTCTTTGGAGGTAACATTTTTTTTTTATGACTGTTTATGAATTTTTACTTTAAAAGATTTTTTTCTGCAATTTTAATGTGTGATGTGTTAGATATGGATTTCTTTAAAAAAAAATCTTCTTGGGATGTGTTGGGCTTCTGGAATCTGTGATTAATGTCTTTCATTTCAGTTTGTATCACTTACAAATATGCCTCTACCTAATTCTTTTTTTTTTTTTTTCATTTTTTTTTTTATTTTTGGCCGGGGCTGGGCTTGAACCCCCCACCTCCGGCATATGGGACCGGCGCCCTACCCGTTGAGCCACAGGCGCCACCCGCCTCTACCTAATTCTTGCTCTCTCTTTTCCTTCTGGAATTCGAAGGAAACATATGTTAGATTTCTTACATTTCCTATGTTAACTTCTCTTTTGTATTTTGTTTTGTCTGTATGTTAAATTCTGGATAATGCTTTTTGAAATCTTCCAATTGGCTCATTCTTTCTTCACGTAAGTTGCCTACTGTTAAATCTCTCCATTGAATTTTCAAATAAATATTTTTTTTGAGACAGAGCCTTAAGCTGTCACCGTGGGTAGAGTGATATGATGTCACAGCTCACAGCAACCTCCAACTCTTGTTTTTTTTTTTTATTAATTTTAAATCATAGCTGTGTACATTAATGCGATCATGGGGCATCATACATTGGTTTTATAAACAGTTTGACACATTTTCATCACACTGGTTAATATGGCCTTCCTGGCATTTTCTTAAACTCTTGGGTTTAAGCGATTCTCTTGCCTCAGCCTCCCAAGTAGCTGGGACTACAGGCGCCCACCACAACACCTGGCTATTTTTTGATTGCAGTCGTCATTGTTGCTTAGCAGGCCCAGGCTGGGCCCGAACCTGCATTCATTGAGCTACAGGAGCCAAACCTGAATTTTCAGTTTTACTTACTTAGTATTTTTTTTATTTTTAGAAGTTCTATTTTGCTCTTTTCCAAAGACTTTGGGTAACCTCTTTTTTTTTTTTTAATAAAGTAAACTTTTTTTTTTTTTTTTTTTTTGTGGTTTTTGGCCGGGGCTGGGTTTGAACCCGCCACCTCTGGCATATGGGACCAGCGCCCTACTCCTTGAGCCACAGGCGCCGCCCTAAAGTAAACTTTTGATTTTAGAATAGTTTTAGATTTACAGAAATGTTGCAAAGATAATACAGAGAGTTCCCTGTCTGCAGTCTAGCCTGTTGTTAACATCTCACTACATGTATTATTATGGTACCTTTGTTACAACTGAGGAACCAATATTGATATTGTTAACTGAACATCCTACTTTATTCATATTTAATTAGTTTCCCCCAATATCTTTTCTCTGTTCCAGGATCCCATCCCTGATATCATGTGACATGTAGTCATCATGTCTTCTTAGCCTCGTCTGCACTGTGAGTTTCTCAGGCTTATTTTTGGTGGCCTTAACTACTTTGAGGAGTGCTGATTTTGTAGACTATTCCACAAATTAAGTTTGTCTTGATATTTTTCTCATGGTTAGACTAAGGCTATGGGTTTTTAGGAAGACCACAGAAGTGAAGTGCTCTCATTATCGCATTATCCTACCAATGTGAATTATCCCTAATGGTGTTAACCTTGATCACCTGGGCAAGGGGATGCTTGCCAGGTTTCTCCACTATAAAATTACTTTTTTCTCCTTTTTTAAAAAGCCTTTCTTTTCTTCTTCTTCTTTTTTTAAATTATTATTTATTTATTTTGCAGTTTTTGGCCAGGGCTGGGTTTGAACCCGCCACCATGTGGGGCCAGCGCCCTATCCTTTTGAGCCATAGGCACTGCCCACTTTTTTCTCCTTTTTAGCTGTACTGATTGGATACAAGACTCTAAGCATAGCTCATACTTGAGGGGCGGGGATTTAAGCTTCACCTCCTTAAGGGGTTGTATCTACATAAATTATGCGGAATTCTTCTGCATGGGAGATTTGTCTTCTCCCCCATCATTTTTTTCCGTTGTTTATATTTGTATAGACTCATGGATATTTATTTTATACTTCACATTATAATTCAGTACTATATTTTAAATTTTGTTTACCTTGTCCAAATTGTTCCAGCCGTGGCCATTGGAAGCTACCTCAGGCTCTCTCCTGTATCCCTTTGACAAAGCCCGTTATTTTGTTTTTTGAACCCTTCCTTACTTTCTGGCACTTCAAGGTGCTCCAGATTCACCTTGTATTTTCCTGCCCCAGTTTTAGAATTAGCCAATTCTCCAAGGGATCTTGGTTCTTTTATTGGAGAATGGAAGTAGAAACCCAGAAAAGTCACTTTTTCTTTTCTTTTTTTTTTTTTTTTTTGCAGTTTTTGGCCAGGGCGGGGTTTGAACCCACCACCTCCAGTATGTGGGGCCGGCGCCCTACTCCTTGAGCCACAGGCGCTTCCCAGAAAAGTCACTTTTTATAGCTTTTTCATCTTGTCAATATTTTTAATCATATCTTTTACTTCTTTAGGTAAAGTAAACATTTAAAAAACTAATGTCCATCTGAAGTATTGGTTAATCTGTTTCTGTGGTTTGTTGTTTCAACTGATTCCTACTCATGATGCCTCGTTCTCCTGTATGTTTGATTTTTTCTTTTTTACTTTATAGTGGCATTGGCATTGTACTGGCATTGGAGAGTAACCTGAAGCTGTTTGTTTTGCATTTGCTTTTTCTTCTTGGGGTACTCCTAACCTGGGACTACCTTGGGCCAGGAACACAATTTTAATATCTCTGAACTGCCCAGATGGTGTGAACCCGAGCTGCAAATTCATGCATCCTGGTCACAAGATTGTTTTGTCCTTTCCTTTTTCCCCCTTCTCCAAATGTCACCAAACCAGTACAATCCCAACTTAACCAGTTTAACGTGGGGAAGGTCTTGTATTACTTTCTCCACCTTTGGCAGGCTCTGGCATATTGTTTGTTTGTTTGGGGATAAGATTTTGCTCTGTTGCCCAGGCTGGAGGTGGTGGTGTGATCATAGCTCACTGTAACCTCAACTTCCTGGGCTCAAGTATTCCTCCCTCCTCAAATAGATGGGACCACAGGGGTGTGCCACCACACCTGGTATTTTTTTTTTTCTTTTTGTAGAAAGGGGGTTTTGCTATGTTGCCCAGGCTGGCCTCAAACTCCTGGCTTCAAGTGATCCTCCCACCTTGGCCTTCCAAAGTGCTAGGATTATGGGCCTGAGTCACCGTCCCCAGCTCTTCAATTATTTTATTTCCAGATTTCCTCATTATGACACTAAGCCACTAAAGTTGAAGCACAACTGTTCCTTATTAGCCAATTACCTTGGGGTAAAGGGGATTTGTGCTTTTTTCTGGTTTGTTTTAATGATATTGCTGTATAAATATTATTAAATTAAAAAATCATATTTTAAATATTTTTTGTTTCATGTACATTTACTCAAACCACCCAGTAGTAATTTGCAGCAATTTTGTTGACGATACACAATAAAACCTGATTCAAAGTGGCATAACAAATCATTTTTGAGAATTGCTTTTATCATGTTTTCTAATAATGTCCATCAGATTAGCTCCTGTAACCAGACCATTCTGTACCTGTTTATCTTCCTGCTGTTCCTTTCTCTTCTGGTCATTAAGGTAAGAGAATTTAATAAGGGGGAAGAATGGATCCTGTAGATTTTATTCTTTTTGCAATATCCCAGAAGAGTCTTTTTGCATTATCATTGATGAAAGTAATTGCTATTCCGTTTTGACCTTCTGTCTCCACTCTTCCCACCTGATGGACATACTGTTTTTTTTTTCCTGTAGGCTCCTGCTTTCTCTTGGTTAACTTGGCTAACTGTTAGCCTGGTATTTACTTATTTTTAATGCTTTTTTTTTTTTTAGAGACAGAGTCTCACTTTATCACCCTCGGTAGAGTGCTATGGCATCACAGCTCACAGCAACTTCCAACTCCTGGGTTTAGGTGATTCTCTTGCCTCAGCCTCCTGAGCAGCTGGGACTACAGGCGCCTGCCACAATGCCCGGCTATTTTTTGGTTGCAGTTTGGCCAGGGTTGGATTTGAACCCACCACCCTCAGTATATGGGGCCGGCGCCCTGCTCACTGAGCCACAGGTGCTGCCCTTTAAATCTTAAGATTTAAAATTCTCTTATTCACGCATTTAGTTGTTTTCAGTGGAATGACTGGTAAATAATACAGCCCATCTTTCCTACAAATAGCTTTTCCAATCTGTTTTTTCTTTTTTTTTCAGTTCTGGCAAATGCTCGGACATTATCTCCATAAATATTGCTAATTCCTGATTCTTTTTAGCTTCTCTCTCTCCGGAACTTTCATTAAACATATTTTAGTGCCTCTCTGTCCCTCTAGCTCTTAATTACTTTTTCTTATTTTTCATCTCTTTCCCACTGTGCTGCATCCGAATGACTTCCTCCACTCAGCCTTCCAAACCATGAACTCACGTTGTGCCCATTCTCTTGTGTATCCCATGACGCCGGGCACTTGTTTGTGTCAGTTTGTTCTCAGATTAGAAGGAACGCTATGCCCCAGCTTCTTTCTGGGTAGGTTTGGCCAGTGGGGAGTATTGGTAGAGGATGCGGAAGAGTGCCAAGGGGAACAAGGGTGTTTTTCTGCCTCTGTCTCTGCTTTGGGCAGTGTCTCTGCAAGAGACCGTGTCTCTTCTGTGCCCCCATCTCCTGCCAGATAGCTGCATCTTCCATGGTCCCAGCTCCTGCTGTGGTGCTAGCCCCCATCAGATGGCTCTAACTGCTGGGTTCTGGTCCTTGGGTCCTTACGAAAGTTTTGAGACAGACTGTGTTGTGCCAAGAAACACAGTCGACAGCATCCTTTCTGAAGTTTCAATTTGCTGGGCTTATTATCACTGTTGCTAGGAGGGCTTCGTTTGTTTCCATCCATGTGGACTTTTCTTGATTTTTGTGTATCTCAAAATTTTCATAATGACCCACGTAACACAGCCTCCTGTTGTCTCTTCAGCCACAGGAGTGGTAGCAGCTTCCTGTTTTGAATCTCACCAGCCCCTCTTAGCTTCTCAGTCCCTCTCTGCCCTGTGTATGAAATTCCCTCTATTGATACTATCTAGAGCAGTGGTTCTCAACCTTCCTAAGGCCCTGGCCCTTTAATAGAGTTTGTGTGGGTCGCGACCCACAGGTTGAGAACCGCTGATCTAGAGAGATTTTTCTTTCCCTAGCTGGACCCTGACTGATATCACATGTAAAACTGATTTCATTGGCTTTTAAGAAATTCTCAAGAGTTTCATCTGTTTCTGATTCATAACCACCTGCTTTCAGTTGTTGATTTTAAATGAATTGATTTGAAAATCAGTTCCAGATTGCTCTATTATTTCTATTTTCTTTTATATGAATCCTCCTATATGTTGGGTTTGTTAGATTCCTTCTGTGGTGTTGGATTTCACTTAGCCTTTGTAATTTTTTTTTTTTTTTTTTGCAGTTTTTGGCCGGGGCTGGGTTTGAACCTGTCACCTCCGGCATATGGGGCTGGCGCCCTATCCTTTTGAGCCACAGGTGCCACCCATGTAATTTTTTTTTTTTTTTTGAGTGCTCATCTTACATGGAGTTTTTTTTTTTTTTTTTTGTGGTTTTTTTTTTTGGCCGGGGCTGGGTTTGAACCTGCCACCTCCGGCATATGGGACCGGCGCCCTACTCCTTGAGCCACAGGCACCGCCCTTTTTTTTTCCCTCTCCCATTCACTTTCCCTAGAAAATGGTCTTATGATTGCTTTAAGCCCAGGGTCCTGTAGACAGAATTCAGTGGCTCAGGACAGTTGCCCTGTGGGTATATCATAATTCCAAAGCAGGAGCTCACATGACGTGTGTACCTGGTGGATGTTGTGCAAATATCTCTGCTTTTTCTATTACAGGCAAGAAGTTTCTTTCTCACTGCACTCCCTAGCAGCTAGGTGGGGATTTTTCAAATATAGCTGGTGGAGCATGAGGTCAGTACCTCAGTTTCCCCACTGTGAAAGGGGTGTCGGGGTTCCTTTTTTTTTTTTTTTTGAGACAGAGTCTCAAGCTGTCACCCTTGGTAGAGTGCCGTGGCGTCACAGCCCACAGCAACTTCAAACTCTTGGGCTTAAGCGATTCTCTTGCCTCTGCCTCCCAAGTAGCGAGGTTCCTTATTCTTTAGTTGGACTTGAAATTCCAGGCTTTGCTGTTCGTGTCAGCTCCCGGGCTCTTTGGGTCCATGCATTAAGCTCCCACTTACAACTATGAATTTCCATTAAGTTTCTGGCCTGTGATTTTAAAAAATCATGTTTGTGAGCATTTCCTCAAACACTTTCACTTTTACATTTTTGAAACAGAGTGAGACAGAGTGAGAAAAGCTTATCATATACACCCCCTGAGTCAATATAAGTCTTGCTACTCAAAGTGTGGTCTGTGGAGTTTGTTTTAAATGTAGAATCTCAGGCCTATCTGATACCTACTGAATCAGAAGCTGCTTTTTAACAAAAATCCCCAGTTGATTTGTATACTTATTAAAGTTTTGAGGAACAGTCATCTAGGGACAGTTTCTGTATAACCAACCTGAACAAAATAAGAGCCTTAGAGGGCGGCGCCTGTGGCTCAGTGAGTAGGGCGCCGACCCCATATGCCGAGGGTGGTGGGTTCAAACCCAGCCGTGGCCAAACTGCAACCAAAAAATAGCCGGGCGTTGTGGCGGGCACCTGTAGTCCCAGCTGCTCGGGAGTTTGAGGCAAGAGAATCACGTAGGCCCAAGAGTTAGAGGTTGCTGTGAGCCGTGTGACGCCACGGCACTCTACCCGAGGGCGGTACAGTGAGACTCTGTCTCTACAAAAAAAAAAAAAATAAATAAATGAAAAAAGAGAAAAGTTTAAAAAAAAAAAAATAAGAGCCTTAGAAAGCATTTATTTCCCTTCTCCCTCTCCTACTTTCCCAGGTTGTTATATCCTGAATTTTAGTTACAGTTTGGTATTAAAGACAATGATGTTTATCAGCAATAATAATTCAGATTTACCACATACGTTATTGATTTTTTTGCTCTCCATTGCTTCCTGCCTCCTATTACTTTTTCTTCTTCTTTTTTTTTTTTTTTTTTAGACACAGTCTCAAGCTGTCACCCTGGGTAGAGTGCCGTGGTGTCACAGCTCACAGCAACCTCAACCACCTCTTGGGCTTAAGCAATTCTCTTGCCTCAGCTTCCCAAGTAGCTGAGACCACAGGCGCCTGCCACAATGCCCAGCTATTTTTTTGTTGCAGTTGTCATTGTTGTTTTTAGCTGGCCCAGGTCAGGTTCAAACCCTCCAGCCTTGGTGTGTGTGGCTGGTACACTACCCGTTGACCTACAGGTGCCGCCTCCTATTACTTCTTGTAGTTTCATTTTTCTCTTGTTGAAGTGTTCTTGGAACATCTGGTGTGATAAAATTTCTGAGTCTTCGTAATTTGAAAATATCTTTATTTTGCCTTCATTCTAGAAGGACAATATTAATGCGTACAGAATTGGAAGTTCAAAGATATTCTCCCTCAGCACTTTGAATCTATGACTCCATGATCTTCTCATATGCATAAAAACAAAAACAAAAAAGAAAACTTCTTATTATGAAAATTTAAAATTTTACAGAAAAGTAAAGGGAATAATACAACGAACCCCCAAGTACCCCTTATTCACATCAGCAATTATCAATATTTTTGCAATTTGCTGATGGGAACTCTCACATCAATTTCATTTTCATTTTTTTCCAGTTTTTTTTGTTCGAGTAATTTTTAGGTAACTCTTCATCCTCCTTGTTTTGAAAGTTTACCGCAGTGTCTAGACATGTTTTTTTTTTTTTTTTCTTTTTTAATCCTGTTTAGCATTCTGAGGTCTCTCTTAATCTAAGGATTCTGGTTTGGTTCAGTTCTGAGAATTTGTTGACTATTTTTTCAAATATTGCCTCAATTATCTCCTTCTGAAAATCCTTTTAGAGAAATCTTCCCTCCATGCGTCACTGAAATTTTTTTTCATTCTTTTCATCCCTTTATCTCTGTGCTGTGTTCTGGGAAAATTTCTTAACGTAAACTTTCATCTTCCTAACTTATCTTTCAGCTGTACATAGTCAGCTATTCACTGATACATTCTTAAGCTTTTAATATTTTGTGGTTACAGCGCTTGATTGTGGTGTACATCTCTCTTCCAGGAAAATTCTCTTGGGTGTCCAGGCAGAGATGGCTTTCCAGTGAACCTCACTGGCAGAGAAGTTGGTCAAGAAAAGCATTGTAGCTGCCATGTGAGCTGGGCCTTCCAGGGAAGAGGGCTCCCATCTTCCTTAGATGAGAATCATAGTTTAACTAATAGAACCCACTAGCTCCTTTCAACAGAAAAAGAATTTTATGTCTACATTTTATTGAGGAGTGGAATAAATAATATTAGTGGAATTAGTGCAATAAATAATATTAGTGCTTAAGTGGCACTAATACATTATATGCCTTGATCAACTTTTACGTAGGAAATCGCCACCCAGATCAAAACGTAGATTATCCCCAGCCTTCTAGAAGTTCTTTTTGCTTCTTCACAGTCAGTATTCATCCCCTCCCCTCATTGTTTTTTTTTTTTTTTTTGTGATTTTTGGCCGGGGCTGGGTTTGAACCTGCCACCTCCGGCATATGGGACTGGCGCCCTACTCCTTGAGCCACAGGCGCCGCCCCCTCCCCTCATTGTAAGTAACCATTTCTCTCCTATTGATTAGTTTTCCTGTTTTTAAGCATTATATACATGGAATTACACCGTATGTGCGTGTCTGAAGTCTTTTGCTGAACACAGCAGCTATGAGAGTCACCCTTCTTGCTGTGTGTACTGTTGTTCCTTTGTACGGCTGTGTGTCATTTCTGTTGGATGAAGGGATCACAATTTACATATTCATTCTCCTTTTGATAGGAGGTTTGGTTCTTTCTCAGTTTTTATTGATGCTGACTAAAACTTGTATTTATTTATTAATTTATTTTTGAGACAGAGTCTCAAGCTGTCACCCTGGGTAGAGTGCTGTGGTGTCACAGCTCACAGCAGCCTCAAACTCTTGGGCTTAAGCGATTCTCTTGCTCCAGCCTCCCAAGTAGCTGGGACTACAGGCACCTGCCACAATGCCCCGCTATTTTTGTTGTTGTTGTAATTGTCATTGTCGTTTGGCAGGCCCGGGCTGCATTAGAACCCGCCAGCTCTGGTTTAGTGGCTGGCACCTTAGCTGCTGAGCTACAGGTGCTGAGCCAATGACTAAAATTTTTTAAAACTTTTTATTTATTTATTTATTTTGAGACAGAGTCTCACTTTCGCCCTTGGTAGAGTGCCATGGCCTCAAGTAGTTCACAGCAATCTCAAACTCTGGGGCTCAAGTGATCCTCTTGCCTCAGCCTCCCAAGTCGCTGGGACTACAGGCGCCTGCCACAACGCCTGGCTGTTCTTAGAGATGGGGGTCTCTCTCATGCTTAGGCTGGTCTTGAACTCCTGAGCTCAAGCAATCCACCTGCCTCAGCCTCCCAGAGTTCTGGGATTATGGGCATGTGCCACATACTCAGCCATTATGCTAAATAAAACTTTTATGGGCTCGGCGCCTGTGACTCAAGCCGCTAAGGCGCCAGCCACATACACCTGAGCTGGCGGGTTCGAATCCAGCCTGGGCCCGCCAAACAACAATGATGGCTGCAACTAAAAAATAGCTGGGTGTTGTGGTGGGTGCCTGTTGTCCCAGCTACTCGGGAGGCGGAGGCAGGAGAATCACTTGAGCCCAGGAGTTGGAGGTTGCTGTGAGCTGTGATGCCATAGCACTCTACCCGGGGCAACAGCCTGAGGCTCTGTCTCAAAAAAAAAAAAAAACAAAAAACTTTTATGAACATTCTCAGTCATGTACGTATGCATTCATTTCCCTTGGGTACAGACCTAGGGAAGAGACTGTTGGGTCATAGAACGGGCATGTGTTTAGCTTTAGTAGATATGAGCAGTTTTTCCAGAGTGGTTGTACCAGTTTACATTCCCATCAGCAGTGTACGAAGAGTTCCAGTTGTTCCGCATCCTTGTCAATACCCACTGCTGTAAGTCTTTATTTTTAGCCATTCTGGGGCTGTGTAGTGTGTCTCATGGCTTTAATTTGCATTTCCCTGATGAGCAGCGATGCTCTTCACTGTGACAGATGAGATTTTCCAAGAAAGTCTCAACATTTCCCATCTCACATGACCTTACAGCAGAATTATGACACTCATTCCATGGAGAGGTGGAGTCTGTGTCCCCTCCCCTTGAATCTTGTGATTATGGTAGAAGTGGTTACATGGGACCTCTGAGGCTGGGTTGTAGAAGGTGATACCCAGGTTTTTGAGAACTTCATGAACTTCATGTAAGTAGTTAACTTGAGGTCACCATGCTGTGAAAAAGCTCAAACAGGCTTATACAAAGAGACCATGAGGATAGGCCTTGAGACTACATGAGAAAAGAAAGATTCCTAGTCATCCCCTGGCTGCTCTGGTCTCCCACTGTCCCAGCTCTAACCACCATTTGACAACAACTGGCTGAATCACCCTAAGCCAGTGGTTTTCAACCTTCCTAAGGCCGTGGCCCTTTGATACAGTTACTGTGGGTCGTGACCCACAGGTTGAGAACCACTGGCCTAAGCCAAGACCTTCCAGCTGATACATTCCCTAATACTTGAAAGTTGTTTTAAGCCAATAGTTTTCAATGGAGGGAGATTTTATTGGGGACGTGTTGTAATGTCCAGAGATGCTATTTTTTATTGTCATAACTTGGGAAGGAGTGGAACCTGCATCTGATGAGTAGAGACCAGGGCTGCTGCTAAACATCCCTATGGGACACAAGTCAGCCCCACATAACAAAGAATTATTTAGCCCCAAATGTCAGTTATGCTGAGGCTGAGAAGCCCTACTTTAAGCCACATAATCCACTAAGTTTTAGGGTGATTTGTTACACAGCAAAAGTACTGGAACAAGCATGCAGGCAGAGAAGGAGTTTATTAAAGAAAATTAGATAGTTTGCAGATCTCAGAGAGGACCAGAGTGTTGGGCTTAATGGCTACTTGCCGCGGTAATGCCGTGGGCGCGGCAGCTACTCAGCCAAGAGTAATGATCGAATCATACCATTGGATGATCAGTGAAGACCACTGGACAGGCCCCACGATTTGCACCTATGAGTCTGAGAACTGGATTCTAGGATCTCTTAATGCTGGATCCCAATGCCATTCTCACCAGAAAGTTGATTCCATGTGTTTCTTGCTTCTTGCTTGACGTTGCTCACTTCTGAATCAGTCTGACCTTGGGATGTCTGATGGATGAGGCCGAGGTCATGTGTGATACTATCTGCAAGGGAAACTGAGAAAGAAAGTTTTCTGGCTCCTACTGGGGAGGCAGGACTAAGAAAGGGTATTCCAAAGAGTCTAGGAAGCTAGGAAACTTGACAAAATTCCCTGGCCATATGTTGTTATAAGCTTGTTATAAACATAATTTATTTATCTTTTATTTTAATTTTTTTACTTTCAACATTTTATTTTTTAGTTTCTGAAATACAAATCAAAGTACATTTTTGTTACGTATTTTAACAAGCTTGACGTTCTTTTTCATACAGGATGACTCAGTACAGGTACCTTAGAATTTCCTTTTAATGTAAACATAATTTATGATGGCTGCAGAATAACCCATGATAACTTTACTAATTCTTTCATTAATACATCTGGAGTATTTTTAATTTTTTAAAACACTTTATTTAAAAAATTGAGACAGGGGGCGGCGCCTGTGGCTCAGTGAGTAGGGCGCCGGCCCCATATGCCGAGGGTGGCGGGTTCAAACCCAGCCCCGGCCAAACTGCAACAAAAAAAAATAGCCGGGCGTTGTGGTGGGCGCCTGTAGTCCCAGCTGCTTGGGAGGCTGAGGCAAGAGAATCGCTTAAGCCCAAGAGTTAGAGGTTGCTGTGAGCCGTGTGACGCCACGGCACTCTACCCGAGGGCGGTACAGTGAGACTCTGTCTCCACAAAAAAAAAAAAAAAATTGAGACAGGGTCTCTGTTGCCCAGGCTGAAGTGCAGTGGCACAATCATAGCTCAGTACAACCTTGAGCTCCTGGGCTCAAGTGATTCTCCCGCCTCAGCCTCCTGAGTAGCTGAGACTACAGGAGCCCACCATGACACCTGGCTAATTTTCCAATTTTTTGTAGAGACAAGGTCTCACTTTTGCTCAGGCTGATCTCAAACTCTTAGCCTCAAGCAATTATCCCATTTCAGCCTCCCAAATTGCTAGGATTACAGACAAGAGGCACCATGCCAGGCTAGTTTTTGAAAAACTTACTTGAAATAATTCTGTGATGTTATTATACCTTCTGAGCTAGAAATTTTATTTTAGAGATTATAATCCTAAAGAAATAACCCCCCTTTTCCCCAGTCTATAGTACAATGGTACTTACTGCTTTATTAATTATAACCACTGAAAACTGGAAATAGCTCAAGCATATAAAACCATGAAACAACTGACTTATTTGTGATATGATAACAAACTTCTAATATTTCCTGGGATGGCATTAATTCCAAATATTAGGTTACATGTCTTTATCTGCATATGCACGATCATGTATTCAGTTGACCTTGAAAAATGTGGTCACTATGACTACATAATTTTGTTATGATGGAATGTCATAATAAAAATAATGGGTATATATTTTACTAGGCTAATATATGGAAAGTGGGTATAAAATATTTTATGAAAAAACTAAAATAAGTCTAAATATAGTAATCACAATCATGTAAAATTAGTATTTATATAATTCAAAGGGTCATAAGGAGGTTTTTCTTTGCTTTTGATTTATAAAGTTGTTTAATATTGAAAAAGAAAAGGAAATGCCTTTTTAATTTTTCAGGTGTTTCTATTAACCTTGCAGTGTCTGAAGAGCTTGCCCAATAGGTGGCAGTACTGGATAAGAGCAGACAGAAACTTCACCAGGCTGCCTTTAGCCAGTGTTCCGCAAACTTGTGTGTTTTTAACAATGACCTTGTTAAAAATACGGCTTGCTGGGTCCTACACTTCCAGTCTCTGATTTAGTGAGTGTCTTAGTCCGTCAGTGCTGCTGTAACAAAATATCTGAGACTGGGTAATTTATGAAGTACAGACGTTTATCTCTCACAGTTCTGGAGGCTGGGAAGTCCAAGATCAAGGCACCAATGGGTTCAGTGTCTGGTGAGGGCTGCTCCATCAATGACATCTTTTCCTGACAGCATCTTTAAATGGCAGAAAGTAGAGGAGCAAAAAGGGCATAAAAACTAGTTTCTTCCCTTCACTCCTTTTATAAGGCATTAATTGGTTCATGAGGGCAGAACCTTTATAGCTTAATCACTTCTTAAAGACCCCACCTCTTAATAACACCACAATGGGGATTTTTTTTTTTTTTTTTTTTGCAGTTTCTGGCCAGGGCTGGGTTTGAACCCACCACCTCTGGCATATGGGGCCAGCACCCTACTCCTTTGAGCCACAGGCACTGCCCGATTTTTTTTTTTTTTTTTTGGCTGGAGCCAGGTTTGAACCCGCCACCTCCAGTATATGTGGCCGGCACCCTACTCCTTGAGCCACAGGCACCACAATAGGGATTAAGTCTCAACATGTGTTTTGCCAGGGGCACCTTCAAATCATAGCAATAGGTTGTGTGTGTGTGTGTGTTTGTTTTTTTTTTTTTGGTAGTCTTTTTTTTTATTACTGTTGTTTCAGGTTAATTTGAGGGTACAAAGAATTAGGTTACACTGATTGCATTTGTTAGGTAGAGTCCCTCTTATAATTGTGTCCTGCCTCCAAGAGATGTGCTATACACCCTAACATTGTGCCCATTAAGTGGGAGCACACCTCCTTTCCTCCTCCCTGCTGTCATTCTCCCACCCCACCCCCGAATTGATTTGAGTTTTTCTATTACGTGGGATATATTAGATTGTCTACTAGATTCATATTAGTATTAAGTATATAGCAGTAGGTTTTGGATGGGGCCTAAGCATCTGCATTTCTAACAACTTCCCAGGTGAAACCAGCAGGGCTGGTTGGAGATCACACTTGAGAATCACAGCCTTTTTGCACAAGGAGCTCCTGGAAATGCAGGTCATTCTTTTCTTCTTCCACATAGCATCCCCCTGGCCCAACCACTGCCATGTTCACTCTGTGTTAATGGAAGAACTGGGCCAACCACTCAGAGATGGGGAGCCCTCTAAACAAATGTTTTTTCTCAGCCTCCTTGACCCTCTATATCCTCTCTTCCTTTTGAAGGTAGCAAATGGGGTGGATGGAGAGAATGTTCTTCATTTATCACTCCCTGGAGCCAGTGGCAGACCTCACAACAGGATGTACCTCTGGCCAACATAGTAAATTACTGGTATCCCAAATTCTCACCTGGTATGCTTTTTGTCCACTTTGGGGTACCTCCCGTCTGGCTGCAGGCATCTTGGCATCTGTTGAGCTCTATCCCTTCCCTACATTCTGTATAAACACTGCGCTTACCTTGAACTTAAGCCTTTGAGTTAGCTCCCTCCTGTGCTTTGGTACTTGTGCTCTAACTACTGAATAACGAACTTGCTTTCAATTCACAGAAATTCAAGCAAAATTGTGTACTGGATATTTTTAAACTCTCTCTTCAAACCGCCAACCTCCCCTCCCATATCTTCACTCTCTCAGCTGAGCTTGACCTTGCTTCCTACTCCAGGAAGAAAATGGAAATAATCAGAACACCCACAAGTTCCCAGCACAGCAACTACCCTCCCACATGCATTAGACCAGGATCCTCCACTTCCTCTCCAATGAGATAAATGACTTATTTATGCTCCTGGCCAATGACAGTCTCCTCACCTGTGCATTGTATTCCATCCCCTCTCAAGGACATGGCTGTGGCAGTTCTCCCCTCTACTGCATCACTGATTTTCTCTTATTTACTGGCTCATTCTCATTAGCACACACATGTGCTGTTATTTCTTCTATATTAAATAAGAGTTGCTTCTGTGCACTGTCTCTAATTTCTCTGCTTCTATTCTCCCATGAACCCACCCAACCAGATTTTGTCCCCATCTCTTTTCTGAAACTGTCCTAGTTGCAAAGACCTCCACATTGCTAAGTCTGGTGGTTACTTCTCAGTCCTCGGTGGCAGCATTTGATGTTAAACCACTTTCTCCTTGAAATGCTTTGTTCCTTGGCTCCCACAACACGTCTTTCGCCTCTTTTGTCTTGTACTTATTTATTTTATTTAGATACAGGGTCTTGCTATGTCATCGGGCTGGAGAGTAGTGGCTATTCACAGTAGTGATCACAGCTTGATGTAGCTTTGAACGCCCAGGGTCAAGCCATCCTCCTGTCTCAGCCTCCCATGTAGCTGGGACTACAGGCATGCACCACTGTGCCTGACTGTCTTCTCTCTCTCTCTCTTTTTTTTTTTTTGAGACAAAGTCTCACTATGTCGCCCTCTGTAGAGTGCTGTGGCGTCACAGCTCACAGCAACCTCCAACTGTTGGGCTCAAGCCATTCTCTTGTCTCAGCCTCCCAAGTAGCTGGGAGTATAGGCGCCCACCACAATGCCCAGCTATTTTTTGGTTGCAGTCGTCATTGTTGTTTAGCAGGCCTGGGCTGGGTTCGAACCCGCCAGCCCTGGTGTGTGTGGCCGGTGCCCTACTCACTGAGTTATGGGCACTGCCCTGTCTTCTCTTTTTGATTACTCTTTCTTGTCCCATTTGCTGGTTCCTCCTTATTCCCCAAATTCCAAGTGTTGAAGTGCCCCAAAGTTTAGTCCTTCAACCTTGTTTGTATCTTCCCTCACTTTCTAGGTGATCTCATTGAATGTCTCAGGGCTTTAAATTCCATCGATATGTTGATAACTCCCCACTTTACATCTCCAGCCTGGATCTGTGCTCCTCCAAATATGCCTTATTGACTTCTCCACTTGGATATGTGTTAGGCACCTCACTTGTCCCAAACCGAGTCTGTGATATGTACTCTCTGGCATGCCCAGCTGCTACGCGAAACTTCCCCACTGCAGGTAATGGCAGCTTCACTGTTTCAGGAGCTTGGTGTCATCCTTGATTCCTTTCTTTCTCTCATAACCCATATCCAGTCTGGCCGTGAATATTCTTGGTACATCTTCAGACGCTATAAACAGAATTCAACTGTTTCCCTTGACCTTTCTGCCTACTTCTGACTGTTACCAAAACCTAAACTACCATCGTCTCTCACCTGGTCTCTCTGCTTCTGTCCTTGCTCACCTTCGTGCTCTTCTCAACACAGTGGCCAGTACACTCGTTAAAACATAAGTCAGATCATGTTATTCCTTGGTTCCAATACTCCCCTCTATTTTACACATAATAACATCCAAGTCCTTATTAATACCTACAAAGTCCCAGGTGACCTGCCCCCTGGACTTCTGATCTCTTCTCCATTAGATTCCACCTGATTTTCCTCTCCTCCAGTGACATGTCTGGTGCACCTCTACCTCAGGGCCTTTGCACTTGCTTCTCACTCTACCTGGATTTCTTTTTCCCAGATATTTATTTGCATGACTCACTTCCTCATTTTCTATAGATTTTTTTTTTTTGCTCAAAAGTCACCTTCTCAGTAGACTTTGAGCAAAGAAGAATGGGGGTGGGCCTTATTCAATCAGTTGAAGGCCTTGAGGAAAAAAAGACTGAAGTCCCTCTAGGAAGAAAGAATTCTGCCTCCACACTGCCTTTGGACTTGAGCTGAAATATCAACTCTTCCCTAGGTCTTCAGCCTGCTGGCCTGCCCTGCAGATTTTAATCTCTCCCTCTCTCTCTTTCTTTCTCTCTTCATCCTATTGGTTCTGTTTCTCTGGAGAACCCCGACTAATACAGGTTTTGGTTCTGTGGCCAACTTATCTAGAATTCTAATATCCATCCCTTAATATTCCATGTTCCCTTTCTTGCTTTATTTTTTCTTCTTAGCACATATCACTACCTAAAATACTGCATATCTTACTCACTTGTCTTGTTTATTGTTCGTAAGTGGCTAAAATGTAAGCTCTTAGAAAATTTATCCACTTAGGGATCCCAGAAGACCAAGGGTAGATAACGAAAATAGCAGTGATATATGTATATTTTTTGAGACAAAGTCTCATGTTGCCCTCTGTAGAGTGCTGTACTGTCACAGCTCACAGCAACCTCAAACTCTTGGGCATAAGCGATTCTCTTGCCTCCGCCTCCCAAGTAGCTGGGACTACAGGCGCCCGCCACAATGCCCGGCTATTTTTTGGTTGTAGTTGTCATTGTTGTTTGGCAGACCCAGGCCGGATTCAAACCTGCCAGCTTTGGTGTATGTGGCTGGCGCCTTAGCTGCTGAGCTACAGGCGCCAAGCCAGCAGTTACATTTTATCATGTCTAACACATAGTAGTCACTACATATTTGTTAAACAAATGAATGAATAAATGAATAAATCAATGTATGAGTGATTGATGAGTGGATGAATGATGGTGAAGTGGTCCCCCAAACGACACCTGCCCAAGCCTCCCAAGTTCTTGACAGTTTGAACCAGGCATCAGAAAATTCTCAGTGCAGTGGCTGGACTAAGATGACTTGCTGCCACTGAGTGAAATACGGCACAACTTGTGCCTCTAACAGCTCAACTGAGTCACCGAATATCGCCTTCTTAAAGACCCATCTTAAAGAGGAAGGAAAATGTTTCCAGAAAAACAATTTCTTTTTTTTTTTTTTTTGAGGCGGAGCCTCAAGTTGTCACCCTGGGTAGAGTACCGTGGCTTCACAGCTCACAGCAACCTCCAACTCCTGGGCTCAAGAGATTCTCCTGCCTTGGTCTTCAAAGTAGCTGGGACTACAGGTGCCCGCCACAATGCCCGACTATATTTTGGTTGCAGCCGTCATTGTTGTTTGGCGGGCCTGGGCTGGATTCCAACCCACCAGCTCAGGTGTATGTGGCTAGCGCTTTAGAAAGCCAGAGAAAAACAATTGTTAAAACCTGATTTCCTCTTTTTGAGAGGTGATTTTTAGAATCTGCTTTTTGTATCTTTTCAACTCAACTGAGGGGAGAGAGGAAAGCCCGTGGTGTTTGTGGACGGGACATCACATTTCCACAGGCAGTTGTGATCCTAAACTTGTAGCCATAGCAGTTTGTCCTTATCTAGCACGATCTATGTGCTCTGGCAGTTTACTCACCATCCCCATAGCACCCCAAAGCAACAAGAATTATTACTGTCCTCATCATCCCCGATTCACAGGTAGGAAACAAGAGGAGAATGCTTGCCTGAGTGCACTCAGCCAATATAGGATTGAACTAAGGCACCCCAGGGCCCCTGCTCTTGACTGTAGGGAGAAGGTATCAACTGTGTGTCACTGGCTGAGAAAATAAGTCTGTCAGAGTCACGGTCAGGGTGGGCAGAGGCACTGAGAAGTTTTGATTTTTTTGGGGGGGGGCACAAGGACTTGATTACAGAATAGGACATTTGCCAATCAGACAACTAAATATTTGCTGAGAACAAACATTTATTGGACGCGGTTTACTGGCCCTAGACACCATAGAGAATCAAAGGCGAGTGAAACAAGGCCCCTGACCTCAAGGAGCTTCCACTGTAGTCGGGAAGACAAAATCTACACCAATGACCCTGATAACTCGTGGTGCAAGACAGTGGTAATATTGGAGCCCTTCCAATGAATCAAGCTTAGCATCCACTTTGACGTGAAGTGGTGTGCTCAGAAGCAATCGATGTGGGATGTGGAGGTGGCAGGCTTGGTCAGGGTGCCAGTGATCCAGGCGTGGGCTGGGCCCACCTTACTCAGGAGCAGCTGGACAGCCCAGGTGTGTGGAGGGAGGCTTTCTTTGAGTGACAGTCCTGGATTAATGCAAGAAAAACAGCTAGGGCCAAGCTGAACTTATTTAGGAATAGAGCCCTGGACTGTATCATTCTTTCCATTCTGGTGTTACGGAGAATTCTGAAATTTTCTTAGGGGTTCACATATCCCTGACTTTCCCCCCTTTTTTCCTGTTGGATGGGCACTGTGCTGGTATCATGACAAGGTTTAAGGGGGGTGTATTTCATGTACTAGAGTAGAAACCAATCATCACAATTATGAACCACAAAAGGATCTCTTCCACCATATTTGACAGGTATCACGGTATAATAGGAGGCCATTGGACTAAGGTCAAAATGTCTGATTGCTAGCCAGAGCCTCACTATTTATTAATGATGTGATTTGGAGCAATTCATTTGGCTTCAAAAAGCCTCAATTTTTTCATCTGGTAAAGGGGGAGAATAGTGTTACCCATATACCTATCTCACGGACTTCCATGAGGACCACATGAGGCAAAGCTTTGAAAATACTTCGTAAATTCCAAGTTCTGCACAGCTTTTCAGGCTCATTGTAACCAGCATGAACTTTTCCACAAACTTCAGGGTATAGCCAGGTCACATCTCTCTCTCTCTTTTTTTTTCTTAATTGAGACAGAGTCTCATTATGTCTCCCTTGGTGGAGTGCTGTGGCATCACAGCTCACAGCAACCTCAAACTCCTGGGCTCAAGCAATTCTCTTGCCTCAGCCTTCCAAGTAGCTGGGACTACAGGTGCCCGCCACAACACCTGGCCTTTTTTTTTGTTTAGCAAGCCTGGGCCGGGTTCGAACCCACCAACTCCAGAGCATGTGGCCGGCGCCCTAATCACTGTGCTACAGGCCCCCAGCCAGGTCACATCTCTTTTCATTTTTCCAAGTTTAGTTAAATTGGATTTAGGCCCACACATGACCGATGCCAACATCAACCTCTCAGGCTCCTCCATTCTCCTCTGAGAACACTGTGGGCCTTACACAGTCTAAGTGGAAGATCCCAAATGACTGTCACCTGGTGCTGGCATTGCTGCAGTTGGTTCTTGATGCTTCCCAGCGTCATAGAGAACACCGATCTCCCATGGCTGCTGCATACGTGAATGTCGTGACAGTAATTTTGGTGGCTCTTTTGCTTCCATCAGGGAGAGTTGTGTCCGAGGGAGTTGAGGTTGCCGGGAGAGTGGCTTTCAGAAAAGTACAACATTGCAATATCTATTGTTTTGCAGAAGGAAGAATGTAAAAAATTGAAAAGGCTGTTTGGGACCAAGAACTAGAGGCCAGGATTCTGTAGACTGGCTAATAGCTATCAGCATGACTTTGGTAAGTCAACCATCTGTTTGGGCTTTGATTTTCTAAGTAATTAGAAATTACTAATCTTTTAGTAAAGCAAGATTGGACTAGTAATTCTTAACTATTTTGGTTTTCAAACTCCTTTACAAACCTGGTGAAAGAAATGAGCTTTCTCTGCTCAGTTGTGTACCTCTACACGTATATACAAAACTCGAGTTCTTAATGGCCTCTCTGCAACTCATTCCCAGACCCCAAATTAAGACCTTAATGTCACCCCCCAGATGATCACCATGGTTGCCTTGGATTTTGAATAGTGAAAATTTCAGAAATTGTAATGTCTGATGTAGGGAAAATTTGAAGAGTGTAGAGTTGTTCCCAGAGCTCTTAAATTGTATAGCCTCAGGAGACTATTCAGAAACTCCATCCTAAATATAATGTTTTAAGTTTAAAATGTGAAGTATGAACTCTCCCTACTGTGAGCCCAACTACAATTGTTGGCTCTTTGAGGTAATTTTTTCATAATGAAAAGGAGTGTGTCGCGTGTTTTAAAATGGTAATCCTATAATAAACTAGTTTACCTATTGCTCCTGAAACACCTTATGATTAAGTTACTTTTAAGGGGGTATGTTTTAGAACCAAGACAAACGAGTGGGAGATTGTGAAGGTGACTGAGTGGGCCCTAACTCACAGCCACAATCCTCCCACTGTCCCCAACGCTTCAAACTCAACCTTAATCCACCAAGGAGCTCCTTTTCAGGTTCACAGATCCCGTACCTCCTGAGATTTTATGGTGCCCCCACCCACTGGGCCTTGAGATGCTGCCATGCTGATTTAGCACACCAATGGGGCTGTTTAAACCGATCAGGTTTGAGCAATGGCGCCACTCTGGTGGCCTTGACTTCATTCCACATGGCATGTCCAGTTCTTCATGAAAGCTAGAGAAAGTCATTTCTGTAGGGCTGCCTGGAGAATCTAACTTATTTCAGCAAGAGTAAAGAAAGGGTGTGGATAAATCTAGTACTTGAGTTTTAGACTCAAACCAGCAAATGGAAGCTATAGTCCCTCTCTTTGGATCATGGGAGTGAAGACAAGAAAACAAAGTAACTGCAGAGAAATAGATGCCTGTGACTGGTACCGTTCCACAGTAATAAGCATTAATCAGAGCAATGCTAGAATGGAATAATGTGGAATTCAATAGAAATGTACATTACATCCATTGGGAGCTAGATGACTTCATCACAGCTAATGTTATTACAATGAATATAAAAGGAATTAATGATTCGCCATTTAGTTACTTTCCTCCCTTCCCCTAACACCTTTTCTTCAGCTTTAACAAACTGGTCTGGAGCCAACTGCGACATCAGTTTAGTAATGACTTTAAGCACCATTTACGCTGCTATCATGGCAATTTAAATTGTCACTTTCTATTAAAAGGTCTACCTCAGAATGGTTTTAAGTGAAAGCGTTCCACACTGACAGTGCAATTAAACAAGAAAAAAAAAATCCTTTCTTGGAGTGTCAGTGCAAACGCTTTTTAAATAGCGGTTCAGCAGCGCCTTGCTAATTTAAACTACAGTATTGCTTTCTATTAAAGAATAGAAACTGATTTGGGCTTTTTTCCCTCCCCGTACTATGTGACAGTTTGAATTGGCACTGTGTCCCAGTCACAGCCCTGATGTGCCAATGAGGTCCCTGAACCTAAAGTGTATCCCTCTCAAGGCAGGCATTAAACAGAAATCATTTCCCCGTGTGACAGGGATGCGTCACCTTTCACAGCGTTTGCTTTTAAAATTGCCCTTTTCTGATCCAGCATGCCTTTTATCAAACTGTGGTCTTCCTTGCTCATCAGGGAGAGAAGTGTGAGTTATGGGAGGACTGCTTTATCCAGATGACAACTTCTGATTCAAAAATGGACAATCGACTCTAGAGAAGATTTAGGGTGGAACAGA
The DNA here is from genome assembly GCF_027406575.1 of Nycticebus coucang. NCBI lineage: Eukaryota > Metazoa > Chordata > Mammalia > Primates > Lorisidae > Nycticebus > Nycticebus coucang. The sequence continues at coordinate 23,513,529 of NC_069804.1, forward strand.
ATTCTGAGTCCAGGTGTGTAAGTCTTTCTCTCTCTTTCAGATTTCTAAGTTTAGATCCTGAGAAGGTTTATGCATTTTCCCAACCTCTTCTTCAATGCAGCCGAGGAACGACACTTAAGGCACTTTAGTCTTTGAATACATTTTAACACATAAATGATAAGGGAGCACAAACGTTGAACGTGCCGGTACAAAATAACATGTTTTATCTACCTCATTTGTCTTCTGGACTCCCGTAGCCCCAATAGTGCATAATTCCCAGGCATTTGGCTTAGATAGATTCCAGCTATCAGAGAGAATAACACAATGACATTCTTAGGTGTTGGTGCCTTAAATTAGAAGTTGAAGAATATTTGAACAGCAGGAATGGCTGGCATTTTCTTTTAATGGTCTTGAAGCATTTCCAGCCTCTCTGAGAGAAACTTAGGTCATGAGCAATAGCTCTGTGGTGCATTAGGCTTACCAGAAGTAAACGAGGCAGAACACTGAAGTCGCCCTGGTACATTCTCAATTGATACCATTATTGCTCTGAAGGACACAGAGATAGCATCTTGAGAAAAGTGTCCCGATGATGGTTATCGAGATGCAATTTTTTATGTCTACACAGTTACATTTTTCACTTCACCATATTCCACACTTGACTGGCATAGAAAAGATGATCTCACAAGAATAATACATAAGCAACTGGGATCGAAACTCATTTTACTTTACAAATTAGGCAAACTTTCTTTGAGTTCCACTTTCTTCCTGTTAATATAACTGATGATTGTATTGAACTCCAGGGCAGCTGGAAACAGAAGAAAGGGCCTGTTGATTTGGGGGCTAAAGGAGGCCAGGAAAGAGTCACTCAGGAAGAAGTAATCCTTTTGGAAAGGTGGAGGTGGAGGGAAGAAGGAAACATCCAATTACACGTCTGCCTCTTGTCCAAAAGGATGTCAAACCCTTGTTGAAAACAAGACACATGAAATATACAACGTTTCTCTAACTGATAAGTCTAGAGATGTTTTCCCTCAAACCAAAATAAGATGCCGCTTTACACCTGCTACAATGACTATAGTAAGGGAGGGACAAAAGAAAAATGACAGTGTTGGCAAGGATGTGGAGAAATTGAAATCCTTGTTCATTGCTGGTAGTAATGTAAAATGGTGCAGCTGCTATGGGAAATAGTTTAGTGATTTCTCAAAAGATACAACATAGGCTCAGTGCCGGTAACTCAAGCAGCTAAGGCGCCAGCCACATACACCAGAGCTGGTGGGTTCAAATCCAGCCCGGGCCTGCCAAACAACCATGACAACTACAACCAAAAAATAGTCAGGCATTGTGGCAGGTGCCTGTAGTCCCAGCTACCTGGGAGGTGGAGGCAAGAGAATCCCTTAAGCCCAAGAGTTGGAGGTTGCTGTGAGCTGTGATGCCATGGTACTCTACCCAGGGTGACATAGTGAGACTCTGTCTCAAAAAAAAAAAAAAAAAAGATACAACATAGAATTACCATATAATTCCACAATTCTGCTCCAAGGTATTTTCTTTCTTTCTTTTTTTTTTTTGTAGAGACAGAGTCTCACTGTACTGCCCTCGGGTAGAGTGCCGTGGCGTCACATGGCTCACAACAAACTCTAACTCTTGGGCTTCTGCGATTCTCCTGCCTCAGCCTCCCGAGCAGCTGGGACTACAGGCGCCCGCCACAACGCCTGGCTATTTTTTTGTTGCAGTTTGGCCGGGGCTGGGTTTGAACCTGCCACCTTCGGCATATGGGGCCGGCGCCCTACTCACTGAGCCACAGGCACTGCCCCCATACTCCAAGGTATTTTCTTTTTTTTGTGTTTTTTTGGCCGGGGCTGGGTTTGAACCAGCCACCTCCGGCATATGGGACCGGCACCCTACACCTTGAGCCACAGGCAACACCCCTTGCTCCAAGGTATTTTCAATTCAAAATGGTTGAAAGCAGGGATTCATACAGATGTTTGTAACGTACGTTATCCATAATAGCCAAAAGGTCAAAACATGCTCATCAGCAGATGAGTGGACAAACAGAAGATGGCATATGTATTCAGTGGATAATGATTCAGCCGTAGAGAGGAATGATATCTGGATATATGCTACAACACGGAGGAACCTTGAAAATGTTATGCTTGGTGAAGTAAGCCAGACACAGAAGGACAAATAATATATGATTCTACTTAGATGAGGTACCCAGAATAGGCAAATTTATCTACACAGAAAGTGGAATAGAGTTTACTAGGGGCTGGGATGAGGACGAAGCAGGAGTTAGGTAATGAATACAGAGTTTTTGTTGTGGATGATGACAAATTTTGGGTATAGATAGTGGTGATGGTTCCACAACAGTGCAAATATATTTAACACCACTGTATTGTATACTTACGAATGGTTAAAATGGTAAATATTATGTTGTGTGCTCTCCCAATGAATGGGCTTGGTATGGGGTGTTTGAATCACCTTTTGGGTGCGGGATGTAAGTATAAGAGGGACTCTACCTGCCAAATTCAAATATTTTGACCTGGTTGTTCGTACCTTTGTGTTAACCTGAAATTAAAAAAGAAAATAGGCAGAAAAAATGGATAGTAAGTATTGTCCTCCCAAAAGAGGTGCTTCCTTTCAAAGAAAGTTAGCTCATATGACTTTAAACATGTACTTTGAAACCCTAGAGTTGGAAGAAAAGTTAGAGAGTCAAAGCTAAAAAAGCCTTTTTAGGTGAGGAAACTGAGGATGAGAGAGTGAAGTCACTGTTGGAGGCCATGTAAGCAGGGGATGGAATCATTCCGATAGGACCTACCTTCCCTGGCTCTGTAGCTAGTGTTAATTCTGTCACTCCATGCGGAATCTGTTAATTAACCCATGTTAACCGTGTTGACCAACTATTTCTTATTTCTCACTAAAATTGTGCTGGGGAATCAATATCTAGGTCACCTGTTTGTGGTTTACTTCACACTTTTCACCAGTTGAAAGCAAGACTTGCAGTGGTGTTCCACTGCTTTGGGGAGCTCAGGGTGGGGTTTGCTGTCACTTGCCTCTTTTACCCTTCCGGTTCTGGCTGCGAAGAGTACGTTCAGAGGAATGAGCCAAAAGCAGGTGTTCTGTTACCGGAGTAGAATAGCTCCTTAGTAAAGTGGGATTTACTGGCAGTATGCGGCCAGGTCTCCCCTCTCCTAATGTTGGCCTCAGGACTTAGATGGCCTTTTTTACCCACGTAGTTTTCAGCATGGACATTTGAAGGCTTCTTCTGCAGGGAAGGGGGCTGCAATTGGGGTAGATGGTAGAGAGTCCCTGCTTGGTAAGATTAGGGCATGAGAGCAGGAAATGGAGGAGAAAATGGCAATTAGTAGGTTGCAGAGCGCCTGGGCTATGTGTGTAGAATGACACATACCCTGCCCAATAGAGGACAGTGAATGTTAGTTCTCAGCAATCTCCTCGCTCTGTAAAGACTCCTGTTCCTGTGAGTCCAGGGGAGGAAGCTGGAGACAGGGTCTAAAAGTCTTCTTTCCATCCTTCCGAACACATGATTCCTGTTAGCGTTCCAGCAGCGTTTATAGGGTAACATCTGCAGGGGTTCTCAACCTTCCTAATGCTGCAATGTGTTTTCATTGTTTTTTTTTTTTTTTTTGTGGTTTTTGGCCGGGGCTGGGTTTGAACCTGCCACCTCCGGCATATGGGACCAGCGCCCTACTCCTTGAGCCACAGGCGCCGCCCTGTGTTTTCATTGTTAAAAAGGGGTCGCGTCCCACAGGTTGAGAACTGCTGATCTAGAGGTTCTCTAAGCACTGTGGAAAGGTAATTTATTGAAGGTTAGAGACCTCAACTTATTTAAAGTGACAGTGTCCCTTGCCCATTTTCTTGAGCTTTGGTTCTTCCTCAGTCACTTTTCATAGGGTGAGGGTAAATTTTCTGGAATTACAACGCACGAAGCGTAAGTGTGCAGTTCAGGGCATTTCCGCGAAGCAAATGGACCCATGTATATACAGCCCAGATCAGGGAACAGAGCATCCCCAGTCTCTAGCCTCTTTTGTTCCTAGTGTTTCCCTTGATAGAGAACACACAAGCAGGATGCCAGAATACAGTCTGAATGTTCCTAAGACCAAGTGGTGAAAAAACCTACCATTCAAAGCAGCGTTGGAACTCTTTTTCTGGAATGGCCCTTGATGTCCTGAATGTCATCAAAATGTATTCCTTTCAATATTTCCTTTATCTTCGGGTAACAAAAAGTCCCTGGGGGCCGGGTCAGGTGAGTAGGGAGCATGTTTCAATAAAGTTATTTGTTTACTAGCTAAAAACTCCCTCACAGACAGTGACATGTGAGCCGGTGCAACATTATGATGCAAGAGCCATGAGTTAGCCGAGATTTTCAATTAAGATTTTCCTGTTTCTCTATTGATTTTTATTTGGTTTGCTGTGCTGCTTGTAGTCAGCTGATGATTCAGCTGCACAGTTTAATGAAGTTTTGCCATTTTTTCCTCAGTTCTGCTTGTTACTGTCCTGAACTCTCTTCAACAGGGATCTTTTCTTTCCCCTCAAAACCCTGAACTCTTTAGCAGTCAGGCTCCAACCTGCCCTCCCCCACCCCCAGCCCCTGGAAACCAGGAATCTACTGTCTGTCTCTATAGATTTGCCTATTCTGACATTTCATATAAATGGAATCTTATAATATTTGTCCTTTTGTGTCCTGCATCTTTCACTTAGCATAATGTTTTCAAGGTTCATCTATATTGTAGTACTTCATTCCTTTTTATGGCCAAATAATATTCCATTATACGGGCTTGGTGCCTGTAGCACAGTGGTTACCGCACCAGCCACATGCACCAAGCTGGGCCCAAGCCAGCTAAACAATGACAATTACTACCAAAAAATAGCTGGGTGTTGTGTCAGGCGAAATGTGATAACCACTACACTATGGAAACCCTAGCTGGGTGTTGTGGCAGGCACCTGTAGTCCCAGCTACTTGGGAGGCGGAGGCAAGAGAATTGCTTAAGGCCAAGAGTTGGAGGTTGCTGTGAGTTGTGACGCCAGGGCACTCTACGGAGGGCAACATAGTGAGAATCTGTCTCAAAAAAAGAAAATTCCATTATATAGATATCCACATTTCATTAATATTTATCCATTCATCATTTGATGGATGTAAAGGAGTTGAAATGAGCCTCCCCCCCCCCCAAAGATATGTTCAAGTCTTAACTCCTAGTAGCTCAGAATGGGACCTTGTTTGAAAATAGGATTTTGCAGATATAATTAGTTAAGTGGAACTCATACTGGGTAGGGGGGGTTCTTAATCCAATATGACTAGTGCCCTTATAAGAAGAGCAGAAGAGACACAGAAACACACAGAGAGGATGCCGTGTGATGACAGAGGCAGTGATTGGACTTATGCAGTTGCAAACCACAGAATGTCTAGGCTTGCCCACCACTACCAGAAATTGGAAGAGGCAAGGATTCTCCCCTCGGGCCTTCGGCAGGAGCACAGTCATGCCACAATGTTGATATAGAACTTCAAGCCTTCAGGACTGTGAGAGAATAAATCTGCGTTCTAAGCCACCCAGTTCGTGGAATTTTGTTCCAGCAGCCCTAGGAAACTCATACAGTGAGCATTTGGGTTGCTTCCACTGGAGATTCGGTTTTAATATTTTGTCTGTGGTATGTGTGAAATAATTCTTTTGGCCCAGTTCAACTCGTTTTTGCAGTTAATCCACATGACAACTTTGTGGGTCAGGTTTAATCCTTCCCAGTTTTTTTCTTGGGGTGGGGACAGTTTCTGGCTCTTTTCTCTGGTTTAAAGTGCAGTGATGTCATCATCTCAACTCAATGCAGCCTCAGTCTCAAACTCCTGGGCTCAAGTGATCCTCCTGCCTTGGCCTCCAGAGTAGCTAGGACTAAAGGTATGTGCCACCACATCTGGCTAATTTTTTTTTTTTTTTGTGGCTAGGGCTGGGTTTGAACCCCCGACCTCCAGCATATGAGGCCGGTACCCTATTCCTCAAGCCACAGGCACTGCCCCCACATCTGGCTAATTTTTTAATTTTTTAATTTTTTTTTGCTGGTCTTGAACTCCTGGCCTCAAGTGATCTTCAAGCGTTGGCCTTCTAAAGTGCTGGGATTACAGGCCTAAGCCACCCTGTGCTCACGATAAAGAAACTGAGGTCTAGCCGGGCGTGGTGGCTCACGCCTGTAATCCCAGCACTGTGGGAGGCTGAGGAGGGAGAATCACTTGAGCTCAGGAGTTCAAGACTCGCCTGAGCGACAGTGAGACCCCCGACTCATGAAAAAAAAAAAATGGAAAAACCAAGCTGGGCGCCGCGGTGAGCGCCTGTAATCCCAGCGGCTTCCGGAGGCTGAGGCAGTAGGGTGCCCGCAGCCCAAGTCTGAGGTTGTGGTGAGCTACCACGCCCACTGCACTCTGCTCAGGGGCATAGGGTAGGACCCTGTCTCAACAAAAAAAAAAAAAAAAGAAACTGAGGTCCAGAGAAGATAGTAAGGGGCCAAACCAGGATTTAAATCCAGGTCTTCAGATTCTAGGTTCAGCTGTCAACAGACCAGAATGCCTAGTAAGTAACTTACAGTGGGAGAGACAGCTGCGTAAGAGAGTATATTATTCCCTGAGAAAGATGTCACAGCAATGACAATAGCTAGTACCATCTACTGGATACTAAGTGCCAGGCACTGTGCTAAGCACTTTTCTCACATGTGACAAACAATGCTAGTTGCCTACATATTATTTTCCTCTTTTTTCTTTTTTATAGATTTTATTTTATTTATTTATTTGTGTGTGTGTGGTTTTTGGCCGGGGCTGGGTTTGAACCCGCCACCTCTGGCATATGGGTCTGGTGCCCTTCCCCTTTGAGCCACAGGCGCCGCCCATCTTCCTCTTTTTCTTTACTAAAAAAACCCCAAGCTATTCAGGGTTGCAATGATGCCGGCTGAAAATTACATTTCCCAGCCTTTATTGCACCCAGGGGTGATCAAGTGTTATGGTTTCAGACAATAAAATTTATATGTAAATTGATACGAATTTCCAATGTGGTAGAGATTAGCTGTTCCCACCCAAAGATTCATACTGTCCTTCTGTGGCATAGAGATGTTGCTGGAAGAATTGCCCAATCAGGGACTGTACTTTTTGGCTTCCCTTGCATCTGGGTGGACTGTGTGACAGAAGTCTGGCTAAGAAAATGTGGGCAAAAATAACTACACTTGAGTCCAGACCTGATCCATAAATTGTCCTATACAATTCCCCATGCTGTCTTATTTTCCCCCTTCTGCTGGCAGAATGGTAATGTGTAGTGTGACCCTGGAAGCCTCATCTTCTAAATTGGTCCCTGCAGAACCTCGAGGAGCTAAGCTGCCTCCCATCCCCTCCCTGTCCTCTCCCACCCACTGCTATCAACTGGCCTTGGAAAGAATGAGAAGTAAAACATCCATTGTGTTAATCCACTGATGAGCGGGGCTTGTTTGTTACAGCACTTAGGCTACCCTGGCTTGAACGGTTTTTATTTTCTTGATTCAGTCATTATACCCCCTTTCTTTTTGCTGTTAGGAATATAGACATGGTGGCTGAGGCTTCAGCAGACATGTTAGCATCATGAAAGGTCATGAAAAATCTTAGCTCTGAAATCTTAGAGCCCCTTAACCAAGGTTGCCGACCACCTCCCTCTGGGCCTCTTGGCAAGTGAGAGAAAACCATCCCCTGTTGTGTAGAAGTCACTATTTTATTTTAAATTTATTATTAATTAATTTTTATTTTATTTTATTTTATTTTTTGAGACAGAGTTTCACTTTGTTGTACTTGGTAGAGTGATACGGCCTCATAGCTCACAGTAACCTCAAACTCTTGGGCTTAAGCAATCCTCTTGCCTCAGCCCCAGAGTAGCTGGGACTACAGGCACCTACCACAATGCCTGGCTATTTTTTTTTGTTGCAGTTGTCATTGTTTTTTAGCTGGCCCGGGGTAGGTTCGAACCCCTCAGCCTTGGTGCAAGTGGCCGGCACTGTAACCACCGTGCCATGGAAGCTGAGCCTATCTTGTCTTTTTCTATCTTTTTTTTTGCCTAAAAATGCCTATTGTTCTGTCTTGCATGACATCATTCCATAAAAACTTAAAATCATCCACCCCAAATTCAACTATGTATTTTAATTCAAACATATTGATGGATCTGTTTTTATAGATTCAATCACCAATGTTGGAAAATAATGCTTAGTAAAGCTGAGCCTAAGGACAGAGAAATATTTCTTTGTTGCTTTATCAGTGTAACATTTAATCAGAAATACATCATCTGAACTTGCCATATTAGCAATAAAGTAAGATCGATCATATAACAAAAGAATCTCTTGGTGGCTGAGTCATTTGGTTTAAAAAATGACTCATGGCAACAATTTAAAATAATCCATCAAGCTTTCATGCTTAATATATACTTATTCTTTTCTTAATCCAATTTTCCTCTTAGAAATAATGTATCATGCTTTGATGCTTAAAATATCCTTATTCTTCCCTTGATCTAATTCTCCTCTTTCAGTGGTATGAAAGTACTCATCATCTTCCCTATTTTCTCTCCCATAGAGTGCCAATTCAACACTTGGCATCTTCCAGAAATTGAAGAATCCTTCCAAAGTCTGAGCTTCTCTGGATATAAACTAGTTGTAAGAGGCAAACAGAAAAGGCATTCAGGATGTGTGGATGAATGTGCCCCAGTAAATAACTTGGATATATTTTGGGGTGTCTACCCAGCCCAAAGCCAGCGACTATCCCTGTCACCAGGACTTATCCCTCTGAACTCCCTCATCCTCACCCCCATTTTTCAAGGTGATACCCCTTGGAGAAGAGGGGGGTATATGTATTCCTCCCTCCCTGGCTACAGAAAATTGTCCAGGGTAAGCACCTAATTCAAGCTGGGGGAATTGGAATCTCTTTCCCAGGAAATTTACAGGTTTAATTGTATGACCTTTCAAGTTCCATCTGGGTTTTAGGGCAGCAGAGACATAGAAGCTCAGAACTGTGAGTGGCAGGTGTGCAGAAAGCTGATCAGCAGGGAAGGAAGAAATGGTTGTGCAAAGTAAAGCAGAAGTTTGTGTGTGTGTGTGAGAAAGAGAGAGAGTGAGAGAGAGAGCGTGCGTGCACGCGCCCACACACATGGGAGGGTATTCCCCAGCTTTCTAATAGTTTGACTTTAGGCCTCTTTCTAAGTCTCCATTGTGCAGCTTCTATAAGGCAGGCCTGCAGGCTTGTAATGAATTTCCGTTTTGGTTAAGTTCGTTTAAGTTGGCTTCTGTCCTTGTAACCAGAACCCTAATTGATACACAGTAAGAGAATGACTCAAGTGATAAATGTGGCAAAAATAGCTAATGGACATAGTGGACGTGTTAAATGAAAGCTGACATTCATTTTTATGAAAAGCTGCAATCAACCCTAATCATTTGGAGAGTGGTTGCCTTAGAAATGTATTACTCAGGGCGGCGCCTGTGGCTCAGTGAGTAAGGCGCTGGCCCCATATACCGAGGGTGGCGGGTTCAAACCCGGCCCCGGCCAAACTGCAACCAAAAAATAGCCGGGCGTTGTGGCGGGCGCCTGTAGTCCCAGCTACTCGGGAGGCTGAGGCAAGAGAATTGCGGAAGCCCAAGAGCTAGAGGTTGCTGTGAGTCCTGTGACATCATGGCACTCTACTGAAGGCGGTAAAGTGAGACTCTGTCTCTACAAAAAAAAAAAAAAAGAAATGTATTATCCAGTCCATTCCTGCCACTCCTCTTCCCATTCATTCGTTCATTGATTCGACAAATATTTGATGTGTTCCTGGGCTGTGCCAGGAATGTTATTGGGGCTGGGGACACAACCTTGAAAAAGAGCAAGTCCTTTTCCCCTGAAAGCTTCAATTCCAGTGGGGGAAACAGAAGACAAAAAGGCCAGATCCTGGAGGGCCCTGCAGGCCATGGCCAGGAGTTTGGATTTTATGCCATTTGAAATGGGAAGCTATTGAAATGCTTTCAGTAGGAAAGTGATTTATAAGCCACCATAGAAAAAGATGACTCCAGCTGCTGTGTCTAGAATGGCTTGAACAGGGGCAAGAGCAGAGGAGCTAGATGCTGATGCAGCGGGGAGGCAATGGTGGTATCAAGGTGGGAGGTGCTGGGAGCTCGGAACAGGCAGGTGGCAGTGGGGATGGTGAGAAGTGAGTACAAGTTGTACTTCAGAGATAGAGCTGATTGAACGTGAGGGGGAGGGAAAGGGATCACATGGGAGGGATGAGGGAAAGGCACGAATCAAACACGAGTCCAAGTTATTAGTGTAAAAAGAGGGTAGATTTGAGGACCATTTCTCAAAATGGAGGATGTTGGACAAAGACTGGTTTGGCAAATTAGGCAAATTAGTTTCTTTATAGGGCTCACATTTTGGTGCTGGCCCCCGTACTGTAGGTTGAGGAGAGAAAGGGAGAACTGCAGCTCACTTAAACAGAGGATGATGTACGTATTAGAGCAGCCAGTCCATCAGGGGCAGTCTGAAATGGCCCCAGAGGGTTTTGGTCTCTAAAGGATGGTATGAGCTGAAAATTAGGTTTGCATCTCTTTGGGGGGAGAGAGATAGAGAGATGGAGATAGATAGAAATAGAGATATATAGAGAGAGACTGAGTGTGGAAAAGTGGGTGTGCTTGCCAAAGATTATTTGTCGTGGGTCAATTCTCTGATAGAAGGAGAACAAATTTTACTTAAAAGACAGACAATTAGCAGCTGCTCGGGAGGCTGAGGCAAGAGAATCACGTAAGCCCAAGAGTTAGAGGTTGCTGTGAGCCGTGTGACGCCACGGCACTCTACCCGAGGGCGGTACAGTGAGACTCTGTCTCTACAAAAAAAAAAAAAAAAAAAAAAAAAGACAGACAATTAGAACATGAGTTGACTTACTGCAGTGTGCATAATTGCAATGTGTATACCCCATACACAACGTATTGGTTTTAAGGTTGTTCGTACTTGTGATTTTCATAAAGTGCAGTCTCTAATCCTGGTTGCACACTAGAATCTCTTGGGAGCATTTAAGAAACACCACTGCTCAGACTTCATCCCCGACCAACGAATCAAAAATCTTTGGGAGTGAGGTCCAGTTACCAGTGTTGTTTTCAAAGCTCTTCTCAGATTATTCCAAAGTATAGCTATGGTATGTGACAACCATTGGTAAAAAGTGATTTAAACATAACTCATGACATTTAAAAATGGCCATTTTGGTAAGCTGTTAGCCTTCAAGAAATGATTCTAAACTAAGCAATCCCTTGAACCAAGAAAAGGCACAATTCGTCATGATTTTCCTGAGGGATTTTTCATACCACGAGATAGTAAATGTGTCCATCATTCCATGCTGGCTGTTCAGAAGGAAATCTCCCTAAAGCAAAACTCACCAGCCAGTGCATGTCCAAACTACCCAGTTGGTCAATGACTTAATGCATTGCTTTTCGGCAGATTGAATCTACTAGGGATGGATCCATCACTGACCGTGAAAAATGTGCTTGCTTTCCTCACCACTGTGTCAAATGGCAGCTCCCGGTCTGTCTCCCTTTGGAACACGCAGTGGTTTGCAAACCCAGCTGTTTCCATGGTCCAGTGTTTCACACAGCTTGGCTTAGGTCAGAGCTGCACTAATGGGAACCCTGCCGCTGCTAAACTATGAAATTTCCTGATTAAGGAAATGATAGGAAATAAGTCATTAATCAGCACCTACACGCAGCACACCGACTTGGGAGCTTTTTTTTCTTCTTTCTTTCTTTGGGAGAATTAAAGGCAGAAGATGCTGCTATTACAATTCACTGAAATAAGATGACAGAACCAAGGACGAACATTAAACAGCTGTTTTGGAACTGAGTCTGGGAATAAACAAAAAGCTGCTGATGGTTTTACCACAGTTAAAAAGCACAGACTCTCTGTGATTCATACACAGTCTATAGCATGCGAGCAGAGCCAAAGAAACGATGCCAAGAAAAGACAGTGACAAAAAGAGAGGTTTAATCATCTCGATGGTTGCAATTATAATTAAATGTAAACTTGAGAAGAGGATTGCTTCACTCTGGTAAGAAGGCCAAGGGTTTGGAGAAAGTTACAGCAAGTGGACCTAAGGCTGTTGTTAAATTTCTCACCCTATTCTGAGAACATCAAACTCTAATCTATTGTTCATATTTATAAAACAGAGGAAAAGAAAGTAATGTTATTTTGATGGCTTACATGAAAATTCTTCTTGGAAGATTTCAATTCTCTTTTTCTCTCTCTCTTTCTTGCCTTCCTGTCTTAAATTAAAAAAAAAAAAAAAAAAAAGCCTGTTTAGAGTAGGAGCTGAGATTGCAAGGGGCCTAACTATGAGCAAGGAAAGGAATTTGTGTTTTGAACCAGACAGGAAGAGGAAAGAAAAAAGAAAAATGAAGAGAAAGTGGAGCGAGCAAGATGGCTGAAGAATGTGGGGCATAGTGTGTAACCTCCAAACCTTTAGTAAAATTCTAAACTCACAAAATGCTTGTGATGCATGGCGGGCGGGGGGGAGTTGGGGATCTTGTGCAACAACTGGAAAGGGGTCTCACCTTTGGCAAGGGAAGGAATCAAGAACACATACATGCAGGGACAACAAATTAGGACCACGAAGTAGAGAGTCCAGAATTTACAGAAATTGCGTGGAGGGCTGTGGATCCTCATTGTCGGTGACACTTGGGGTTTCAGCCAAATTTACCTTAACCTCTGAAGGCCAGAGAGGCTTCATCTGGGATATATTTGCAAGGATTTGGGAGAAGTTTTTCTTTTCTTTTTTTCTCTTTTCTAGGGGAGAAGTTTTTCATTTAAGCTATGTGGCTGGGAGGCCATGCAATTGGTTTTTCATTGAGTTCTGTGCATTGTACTTTTTGAGTCTTATCTGGAATAAATATCAAGTTCTATGAGGTATGCGAATCCCTAATGCACCCTTCCCAAATCTGACATTAGATATCATTCTAAGATGTTAGACAATATCTTTCACCTGGCCAACCACGTCAATCCATCTACCCATTAACTCAGCAAGCATATAGAGCACTTTTATGTTTAAGGCACTGTGCTAGGAACTTGGGGGCAAACAAGTATGGACAGGACATAGATCCTAATCTCCAGGAACTTAGTGTAATAATGACAACTGTAGTCAGTTGAATTATTTTCACCTCCTCACCCCCAATATGTCCAAGTTCTAACCCCTGGCACTTACGAATGTGGCCTTATTTGGAAATATGGCCTTTGTAGATGTAATTAGGTTAAAGATCTCAGGATGAGGGGTGGTGCCTGTGGCTCAAGGAGTAGGGCGCCGGTCCCATATGCTGGAGGTGGCGGGTTCAAACCCAGCCCCGGCCAAAAACCACAAAAAAAAAAAAAAAAAAAAGATCTCAGGATGAGATCATTCTGGATTTAAGGTGGGCTGTAAATCCAATGATAGTGTCCTTTTAAGAGACAGAAAAGGAAAAGACAGAGAAAAGATGGCCATGGGAAGAAGGAAGTAGAGAGACTTATGCAGCTATAATCCAAGAAACACCAAGGGACAGCGACATGGAACCAGCTCTGCTGGCACCCTGATTTTGGACTTCTGGACTCCAGAACTGTGAGAGAATACATTTCTCTTTTTTTTTTTGGTTAAGGCCCTCAGTTGTGGTTATTTGTTCTGGAAGCTGTAGGAAGCCAATACAATAATCTGTATTGTAGCTTAGCGCCAGGCAGAAAGGGGTGAATGTCCCCCAAAAGAATATTAAGGGGCTTTGATGATTCCGATGGGGGAAGAGCTGACAAATTTAGTGGGATTGTAGGAGAGGAAGCAGTTCAGGGAAGATTTTATGGTGGTAGCAACATTTGTGATGGATCTTCAGGGAAAAATATGATTTTGACCTTCAGAGATGGCAGTGTAATACATTGGTCACATGGTTCCAGTTAACTCCAGTCTACTGTGCTTCACATAGAGGGTTGGTCTGGCTACCAAAGAAACAGATGGTGCCCTCTGGTGGAAATATGAAAGTATTCCTTAACAATACACAGCTATGATTTAATAAAAAAATAAATAAAAAAAAACACAAAAGGGCGGCGCCTGTGGCTCAAGGAGTAGGGCGCCGGTCCCATATGCCGGAGGTGGCAGGTTCAAACCCAGCCCTGGCCAAAAATCACAAAACAAACAAAAAAAACACACAAAAAACCCAATACTACTCACCCTCACTAAAGCATTTTTTAACAGGTTTATTGAGCTCTAATCGATGCACATGGAACTGCACATATTTAATGCATACAATTTTGTAAGTTTGAACATATAAAAACACCATTGCTATCACTAGAATTAAGGTAGTAGTCATATCTAACACCTCTCAAAGTTTGGGTCTCTTTGTTTTGTTTTGTGATACGAAGATTTAAAATGAGATCCACCTTACTAACAGATTTTCAAGTGCAAGACACTATGTTATATAGAAGATTCCTAGAGTTTATTTGTTTAGCAAAACTGAAACTTTATACCCATTAAACAGCAACTCCCCATTTCTCCCTGCCCCCCAGCCCTTGGCAACCACTATCGTAATCTCTGTTTCTGTGAGTCTGGCTGTGTTAGATAGCCCTGGCTATGCCACATACTGGGGGCTCCAATAGTCAAGTGTCTGGGTCCAATGACATATCATGCAGACTTCTTACACTTTACTCCATGCTAAGGTGTGGAGAGAGGCTTGACCAAGCAGAAATCCCAAGAACCCCTGTTTCTCTGCCCCTATGTAGCCTAGAGACTGGCCAAGTTTGAGGACACAGACTTCTGTCTCTTTTTCTTTCTTTCTTTCTTTTTTTTTTTTTCAGATTTTGGCCGGGGCTGGGTTTGAACCTGCCATCTCCGGCATATGGGGCTGGCACCCTACTCCTTTGAGCCACAGGCGTCACCTTCTGGCTCTTTTCCCCTGGCTCTCACCTGTTCCCTTCAAGGCAGAGAGCTCCTTTCTAGAAGAAGGTCCATTCAACTTCATCTGACCACGCTGGGAGGAGAGGGGGAGAGAATCCACTTACAGGAGGATGAAGACAACTTTGATCATTGCACTTTGTCATAGAATATTCCTCTGCAACTTCTCCTGGAATAGCCAGTGAGCGAGGGACCCCACTGCATCACTTTGCCCTGAAACCCACAGAAACTGTCCGTGATACTGAGGGTAGGGGTTCAGCAGAGGAAGACCGCACCACACAAATTATTTTACATTTCATATCTAACTTTATCCTTGTAAGCAATTCTATGAGTCAGAATTATTTCTCCCCATTTTATAGTCTAGGAAACTGAAGTTCAGAGAGGTTATATAACTAACTTTTCAAAGGTCACACCACTAGTAAGAGATGAACTCAGGCAGAACTGATTTTTATTTATTTATTTTTTATAGAACTGATTTTTAAAACCAAGATGTAATTCATATACTGTAAAATTCACCCTTTAAAAGTGTTCAATTCAGGCTTGGTGCCTGTAGCTCAGCGGCTAGGGCGCTGGCCATGTACACCAGAGCTGGTGGGTTTGAACCTGGCTCAGTGTCTGCCAAACAACAAGGACAACTACAACAAAAAAATCTCCAGGCATTGTGGCGGGCACCTGTAGTCCCAGCTACTTGGGAGGCTGAGGCAAGATAATCGCTTAAGCCCAAGAGTTTGAGGTTGGTGTGAGCTGTGATGCCACAGCACTCCACTGAGGGTGACATTGTGAGACTCTGTCTCAAAAAAAAAAATTAAAAAATAAATAAATGGGTGGTGCCTGTGACTCGGTGGGTAGGGCACCAGCCCCATATACCGAGGGTGGCGGGTTCGAACCAGGCCCCAGCCAAACTGCAACAAAAAAATAGCTGGGCGTTGTGGCAGACACCTGTAGTCCCAGCTACTCAGGAGGCTGGGGCAAGAGAATCGCCTAAGCCCAGAAGCTGGAGGTTGCTGTGAGCTGTGATGCCATGGCACTCTACTGAGGGCGATAAAGTGAGATTCTGTGTCTAAAATAAAATAAAATAAATATTAAATAAGTAAAAGTGTTCACTTCAGTGGTTTTTAGTATATTCACAACATTTTGCAATCATCATCATTGTCTAATTCCAGAACATTTTCATTACCCTAAAAAGAAACCCTGTAGCCACTAGCAATTGCCCTCCATTCCCTTCATATGGCCCCTGGAAACCACTAATCTACTTTCTGCCAGTATAAATTTACCTATTCTGGACACTTTATATAAATGGAATCACATGATAGAAGAATGTTTTTAAGGGTCATCCAAGTTGTAGCATGAGTCAATATCTCATTCCTTTTTATCATAGGACAATATTCCATTGTGTGGATATACCATATATATATATATATATATATATATATTTAACTTTTCATTAGTTGATGAACACTTGGGTTATTTTCATGTTTGGGCTATTATGAATTGTGCCACTTTGAATGAATAGTCATATACAAGTTTCTGTGTGGACATAATGCTTTCAATCCTCTTGGGTATACACTTAAGAGTGGAATTGCTGGATCACATGGAAACTCTTGTGTTTAACTTTTGAGGACCTGCCAAAGTGTTTTCCAAAGCAGCTGCATCATTTTACATTCTCATCAGCAGTGTATGAGAGTGTACCAGTTTCTCTACATTCTCACAGGCAAAACTGATTTTAAAATTTCCTTTTTCTCTTCCTTCCCTTTTACCCTTAAATACAGAGGGTGCCAAAAAATGTATACACATTTTAAGAAAGGAAAACAACTATTAAAATTGTACTACTGAAGTCATTTTTGACTTCTGCAGTTACAAGAGGTGCTCAAATGTGACTTGTATTCATCTTTTGTTACCAGTATATATTGAGTATTACAATTTTAATAGTTTTTACATTTCTTAAAATGGGGCGGCACCTGTGGCTCAAGGAGTAGGGCGCCGGTCCCATATGCTGGAGGTGGCGGGTTCAAACCCAGCCCCGGCCAAAAACCACAAAAAAAAACAAAAAAAAAAACTACATTTCTTAAAATGTGTATGCATATTTTTGATATCCTCTGTATCTCTCTCTTTACACACACACACACACACACACACACAGAGTCAGCCTATTACGTACAAGGCTCATGCCTAGCACTAGGACTTCAAAGATAAACGTGCTACTGTCTCCATACTGTAAGAATCTTCAGCCCAGGGGAAGACAGTAGCATATTTATCTTTGCACAGGTTTCCTAGCCTCAGGGGTCATTTCTTGCAAAATATAAAGGTAAACTGTAAAAATTCATGCTACCTATTACAGTTTTTCTTTAGTTAGAATGACATTCAATAGTAAATAAAATACACCATGACAAGTTGAGGAAGAGAGATTGTAGAAGAAAGGAAGAAGCTTTACATTTTAGTGGTTATATTGGCACGCATTCCCTTGAGCAAGGGGTTCCACATTTTCAATTTGCACTGGGCCCCACAAATCATGAGCCATCCAGAGAGATGGAGCACTACAAGATTACATGGTGGAGGGTGTGGATACTGGGAGGGGTGAAGAGCGAGGCCTTCAATGTAATTTACCACATCATGGCTGGGAAAATTTTTGTTTTGCAAGGACAGGAGAGAGCGGATATTCATAACTCTTAGATCTTTAAGGTTTCTTATCAAGAGTGATAAAGGATGACATTGGATTCAGTATGAACAGTTGACCATATGTGGTTCTATCTTTAATTTATACATGAGATATAATTTGGAGCCAATTGCTGGTTTATCTCTCAACTTCAAACACTGGAAAGTCTTAGCTGGTCTTGCTCACTTCTGACACCCCTTAGAGGGTTGTTTTTGCTAAGGAGCCCATAAAATGCTCGGATTAGATATCCCTTTGAGTTATAGAGAAGGTAAGATAGCAGCAAAGACAGAGAAAATCAGCCAGAGAAAGTATCTGGCGTCAATGTCCCATTGCATTGATATTCTTGTATTCAAATCAAACTTCTTTGCTATTATTTTCTTTTTGTTTCTTGGTCCAGTTTCTATCACTTGTATTATAAGTGGACTCATATTTGGAGGAAGATGCAGATTTCCACCCAAGGTTTCTTCATTTCTTGCCCAAGGTCACTTGGGTAGTGACCAGAAGACCCAACCTAAAACCCAATATCTCCATATTTTTCCTTTTGTTTGAAAGGAGAGTGTACTGCATTTTTATAGACTATTAAGTAATTTTTGAAAATATTATTTGAGAGCAATGTATTTATATTATTTTTGTTTTTATTACTTTACTGAGATATAAGCCTCCATCTGGCTAAAACAAGTTTAATTTGCACAAAAACATTATCATGGATAGTTTTAAAACTTGAAAAAAGTTCTTTGTTGGCAATTCTATTAATCATTAGACAAGAAATTAGAGAAACAAACTCACTGTCTGCTTAATTCAGCTCTTCAAAAGAGTTTCACTTAGGAATATGTGTTTCCATCCCAGAAATGATTAGTGGATGGTTAAATTACAAGAGGAGGGAGAATTAACATTTTGAATGAAAGGGTACATAATGAGAGAGTTTGAAGTGGAAGAAAATTGCTTTCAGATAGAATGGGATTTTGAAAAAGAGAAAAACTGGTCCAGCTATTTATGTATATTACCAGTTTCAATCATTACACTTTAGGCTCCTTTTCAGTTCTTGCCAGTCTTTCTTAACCTGCTAAATGTTGCAGCTTTACTGTCCAAAGTTTTGCTGGAGTTATACTGTTAAAAATAGAGGCACAAGGGCGGCACCTGTGGCTCAAAGAGTAGAGCACCGGCCCTATATCCAGAGGTGGTGGGTTCAAACCCAGCCTGGCCAAAAACTGCAAAAAAAAAAAAAAAAAAAATCTAGAAATGTGAAAATAGAGGCACACTGTCCACTTAGAGCTCCTCTAGAAAGCGTGCCGGCTGCTCAATGGCGTAAGAGCAGAACAAAGTTAGTCTCTCTTCCTTCCCTCTTCCTCTGTCTTCTTTTAAATTTATTTTTTAAAATTTGTTTTATTGTGGTAAAGAACACATAACATAAAACGTACCGTCTGTCTTAGTCCATTTGGTGTTCTTGTAACAGAATACCACAGACTGTGTAATTCACAAAGAACAGAAATTTATTTCTTACAGCTCTGGAGGCTGTAAAGTACAAGGTCGAGGGGCCTGCATCTGGGTGAGGGTCTTCTTGCTGCATCATCCCATGGCAGAAGGCTGAAGGGCAAGAAAGCACAACAGAGAGTAGAAGAACAAGAGGTCAAACTTACTTTTATAACAACCTTTTGCCAAGATAATGAACCCACTCCCTCCATAATGACATTAATCCATTCATTAGAGCAGAGCGCTTGTGGCCTAATCACCTCTTAATGGTTCTACCTCTTAATAGAGTCACAATGGAAATTACATTTCAATATGAAATTTTTTTTTTTAGAGACAGAGTTTTACTTTATTGCCCTAGGTAGAGTGCTGTGGCGTCACAGCTCACAGCAACCTCCAACTCCTGGGCTTAGGCGATTCTCTTGCCTCAGCCTCCCAAGTAGCTGGGACTACAGACGTCCACCAGAATGTCCGGCTATTTTTTTTTTGTTGTTGTTGTTGTTGCAGTTAGGCTGGGGCTGGGTTCGAACCCACCGCCCTTAGTATATGGGACCAGCGCCCTACCCACTAAGCCTCAGGCGCTGCCCTCAATATGAATTTTGAAGAGGACATTCAAGCCATAGCCCTGTCTTAACCATTTTCGCATGTACAGTTCAGTAGTGTTAAGTATACTCACATTGTTGTGCAACCAAGCTCCAGAACTTTTTCACCTTGCAAAATTGAAACTCTATACCCACTAAACACTAATTCCTCCTTCTTGCTTCCCCCCAGCCCTTGACAACCACGCCACCTTTCTACTTTCTGTTTCTATGATTTTGACATCACGTGAGTGGAATCACAGAGTATTTGCTCTTTGTGACTTACTTTGCTTAGCATGTGTCCCTGAAGTTTATCCATACTGTAGGATAGGACAGGATTTCCTTCCTTTTCTCTTCACTTTTCTTCTCATTACTGTTCTTAGAATAGTGGGACATGCATTTGCTGAGGGCCTTCATCCACAAGGACAGAAGGGCCTTCAGGTCCTATACCCTGGAAGAGCAGATCTAGCTAATTACTTACAGAAGGTCTAAGATGCAAAGGGAATCATCTAGGTAAAGCCATGCAAGTCAGATCAAGCCCAAGGGGTTTCATTGTACCAATATGAGACAGCCTCTTTGGCACTTAATCCTCCCAGCATGGCGGTCATAGAAGTGATTGAAAACTCTCAGTGGCAAAACGCTGTAAGATGCTTTCCATTCATCCATTCATCCTCAAATACTGATGACAATTTTAACATCTGCTAATGGGGGCCTCTCAGCCATTTGGCAAATTCACATTCCTGGGCAGGCCAGGGGGTTAATACTTAGGGGGGGAACCTTGGCCATGCGGGATGGCCCTCTTCCAGGTCTTGGGTAGATTATTCTGAGGTGGATCTTCCACAGGCCTTCAGGTGGGCCTCTGTGCTGTTGAGCTATGCTCGCTAAAAGGGATAATTTCCCACAATGAACCACCTGTATACAAGCTGTTTTCTCTGGATCTGTTTGGAAGGAGCCCAAGTTAAGACCCAGAATTTGCATCTGTTCAGAAAACTGGATGAAGGAAAAGGCATAATTGAAATGCAGGTGCTATCAAAAAATACTGGCAGACAGCCTGTCCTGAACATGTCAGAGTAAACTCCCAGGATCTCCTGGCGCATCTGTGAACAACCAAAATTATTCCCTTGGTGACTGATGCAGCTGTTCAAGGGCAGAATGCCCCGACTTGTGTGAACCTGGACTTCACAGATTAATGTCCTGCAGGCTCAACTTGTCTGGCCTTGGCCAAAAGGAGGGATTGAGAAAGTGAAAAACAGCCCTGCTGGCAGCACGGCTGTGATGTTCCCAACTGAAGACAAATAGCAACATGGGAAATAAATAATCTCCAGAGAAGGCCACTCTGCAACCATGTTTGAAAGCAGACAGAGACAAGGCCACTCCTCAGCCAGGAAAATGATTAACATATCCCTCTCTCTCCCCCCACAACTCATTGCTGCTCCTATACCAATGACAATTCTAGCCCTGTCTTAAACTTCTCAGCTCCCAAATAAAAATTAAGATATGCAATTATTGTATTGCCTCTAGCTCCTGATATGGAATTCATTCAGAACATGATCCTGCTTCCTTAAACTCGCTTTAGAATCCCTTGACATCTGCCTGAATCAGGTGATAATAGGCCCCACCTCCATGCTTCTTACTGAAATCCCTTGTGGCCCCCTTGGAGTGAGGTCTTCTGGTTGCAGCAAGTTAGATGAAGCCAGTTTGTTATGGATGATGTGTGTGTCCTTGGTGGTCTTCCTTGGGTGAGCATCTGCACTAGCCCTTTTGCTGCCAGTTGATAAGCATCAGAAGAGACGTTAAGGGGCAAAACTTGCCATTTTCTTTTTTTCTTTCTCTTTCTTCTTTTCTTCTTTTTTTTTTTTTTTTGAGACAGAGTCTCACTACATCGCCCTGGGTAGAGTACCATGGCATCACAACTCACAGCAACCTCCAGCTCTTGGGCTTAGGCAATTCTCTTGCCTCCACCTCCCAAGTAGCTGGGACTACAGGTGCCTGCCACAACACCCGGCTATTTTTTTGTTGTTGCAGTTTGGCCGGGGCTGGGTTTGAACCTGCCACCCTCGGTATATGGGGCTGGTGCCCTACTCACTGAGTCACAGGTGCCGCCCAAAAGTTGCCATTTTCAAATGTTTGCTGTTTCATCTTTCCTTTCTCCAACATAATTTAATATCATATATCACCCTCTGCTAGTTTTTGCAGCTTGGGTTCCAGATTTCCAACAAATTGCTCAGCCTTGTTCTCTTCCCTGTAGCCTACCAGAAAACCAACCAACCAACCAAACCCAACAACCTCCAAACTCCAAAACAACAAACAAGCCTCCTATTTTATTAGGCAGAGCAATTTATCACATTCAAACCTTTATTCGAACACTTAGCTCCTTTGCAAATCTAAAGACTCATTAATCAATGAGAAATGGAAACTAACCTAAAAATCCAATAATAGGAGAATAGTTAAATAGCTTATAGTGCATCAGCTGAGTGGACTATCTTGCAGCTATTAAAAAAGACAATTAAGGCCATCTAGAAAAAAGAAAAATTGTTCATGAAACAATTATTTATAAAAATTAAACATAATGGCTTGGCGCCTGTAGCTCAGCGGCTAGGACGCCAGCCACTTACATATACCTGGCAGGTTTGAATCCAGCCTGGGCCTGCCAAACAGCAATGACCACTACAACCAAAAAATAGCTGGGTGTTGTGGCAGGCACCTGTAGTCCCAGCTACTTGGGAGGCTGAGGCAAGAGAATTGCTTAAGCCCAAGAGTTGGAGATTGCTGTGAGCTGTGACGCCACGGCACTCTACCCAGGGCGATGTAGTGAGACTGTCTCAAAAAAAAAAATTAAACATAATACAAAAAATGATAAACAGCATGATTATAACTAGGTGACAATCATCTATGTGAGATTCAAGGATTCAACTGGGTGCCCAGGAGGGATTTAAAATAGATATGGGGGTGACGCCTGTGGCTCAAGGGAGTAAGGCTCCAGCCCCATATACCAGAGGTGGCAGGTTCAAACCCGGCCCCGGCCAAAAAAAAAAAAAAAAATATATATATATAATAGATATGGCTCCGAAGGCCACTCAAATGGGAAATAGAGGAACCTGAAGGATAGGACCAGTGTTTGGGACTCGGGTGAGTTTGAGTGGGGCACTTGTGCAAAATTTAAGAGTGCAACCCCCCCCCCAGTAATCAGGATAAAAATATTTTAATGCAATATTTTAAAAAATCAAAATTAAGTAAAAAAAACTTTGATGAACATAGTATCAAAATTCGAAAGAAAGACCCTGTACTTGCTTGACCTTGAGAGTGCCTCACCTTGTCTGACCCTAATCTTAGCTCTGGTAAGGAAAATGACTAATCATAAAGGGCTAGTGGCTCTTTCTCTGCTTGAGGACTGAGTCCCATTGGGAAAAAGGGCCTCTCCTAACTAACCCCCAAACCGTGGGAGTCCAAATGCACACCGTTGGTCAGGGAGTGGTTAATCAGAGGAAGATGTTCCTACGCAGTCTGTTGTCAAGCAGATGTTACAGGGGCTTGGGCTGGGACAAGAAGATACAGCAAATAATAATGACCAGTTCTACTGTGCAAATCTCCACAAAGAACTATTCTAGGAATGTAACCTAGTGGAGTGACTCGTGGAGATCCTTGTGAAATGGAGGCATGACCGTGAATCAGAAGCAGCAAAGGACATCGCTATAGCAACCTGCATACTTGGGGCTCCACTGTGGAAGCAAAGGCTGAAGAAGACACATTATATGGGTGTAAACAGAAGGCAGGCACTTGGAGATGATATTTCTGTGTGTTCTGCTGGCTGGGGATGGGGGCTCAGGTAGAGAGATACAATTTTGTGATTGTTGTAAACCTATTGAACAGCTAGGCTGGGTGGCCTGTGAAAAACTGGTTTCTAAATGCAGTTAGCAAAGATTAGAGGGTAATATTCCTGAAAAAAAAAAAAAAAACAACAATCATGTGAGGGAAATAGTATAATGGCTTTGTGGAATCTTTTAAAGTTTTTCTTCGTGTTTTCATGCGATACTTTGAATTTTATTTTATTTTATTTTATTTTGTTTTTGAGACAGAGCCTCAAGCTGTCGTCCTGGGTAGAGTGCTCACAGTAACCTCAAACTCTCGGGCTTAAGTGATTCTCTTGCCTCAGCTTCCCAAGGAGCTGGGACTACTAGGCACCCACCACAACGCCCGGCTATTTTTTGGTTGTATTTGTCGTTGTTGTTTGGCAGGCCCGGGCTGGATTCGAACCCACCAGCTCTGGTGTATGTGGCTGGGGCCTTTGCCGCTTGAGCTACAGGCACCAGATACTTTACATTTTAATGAAAGGGAAAATGAAAAAAGTATCACATCCATGAAGTTGCCTATCTAGAATCTGGTACAGCAGCCTGGATTTCAGCAGACTTCAATGATGATGACTGACATGATCATCTAAATGTAAACTATGTGAGGTTTTATAGAAAGTAAGATCTTGGTTTTCCTAGTAGCATTCTTTTTATTTATTTATTTATTTTTGAGACAGAGTGTCAAGCTGTCATCCTGGGTAGAGTGCCGTGATATCACAGCTCACAGCAACGTCAAGCTCTTGGGCTCAAGCAATTCTCTTGCCTCAGCCTCCTGAGTAGCTGGGACTCTAGGTGCCCACCACAATGCCCAGCTATTTTTGAGACGGGGGTCTCGCTCTTGCTCAGGTTGGTCTTGAACCTGTGAGCTCAGGGCAATCCACCTACCTCAGCCTCCTGGAGTGCTAGGATTACTGGTGTGAGCTACCACGCCTGGCCGAGAGCCTGCATTTCTTTCTTTTTTTTTTTTTTGTAGAGACAGTCTCACTTTATGGCCCTCGGTAGAGTGCCATGGCATCACACAGCTCACAGCAACCTCCAACTCCTGGGCTCAAGCGATTCTCCTGCCTCAGCCTCCCGAGTAGCTGGGACTACAGGCACCCGCCACAATGCCCGGCCATTTTTTGGTTGCAGTTTGGCCGGGGACGGGTTTGAACCCGCCACCCTCGGCACATGGGGCTGGCGCCTTACCGACTGAGCCACAGGCGCCGCCCGAGAGCCTGCATTTCTAACAGGATTCCAGGGGATTCCAATGTTGCTGACCCCGGGACCATACTTTGGGTAGCATGGCGCTAGATTTTGTGTTCATTTCTTGTTAAGGTAACTTCCTGAACGGATGCTGTCTGCCATTTTTCTACCTGGTGCGGTCAGGAGAAGTTCAGATGTTTGGGTCATCAACGATCCTTTCACTTTGCTCCTCTTGTTCACCCTCAAATCAGGCCAGTTACATTTTCTCTTCCAGCCTCAATTCCCTACATACCCACTAATTGAAACTGCCAGCCAAACCTTGAAGAATGTAAGTAGAGGTAGAAATCCAAGATAAGAAGCATCTTAATCATACATGTATTTTGTTTGGTGTATTATTTTTCTTTCTTTTTTTTTTTTTTTTGCAGTTTTTGGCCGGGGCTGGGTTTGAACCCAACAACCTCTGGTATATGGGGCCGGTGCCCT
The DNA here is from genome assembly GCF_027406575.1 of Nycticebus coucang. Taxonomy (NCBI): domain Eukaryota; kingdom Metazoa; phylum Chordata; class Mammalia; order Primates; family Lorisidae; genus Nycticebus; species Nycticebus coucang. The sequence continues at coordinate 23,538,628 of NC_069804.1, forward strand.
CCTCCTTTGAGCCACAGGCACCGCCCTGGTGTATTATTTTTCTTTTACAATTTATTGCGTGTTCCAGGAAAGAGAGAGAGAGAGTGTGTGTTGGGAGTAGGAGTGGGAGGTGGTCAATATGCAAAGTGAGTGTATCATTTAGGAACTTTACTAATTGCGACAGATCACTGTGACTGAAAAACAAAAGCTCTGCATAGCTTATGGCAAAGAAATGGGGATTGACCTGTATTTGCCAATATTAAACAGTTGTATTTCCTATAAATATTAGATAAAAATCCCTAACGTTATCACTAAAACTTGACAGTAAGCATAGATTGCTGATTAGCTAGCTTATAGAAGAGAAAAGGGGATTTTTAGTGAGTGAGGAACATTACATTGTCTTAACATGGGCTGACTTTTTAAGTCTCAGAAATCTTAAATGGATCTTTTAATGGGAAATAAGGGCACTCTCTTTTTATTTCCACATGCTGGAGTGTTCCACGATGTCACCCATACATTGGGCAGCTGTTCCTTTCTTAACAATACTCCAGGCTTACAAAACTCCTATTTAGATAAAAGAACTGAACTCTGCACTGTGCATTTCAATTACAATCTGTTACAGACTGCAGATGCGGGAGAATGGAGGGTTGTGGGCAAAAGCCTATGTCTCCATCAGCCTCCCTGCAGGGAAGGGAGTGTGTTCCTGTCTTCTGTGAGCTTGGAGCTGGCCCCGGTCAGTCTAACCACTGTTGCTTGGGTCATCTTTACCTGTACATCGGGGGACTCTCAGGGTACAGGGATTGTGTACTGCTTCCCACCTTCCTGTTTTCCCTCTATTCCTTGCCTTGCCTTTTCAGCCTCCCTTTCCAACCTATTCATTTCCCCCCAACCTGTAAATGTTGGCCTCCTTCAAGTCTCAATCCTAGCCTTTCTTTTTTTTTTATTGTTAAATCATAGCTGTGTACATTAGTGCAATCGCCTGTACCCATTCTAAGATGCACCATAGACGTGGCCCCACCCATGACCCTCCCTCCACCAAAACCTCCCCCCGCCCTTCCCCTTCCTTGGCCCTTTCCCCATAGTCTTGTGCTATAGTTGGGTTATAGTCTTCATGTGAAAGCTACAATTGAGCTTCATAGTAGGGCTGAGTACATTGGATACTTTTTCTTCCATTCCTCAGATACTTTGCTAAGAAGAATATATTCCAGCTCCTAGCCTTTCTTTATATATTTAGCTGCTATGTTGTTCGAGACATAAAGTTCATGACTATGGCTTCCTTCCTTAAAATGTGCCTTCTGCCCTTCCACAATGTTCTTTGTCGGTCTTGGAAGGTTCTTCTGCTTTCAAGTCCTCCCCTCCTGATGATGATATTGCTATTTCTGTTTTTTATGACACTGGCCTGCTATATCCTTATTTTTTATAAATTATCTTATAGCTGGGTTTGTTGTTTTAAATTCATGTTGATACTGTCTTTTGATTTCCCAAGAATCTCCCTTTTGATTTTGCCTAAGTGAAAACAGATAAGAAGGGAATTCTGGGAAAGACAGTTCAGTTAAGCCAAGTCAATACATTGCATGTCCACTATATTGGGTGAGTATAGATGGAGAACAGATGTGGTCTTAGGGCTAAATCCTGTGGCACTCAAAAGTTTTATCCACTGAAGCGACTGATAATACTTGATTTTATTTTTTCCCTGTTGTGTTTATGCTGTATCATTTTACTTTGATGTTTTTTTCTTTTCCTTATTTTTGTTGGTTTTCTGAAGTTGCTATTCATCTCATTTTTGGAAGGAATGTACTTTTCCACTCTGTTAATGACAACTTATTATTTCGGGTATTCATAACCAACTGCATATTTCGTTACCATTACTTAAAAAAACCCAACTGTTTTTTCATCAGGATGGTCTATTTTTCTTTTTTCTTTCTTTCTGTTTTTTTTTTTTTGTTGTTGCAGTTGTTTTTCAGCTGGCCTGAGCCGGGCTCGAACCTGCCAGCCTTGGTGCATGTGGCTGGTGCTGTAACCACTGTGCTACAGGAGCTGAGCCGATAATTAAGTTCTTGAACTCATCCTAGAAAAAGTGCTTTGAAGGGTGGGCTAGGCTCTGGTATTGGGGCATAGCTTTCCCAAGGGGAGTACTTAGAAGGCGACCATAGTGATAGTTTCCAGTGAGGTAGGTAGTACTTTTTCTAGAATGAGTTCTTGAACTTAATTATCTGACCTCATATGTCAGTCAGCTATTGTCATAATAATGCTGCATAATAGTTTCCAGAACAAACTACCAAAAAAATTTCAATGACATTAAACAACAAGCATTTATTTGTCATTCAGACATCTACAAATCTAAGCTGGGCTTACCTCTAAGCTTTGGGTTAGGTCCAGGCCTGCTTCATGTACTTTTCATCCTCCTTGGATCAAGAGACTCCCGAAGCATGTTCTTCCCATGGCAGAAAGCAGAAGCACAGGGTTGTGAGCCCTGCTGTGCAGGTATAATTCAAGTTTCTGCTTGAATATGTCCACTAATAACTTTCCACTAGCCAAAGTGAGTCACATGGTCAAACCCAAAGTTAGCAGTTAGAAACCTGCTCACCCATGCAAGATAAGGGGGAGGAAATTGATAATTTAATGTACTATAAAATGTGGATCATCTACTATCATTCTCATGGAACCAAATGAGAATTTGATACACTTTTCCGATCTGTAAACTTGAGTCTTTGTTTTGTTTAAGAAAATTTTAATTTATTATGGCTATCCCTTGGTATATTTAGGACATTGGTGCCGGCATCTCTGTGTATACCAAAATCCATGGATACCCAAGTCCCACAGTCGGCCCTGTGTCAGTTTCAGATTCTGTGAGTACTGTATTTTTGATCTGCATTTGGTTGAAAAAAAATCCATCCATAAGTAGACTCAGGCAGTCCAAATCCATGTTGTTCAAGGGTCAACTGTACTTGTTTAATCATGTTTATCCTTTGTCAGTTCTTTTTTCTCCTCTTTGATCTCCTTTTTTTTTTTTTTTTTTTTTTTGTGGTTTTTGGCTGGGGCTGTGTTTGAACCCACCACCTCCAGCATATGGGACTGGCGCCCTATCCTATTTTTGTTTGTTATCTCTCCCAGATCTATCTTCCAAGTGTCTTATTTTTTCATAATTCTGCCTTTTTGTATTTTTGAGATTTTATGTTTTGAGGGATTTCTCCTATTCACCTAGGTTACTAACTCTGGATGTAGTAGTAGGCATCCTCTCCTTTGGTTAATCTACTTTCTTTTTAAATTTGAAATCATGGTTTCTAGTTACAGAAAGTTTCTGTGTGTGCAAGGGTGTGCATACGTGTAGGGTGACTAGCTTATATGCAATGCCCAGGACTGTTCTGGTTTTAGCACTGAAAATCTCATTGGCTTGAATCTCCCTCAGTCCCAGGCAAACCAGGATGGTTGGCCACTTTACTGCTATATTTGAATCTCTTTAAGCCTTAGTTTTATGTTTTAAAAGTTATTATCCCTCTCTGCTAGCAATTCTTCTTCACTGGGTGCCTGTCCTGTTTGTTCTTCCTCTTTCTGGGTGCCAGGAATTCTCAGATGTTTGGTCTTTATTCCTTATGTGCTGTACTGAGATGATTTGGGTCTCACCTATCCTGCACCAGAGTTTAGAATGAATTAAGTAATAGGCTTTGCTGGGTCTAAGGGGAAACTTAATAAGGCCAGGCCCCTTCCTTTCATCATCCATTAGAGAAGTGTGCCAGTGCACGCTTCCTGGATACATGCTGTGGGTCCATGTTCCAGTGGAGGCACCTGCACCCTACTGGTCTCCTTTTATAGAACAAAGATGAGAAAACTTATCAACAAAAGGACACACAAACTCTTTGGGAACCAGGAACTCTGTGTTTGATACTAGCTGTTTAAAGGAGTGGTCTAGGAATTCCAGCTGTCAGCCCCTGAAGTCTGTGGGGAGGCAATTCTCTATGAGTTTCTCGCATCTTTGCTTATCTTATGAGTAGAGGCACTGACAGATTTTATTGTGGACTAAGTTTTCAAGGAAGTTGCCATAGTGAATGGCCTTGAGAGATAGAGATAGCATCTCCCTACGGAGCCAAGGGCAAATTTGTTTGTTGACTGGTGGAATAAAGATGATGTCTTCTGGCTGGGCGCCTGTAGCTCAGCTGGTTAGGGTGCCAGCCACATACACCGAGGCTGATGGATTCGAGCCCGGCCCGGGCCTGCTAAACAACAATGACAACTGCAACCAATAAATAGCTGGGCTTTGTGGCAGGCACCAGTCCCAGCTACTTGGAGGGTGAGGCAAGAGAATCGCCTAAGCCCAAAAAGAGTTTGAGGTTGATGTGAGCTGTGACGTTACAGCACTCTACTGAGGGTGACATAGTGAGACTCTGTCTCAAAAAAAAAAAATGATGTCTTCTTCAAGAGCACAATTGGATAAGTTTGCTTGCAGCCCCCTTTAAAATATCGGTCACTTCCCAAGCTTCATTTCCTCAGCTGTGACACACACTGCTCGTGCAACAGCCACCCGTACCCTCCTCTGTGTTGCCCCATGGGACCTGGTGGGGGGGGCAAGGAACCAGTGCAAACATGAAGCTCATGCCGCCTGCTGTGCCATAAGCAATAAAGTCCTTTCTCTTTGACCTGATATTCCTGGGTCCTCTGCTAGCATCCAGGAAACTCTGGCAGGCTAACTTGTTAGCTTTAAGCAGGGTAAATTCCCAGACCTGTCCCAGTTTTTGAAAGAACCCATTAGAAATTATGTGCCCTCAGGCAGGGGGAAGGGAACCACTGGTCCCATGGGAAGCTGAGTTCAGCAGAAACCCCTCTCTCCACTCTGCTTCAGTCCCAGCTGAATTGTGGTCCAGGCAATTCAGAGTGAGATCATTTTTGAATAGTTCTGCTTATTTCTTTACAGCAGATAATAGACAGCTACAGGGTGTTCAATAATCCCTGATCTCTATATTGTAATCTATGGAAGGGTTATCTCTCAAGGATTCATTTGTAAGTATTATAGTTATATATATATTTATATATATTTTTTTTGTAGAGACAGAGTCTCACTGTACCGCCCTCAGGTAGAGTGCCGTGGCGTCACACGGCTCACAGCAACCTCCAACTCTTGGGCTTACGCGATTCTCTTGCCTCAGCCTCTTGAGCAGCTGGGACTACAGGCGCCCGCCACAACGCCCGGCTATTTTTTTGTTGCAGTTTGGCCGGGGCTGGGTTTGAACCCGCCACTCTCGGCATATGGGGCCGGCGCCCTACTCACTGAGCCACAGGTGCCGCCCTATAGTTATATATTTATAAGTATTATAATATGGAAACAACTTTAAAAATACTTGTTAGATTTAGCCCTACTTTTTTTTCTAGACCAGCCCTCTAAACTTATTATGCAGCTTCAGTTTAGTGTTTATGACAATGGATTCTAGAGCCAGACTACCTAGATTCAAATCTTGGCCCCTCTATTAACTAGATGTGTGTCTTTTGATGAATTACACTAACCTCTGTTTCCACACTTGAAAATGGTGTTAACAATACAAACCACCAATGGGGTTGTTGCGAAGGTTAAATGAATAATGCATGCTTTGTAAGCAACTTCTTTCCAAGCTGCTATGATAACCGTTCAATAATTGGGCCATTAGGTACAATTTAAGCAAACTTGGTCATCACTTGTAGTCTTGCTGATATAACATACACTGTTGGGGGTAATACTTTTTAACTATTTCTTCTGTTTCCAGGGGAGGAGCTTCCAGTAGAGCAACAATTCTTAACCTGGGGTCCACAGACACTTTCAGGGAATCCAGGAACTTAACAAGAAAAAAACCCTTACATTTTCTCTGTCCTCTAACTGAAATGTAGTATTTCATGCAATTATGAATGTCGACAACAAACTACAGTAGTGTTATCAATGTCTATAAATTTGTAGCTAGCAGAAATCTTTTTATATGACATTTCATTTGTTTGTGGTTGCAGTGAGCCGTGACGCCATGGCACTCTATCGAGGGTGACAAAGTAGGACTCTGTCTCAAAAAAAGAAATTATGGTAGTAGTCCCACCACTAAATATTATTTAATGTATTAATAAAGAAACACATAGACTATTTATCATAAATGTATTTACTGAATATACTTTGAGTGTTGTATTTTAGTGAATCGGCTTCCTTTGTAACACCATGTATTTTATTTTAGGCCCTTAAAAGCTTTGTTTTGAGAAAGGACCTATAGGTTTCATTAAATGCCAAAGAGGCCTATTGACTGGGGGTTAAGAAGCTATTTATTAAATTGGGGCCTCTCCCTAACCACTCACTTTTCCCCGGTGGGAGGGCCAGGCCCATGGGAGGAATGTGCAGTTTTCTAGCACCGCTTGTGAAGGAATAGAAGAGTCTCCCTAATATCAGGGGACAGTATTAGGAGATCAGATCTAAATTATGTCCTCAAATATATGAGTATCACTTCTAAAGAGTATATATTGATGCCCAGCTATCTCATTGCTGGATCTTTCTCTTTTAACTGGCTTCAAAATATGGCAGTGATGTCACTTATAAGCTCATCTCAAACATTAACATATACCTAAGTGACAGATTAACATATACCTAATTGCCATCTGTCATTTCATCTACGTCATGGGGTCTCTGCAACCATATTGTCAGCCTACTGGGGACAGGCATATGTCTTGTCCTCAGTGAGGCAGTGAAGAAGGTAGAGTGGGAAAGAACCTGGTTTCTGACCCCAGGAGGCTTGGGTCCCAATCTGGGCTCTGACACTTCACAGCTGGATGACCACAAGCAAATTACTTAAGCTGCCAAGGCTTTGTTTCTTCTTTATTACTATAATTGTAAATGGTTCTTTCAGGGATTGAGTGAAAACATGTAAAACAAAACAGTGCCTAGCACATAATAAGAAGTACATTTTCCCTGTAGATGAAATACTGAAGTCCTGGAGACGAAGGGTTATTTGATTAGATTTTATGGAAAAAGATATTTAACCACTTGAAATACTAGTAAGACTCTGCCAAGGTGGTCCTCTCCTTTACATTATCAACAGGTTATCTTGGTAACATTTCGGGGGGCATGTGACAAAAACAATATTGATACTAGCTGAGAGGTGAGAGAAATGGGAATGGAGTCTGGAGACCGCCTCTCTAGTAGGGAAACTGAGATGTTATCGTTACCTTTAAGAAATGGTGGGACCACGTCTGTGGTGCAGATTGCAAGGGTACATGTCTAATCTATTGAGCATAGAGTATAAACGTCTTAACACAATAATGAAGTAAATGAGGTGAAGGATATATAAACTAGTTTGATGTAAGCATTCCAAATTGTATATAAAATCAGCACATTGTACCCCATAAATGCATTAATGTACACATGATCTATGTGTTTATGACTTAATAAAAAAATATTTCTTAGTAGAAATGGGCATGTTTCCCCAAAACAGAATGATAGTTTTTTAAACTTATCACTTATATATAAGTACAAATTCTCTATGCAGATACGTATACCTGCACTTCATAGGTTGGGCAATATCTTTCTCCTGGAATCTGATTTCAATCATCTCCTTGGTCTGTCTCCTAACATCTGACTTGTGGTAGAGTGAAAAGGCACTAAAGCTTTGAGCCTTGGCTCGGCGCCTGTGGCTCAAGCAGCTAAGGTGCCAGCCACACATACACCTGAGCTGGCAGGTCGAATCCAGCCCAGGCCCACCAAACAACAATGACGGCTGCAACCAAAAAATAGCCGGGCGTTGTGGCAGGTGCCTGTAGTCCCAGCTACTTGGGAGGAGGAGGCAGGAGAATCACTTAAGCCCAGGAGTCGGAGGTTGCTGTGAGCTGTGATGCCACAGCACTCTACCCAGGGTGACAGCTCGAGGCTCTGTCTCAAAACAAAAACAAACAAAACAAACAAACAAACCTTGAGCCTTCTTCTACTTCTCATACTTTGTATTGTGTGCTCATCTTTATATACATGACATCTCTCTTCTATTGAGACTTTGTCACACTGAAAATCTATCTTCAATTGCCAAAGTGTATAATTAGATGAGGTTTGAATAAGACATCCTAAAGAAGCATTTTTATTTTTCTTTGGTATGTGTATTCTCCCCCAACTCCTAAATTCTTGTGGAAATCCTCTTTACGTAGTTGTTTGAATAAATACACACTCAGGGGTTTTAGTTCAATGGTGATAGTCTTTACTCTTCATCACTCTTGCAGTTGTATCAAATGCTCGACCTTGGTGGGGATCAAGAAAAGAAAATAAAGACCACCAAATGGTAATCAGAAACAGCAAAATTTATTTGCCTTCCTGGGAAGGAAAGACCACATTGCTTAAATGCCAATTTGGCTATTGCCTAAAGGAAAATGGTACATCAAATATGACAATACATTGAGTTTGAGTCTCTGCTTAGCTCCCAAGACTGAGAATAAATTCTTCGTTGCACTTCTTCACTTCTTGAAAGTACAGGTACGACTGCCAGTGATGTCTAGGATGTTCTGATGGGCCCAGGTCACTCAGATGGCAAATTTGACACGTTCGCTTGAAGACAGCCAAATCTTTTCTTTCTTTCTTTTTTTTTCGAGACAGAGTCTTACTATGTCGCCCTGGGTAGAGTGCCGTAGCGTCACAGCTCACAGCAACCTCCAACTCTTGGGCTTCAATGATTCTCTTGCCTCAGCCTCCCAAGTAGCTGGGACTACAGGCGCCCGCCACAACGCCCGGCTATTTTTTTCTTGCAATCGTCGTTGTTGATTTTAGCCAGCCAGGGTTAGGTTCGGACCTGCCAGCCTGGGTGTATGTGGCTGGCGCCATAACCACTGAGCTACGGGTGCTGACCCCAAATCTTTTCTTAATGGCGTCAATTAGTACAGCTGGGTTAACCAAGAAGATTCACTGGTTACCTGTTTCTTCACTAGTCTCTCTCAGAACTGCCAGACCAAATTTGCTTTTCTTGTTAAGGCAAAAGGCAGAGAGACATACAAATATTATGTAACAGAGAAAAATATAAGAGGCATGAAAACGAATACTTATATATGAATATTGGTAACAGCTCTATCCACAACAGCCAAACATGGCAATGACCTAAGTGTCCATCAATGGATGAAAGGAGAAATAAAACAAAATGTCCTGTATGCAAAAAAATGACATGTTACTGAGCCATAAAAAGGAACAAGCACCGATATATGTTCCAACGCAGATGAACCTGGAATACATTATGGCAAATAAAAGAAGCTAGACACAAAAGATCACATATTTTATGATCCCATTTAGAGAAAACATTTGGAATAGGTAAAGCCATAGACACAGCAAATTGGTGGTGGCCAGGGGCTAGGGGATGGAGGATGACAAATGAGTGGTATTGAAGCCAGGTATAGGGATGTATTTTGGGTTGATATACAAGTGGTGGTTGCACAACGTTGTCAATGTACTGAATGCCACTGAATGGTGCCCTAAGAGGGCTGCTATGAGACTTATACATCAAGATATAAAAGAGGATAAATACAGGGCAAAATGAAGGGGGAAGTTCGAGGAACTTTGAGTCCTACCGAAACAAGAAAAGGATGAGGGAGCAGGGATTGCTGAACAATTGATGATAACAAACAAAAGGAAGGGAAGAAAAAGAAGAGGGGCCTCTACTTAAGAACTTAACAAGGCCACAGATGATTGAGAAGAAAATAAAAAAGACTTTCAAGTGTTTAGCCATTAAAATTCTGCAAATAACTTAGTGTTCTAAAAGACACAACTGGTGTTATGAAGAAAATAGGACATGGTAGAAGGGTCTATTCAAGGCCAGGGCAGCAGCCCTGGAGGAGGAGAGCCAGGCTCTGCGGGGCACTGAGTGCAGCAGGGGCCTGTGAAAGGGCTGGGGACTGTCACACAAGCAGATGTGCCACCAATTCCATTCCATAACTTTGGAGAGCTCTGATGTACTCAGTCCCAACGTGACAATGTGGCAAGCATCTTTTTTTCTTAACCTTATTTTTCAAAATGGACGTGTAATAATTACATCTCATATATTGTACACAAATTTGGTCAACTAAATAAATAACAATTACATTCTTCTGAAAGATGTTTCTCAAACTTCACAGGTCACTTCGGTACATATTAGGAGCAGTGAAACCATTTTTAAAAAGCAATGGCAATGACCTTCCTGTCTCATGAGACAATATGGATGAACCTTGAGGACATCACACCAAGTGAAATAAGCCAGTTACAACAAAAGCAATATCATACAATTCTACTTATGAAAGGTACCCAGAGAAGTCAAACTCTTGGAGACAAACAGAAAGGGGGCTCCAGGGGCTGGAGGAGGGGGCTTGGGGAGCTGATGTTCAACAGGTACAGAGAGTCACTTCTGAAACATGAAAAAGGTCTGGAGATCTGTTGCAAACCGTGTGGCTGCACTCACTACTACTGGACACTTAAAAACGGTGAAGACAGTAAATTTTACGTTGTGTTTTTAACACAATAAAAAAACCTTTAGAAATCCCACTCATATTGTCAAAATATTAACTTTAAACTTTCTTGGTATTGAAATTTTATTGTTTTAGGGAAACTATAAGCTTCAGGAGAGTCACTGAACCTAGTTTGAATTTGGATACACTTTGGAACATTATAGTAAAAATATGTTAACAACAACAAAAAGAAATGACTTAAGTGAAAAATGCTAGTTTATTAAATTGCTTCCCTGTTTCTACAAAATGAAGGGATTGTGCTTTTCCATAAAGTGGGTAGCTTAAAATGTAAAATATCAACTCATTTAAAAAACCAAATATGAAATAAAAACTTGGAATTCATTTGGATTAATGTTCCTGTGCTTTTTAAAAATGGAGAAAAACTAATTCAAGATTCAGGATTTCGGCTCGGTGCCTGCAGCTCAGTGGCTAGGGTGTCAGCCACATACACAAGGCTGCCCTGGCCTTGAATAGACCCTTCAAATCTAGCCCTGGCCTGCCAAACAACAATGACAACTACAAGAAAAATTAGCCGGGCCTTGTGATGGGCGCTTGTAGTCCCAGCTACTTGGGAGGCTGAGGCAAGAGAATCGCTTAAGCCCAAGAGTTTGAGGTTGGCGTGAGCTGTGACATCATGGCACTCTACCCAGGGAAATAGCTTGAGACTCTGTCTCAAAAAAAAAAAAAAAAAAAAAAAAAAGGTTCAGGATTTCGGAGGGGTCAGGCTGCCTTTCCTCCTTTTATCTTTTGACTTGATTGCTGCCTGGCCACGCTGATAGGGCTCAGTTGTCTGAGTGGACACTGTGATCAAAAACATGGGCTGTGGCAAGACTCTGCACGGCAGCCCCTGCTGTGGCAAGGCAGAGAGGAGCTGGGACCCGGACTGGGGAAGGCTCTGTCCCGGTCCTGTCTGCAGCCATTGCTGTGCCAAGGAAGAGTGGAGGCGGGACTCCAACTGAGGAAGACTATGCCCTGGTCCTGTTGGCAGCTTCTGGGATGGCAAGGCAGAGGGGACACAGGACCCCAGCTGAGGAAGGCTTTGCCCAGGTCCTGTCTGCAGCCCCTGGGCTGGCAAGGTAGAGAGGACACGGGACCCCAGCTGAGGAAGGCTCAGCTCTGGTCTTGTCTGTAACCCCTGCTCTCCCAGCTGAGGAAGGCTCTGCCCAGGTCCTGGCTGCAGCACCTGCTGTGGCAAGGCAGAGGGGACCTGGGACCCCAGCTGAGGAAGGCTCAGCTCTGGTCTTGTCTGTAACCCCTGCTCTCTCAAGGCAGAGGGGGCCAGCTGAGGAAGGCTCTGCCCAGGTCCCATCTGCAGCCCCTGCTGTGGCAAGGCAGAGGGGAGCTTGGACCCCAGCGGGGGAAGGCTCTGCCCAATTCCTATCAGCAGTCCCTGGACTGGCAAGGCAGAGGGGCCCTGGGACCCCAGCTGAGGAAGGTTCTGCCCAGGTCTTGTCTGTAACCCCTGCTCTCTCAAGGCAGAGGGGGCCAGCTGAGAAAGGCCCTGCCCAGGTCCCATCTGCAGCCCCCGCTGTGGCAAGGCAGAGGGGATCCCGGACCCCAGCTGAGGAAGGCTCTGCCCAAGTCCTGTCAGCAGCCCCTGGGCTGGCAAGGCAGAGGGGCCCTGGGACCCCAGCTGAGGAAGGCTCTGCCCAGGTCTTGTCTGTAACCCCTGCTTCCCAAAGGCAGAGGGGTGCTGGGACTTCAGCTCAGGAAGGCTCTGCCCACGTCCTGTCTGCTGCCCCTTCTGTGGCAAGGCAGAGGGAACCTGGGACCCCAGCTGAGGAAGACTCTGCCCAGGTCCTGTCAGCAGCACCTGCTGTGGCAAGGCAGAGGGGACCTGGGACCCCAGCTTAGGAAGGCTCTGACCAGGTCCTGTCAGCAGCACCTGCTGCGGCAAGACAGAGGGGCCTTGGGACTCTAGCTGAGGAAGGTTCTGCCCAGGCCCTGTCTGTAGCCCCTTCTGTGGCAAGCTAGAGGGGAGCTGGGATCCAGGCTGAGGAAGGCTCTTCCTAGCTCTTATCTTAACCTGTATTTGTGGCAAGACAGAGGGGACCCGACACCCCAGCTGAGGAAGGCTCTGCACAGGTCCTATCCGCAGCACCTGCTGTGACAAGGTAGAGGGGACCTGGAACCCAGGCTGAGGAAGACTCTTCCTCGTTTCTATCTTAATCTGCTTTTGTGGCAAGGCAGAGGGGAGCAGGGAGCCTTGCTTAGGAAGGCTCTGCCCTGGTCTTGTCTGCAACCCCTGCTGTGGCAAGGCAGAGGGGATCCCGGACCCCAGCTGAGGAAGGCTCTGCCCAAGTCCTGTCAGCAGCCCCTGGGCTGGCAAGGCAGAGGGGATCCCGGACTCCAGCTGAGGAAGGCTCTGTCCAGGCCCTGTCTGTAGCCCCTTCTGTGGCAAGGCAGAGGGGACCTGGGACCCAGGCTGAGGAAGGCTCTTCCTCGTTTCTGTCTTAATCTGCTTTTGTGGCAAGGCAGAGGGGAGCAGGGAGCCTTGCTTAGGAAGGCTCTGCCCTGGTCTTGTCTGCAACCCCTGCTGTGGCAAGGCAGAGGGGATTCCGGACCCCAGCTGAGGAAGGCTCTGCCCAAGTCCTGTCAGCAGTCCCTGGGCTGGCAAGGCAGAGGGGATCCCGGACCCCAGCTGAGGAAGGCTCTGCCCAAGTCCTGTCAGCAGCCCCTGGGCCGGCAAGGCAGAGGGGTCCTGGGACTCCAGCTGAGGAAGGCTCTGCACAGGCCCTGTCTCCAGCCCCTTCTGTGGCAAGGCAGAGGGGACCTGGGACCCAGGCTGAGGAAGGCTCTTCCTCGTTTCTATCTTAATCTGCTTTTGTGGCAAGGCAGAGGGGAGCAGGGAGCCTTGCTTAGGAAGGCTTTGCCCTGGTCTTGTCTGCAACCCCTGCTGTGGCAAGGCAGAGGGGATCCCGGACCCCAGCTGAGGAAGGCTCTGCCCAAGTCCTGTCAGCAGTCCCTGGGCTGGCAAGGCAGAGGGGATCCCGGACCCCAGCTGAGGAAGGCTCTGCCCAAGTCCTGTCAGCAGCCCCTGGGCCGGCAAGGCGGAGGGGCCCTGGGACCCAGGCTGAGGAAGGCTCTGCCCAGGCCCTGTCTCCAGCCCCTTCTGTGGCAAGGCAGAGGGGACCTGGGACCCAGGCTGAGGAAGGCTATTCCTCGTTTCTATCTTAATCTGCTTTTGTGGCAAGGCAGAGGGGAGCAGGGAGCCTTGCTTAGGAAGGCTCTGCCCTGGTCTTGTCTGCAACCCCTGCTGTGGCAAGGCAGAGGGGATCCCGGACCCCAGCTGAGGAAGGCTCTGCCCAAGTCCTGTCAGCAGCCCCTGGGCTGGCAAGGCAGAGGGGCCCTGGGACTCCAGCTGAGGAAGGCTCTGCCCAGGCCCTGTCTGTAGCTCCTTCTGTGGCAAGGCAGAGGGGCCCTGGGACCCAGGCTGAGGAAGGCTCTGCCCAGGCCCTGTCTCCAGCCCCTTCTGTGGCAAGGCAGAGGGGCCCTGGGACCCAGGCTGAGGAAGGCTCTTCCTCGTTTCTATCTTAATTTGCTTTTGTGGCAAGGCAGAGGGGAGCAGGGAGCCTTGCTTAGGAAGGCTCTGCCCTGGTCTTGTCTGCAACCCCTGCTGTGGCAAGGCAGAGGGGATCCCGGACCCCAGCTGAGGAAGGCTCTGCCCAAGTCCTGTCAGCAGCCCCTGGGCCGGCAAGGCAGAGGGGATCCCGGACCCCAGCTGAGGAAGGCTCTGCCCAAGTCCTGTCAGCAGCCCCTGGGCTGGCAAGGCAGAGGGGATCCCAGACCCCAGCTGAGGAAGGCTCTGCCCAAGTCCTGTCAGCAGCCCCTGGGCTGGCAAGGCAGAGGGGCCCTGGGACTCGAGCTGAGGAAGGCTCTGCCCAGGCCCTGTCTGTAGCTCCTTCTGTGGCAAGGCAGAGGGGCCCTGGGACTCGAGCTGAGGAAGGCTCTGCCCAGGCCCTGTCTGTAGCTCCTTCTGTGGCAAGGCAGAGGGGCCCTGGGACCCAGGCTGAGGAAGGCTCTTCCTCATTTCTATCTTAATCTGCTTTTGTGGCAAGGCAGAGGGGAGCAGGGAGCCTTGCTTAGGAAGGCTCTGCCCTGGTCTTGTCTGCAACCCCTGCTGTGGCAAGGCAGAGGGGATCCCGGACCCTAGCTGAGGAAGGCTCTGCCCAAGTCCTGTCAGCAGCCCCTGGGCCGGCAAGGCAGAGGGGCCCTGGGACCCAGGCTGAGGAAGGCTCTGCCCAGGCCCTGTCTGTAGCCCCTTCTGTGGCAAAGGAGAGGGGACCTGGGACCCAGGCTGAGGAAGGCTCTGTCCAGGCTCTGTCTGTAGCCCCTTCTGTGGCAAAGCAGAGGGGACCTGGGACCCAGGCTGAGGAAGGCTCTTCCTAGTTCCTATCTTAACCTGTATTTGTGGCAAGGCAGAGGGGACCTGGAATTCCAACTGAGGAAGGCTCTTCCCAGGTCTTGTCTGCCGCCCCTGCTGTGGCAAGGCAGAGGGGAGCTGGAACCCCAGCTGAGGAAGGCTTTGCCCTGTTTGTGTCTGAGCAGAGCCAAGCTGAGACAACACAGCTGCCTGGGGTTGCACTAAACTTCTTGTTCCAGAGAGCTTAAGGGGAACAGGTTGTTGAGCAGGTGAGACCTGTTCCTGGCTGCTGGAATCTTGGGCAGACGCTAGCTCTGGAGGGCGAGAAATTATGGGTTGCTGACAGTGTTCCTCAGGAATTAACAGGAATTGCTGCTGCTGCTGGGTGTTCATAATGAGGGTACCCTGTGGGAGCTGAATTAGAGCTAAGGGCTTGACACCAGAGCGATCTTTGAAACAAAGGTGAACACCTGATTCAGGAGTGGCCTGCAGTGAAGCAGACTGTGCATTTACCAGCTGACCTCCTGAGGACTGAAGGCCCTGCGCATTCATTCCCGCAGGAGCTGGGGCACCAGTGGCACAGCTCAGTACTGCGTTTGAACCACTCACCAAAGCCTGGACTCCAGGGATCGGGCCCACCAGTTTGACGATCTTCAGGACAGTGGACTTTGCCTTGGCCTGGGTGGCTGGAGTTGCTTGGGAGGAGCTGGCAGCAGAGCAGGCAGCTGGAGGAGGTATGCTGACACCTCTAAGATCGACAGAGGATTTTCCAGAAAGACTTGGTGCCACAGGAGCAGGGCCAGGGGCAGGGGCAGGGGCAGGGCCAGGGGCAGGAGCAGAGACAGAAGCAGGAGCAGGAGGAAGAGACTGAAGAATGTCACCTGCCTGGAGGGGAGGGAAATTGCTTCCCGAGGAACTCTTCCCTGAGCTTGAGGCAAGCTGGACGGGTGGTGGTGGACGATTAACTCCTTTCCCCAATCCTGAAGGCCGGGTGGATGTAGGCTGAGGCTCCTCTCTGTTGTTCCCTGAAGAGAGCTGACTGAGACTGGCTGAGGCACTGGGGCTGTGTGACACCTTGTCTGGACTTTCGGCTTTGCTCTGGACTGACTCCTGGTACTGATGGACCTCCCTCCCAGCATCAGTCTGTGACGCGGGCCTGGAACCATATGAATGGTCACCTAGGAAGATCTGGGGGGGACATATCTGCCCCTCATGTCGGGCTTTTTTATGGGACTGAATTTCACCAGAGATAAATGGATCGTAAAGCGACCGCATGATGCTCAGCTTTGTTTTCTGGGCCTTCATCCATCCAAAAGGAGAATCATCTTCCTCCTCCAGGTCTGGCCAGACTGTTGGTTCTGAGTCATCACATCTGAAGGAGTCTAATTTTGTAGCATATTTCTCCACATCTACTTCAGAAGCCATAGCCAAATCACAGGGTCTCAGTTTCCACGTGTCTACACAACTTCCTGCTTTAGAAATTTTCAGGTCATGCTGCTGACCTGCGTTTTCTTCCTTCTCTTTTCTGCAAGAATCCAAAACTTTCAGCTCAGGGGGAGATGGGCAATGAGACAGCTCCTGCTGCTGATTTAGCCAAGAATACCTCTTGAAGTTCTGTTTCATCGGGCCAGTGTTCATCTTCTGCTTGTTGTACAGCAGTTCGTTTTCGGTGCAGGTTACCACTATCGAAGGATCTAGACACAGTGGTTCAGCTGTAGCTAAGAGCATTTGGCTTTCAAGGTTAAGTTTGTCTTCCTGGGTCCACTTGTGGCCATCATCTGTTATCGAGTGGATGTCACGGGCTAACGTCTGCATCGTGGGACGTAAGAGAATATGCCTGCTTTGGTAACCAGGAGGTTCCACATTACTACACTGCCTGTAGTCACGTATTTCCGCTATGACACACCCAGAATGAAAAATCTTCATCTGAGATTTTTCCAGTAGATCAATCAAAATAGGAGGCAGCTCCTCCGCATCTAAGTATTCTAGCAATTCCCTTTCTTCATAAGGTACTCGAATGCTCTCGGAAAAGGTTTCATCGTTGCCCTTGAGCATTAGAGAATAGCCGTCTTTTCCTGGGTACAGGTTGACCACCAAACATGGCAAGGACTCCCTCTTAAGAAGCTTCTCTAACAGGTTAACATTGCTTCTTAATTCCTCTGTATCCTCAGGCTCTTTTCCACATTCCTCAACATAAATGTCATGAAGTTTCTGAAATAGAGTTTTTTCCCCACCAGATGAGTACCTCCTTTTCGGAAGCCTCTGCTTCACACTTTCAATGATATACTCTGCACGATCCAAAGCTCGTTCTAAAGCTTGTCGCATTGTGGTATCAAAAAGGTGCCTACAGGAAAAGGAAATCTACCCGCGTGGCTGAAGCATGGCCGAGATCGCGTCTCTAAGATCAATTTCTAGCCCTGCAAAACAAGTCCACAGAGCACCAGTCTTAATCCCTTATGGGCACCAGGAAACCCTCCCCGTGAAAAGCGCCACACAATATTTTATCAGGTTTCTCAACATACCGATCGGGGAGGATTCCTCACAGTCTCGGCGCCTGTGCTTCCTCCATTGGTGATCCCGGTGCTGTAAGAGGAAGCACAGGGGCAGTCACGCCCCTCCCTTGTGCACATGCGCACTCGTCAGGCACCTCAGGCTTTTGGCGTATAGCTTGTCTCTGGCCTGTGGGGCGGGAGTCTTTCAGGCCCCACCTCCAGTTCTGGTGACCTCACTTCCGCTAGTAGGCGGGTTTAGAGGGTTTCCTCAGGGCCCTTTCTTTTCCACTTAACGTTAGAGGCAAACATGTGATATCACATGTGATAGACACATCTTTTGTACAGTTGTAACAGACGGATTTTCTGAGATATACAAATGCCGGGAAAGTTACAGAAGGTTGCGGCTTGGGTGGACACTTGAATTGTTTGGAGAATCTATTGTCAAGGGCAGGGCTCCTCCCGCTATTTGTGAGCAATTCACACCCAAATGAGTCCGCATTAGTAGCTCTCAACGTGTATGAAGACCCTATATATTTGTTGCAAGCATCAGAATTCTTCATTGTATCCTGCGGTGAGCTCTTGCCTAAGGCTCTTCATAACCACATGCACATAATGTGACCCTCTTATACTTAACCATTTACCTTTTGCTTCCCTATGTATTATATTTAGGGCATTCTGTATGTGGTAGTTTGAAAAAGATTATTTGGAATAGATGTGCTGATCAAGATGGCAGACCAGAAGGATTGTTCAGCTGAGCTCTGCTAGAATGACTGGGGAAAAAGAGAGAACCCAGCATTACCTGGCATGGGGACCTTACCCAGAGTCATACCTCAGGTAGCACAGTGAGGAGGTGGTGAGCTTGATACAGCAGTATGGTCCCTGGAGGTGGAAATCTGATAAATTAGGCAAGTCATTGCCACCAGCTGGGATTGGCTGCCCCTCCCACAGAGGTCTGGGACCAGAGGAAGCCTTTCTGGAGTTTTCAGTGGTTGGGGGAAGCTGCACATTGAGCGGAAAGCTTGCAAGAGTGGGAAGACTTGAACAGTATACAGTGACCAGATTCCAATGCTGGTTAGAGTAGATTTGCCATAGGTTTGGTGACTGGCAAGGCAGCCATACGGAGAAGGTCTCAGAGGCCAGGGGCTGCCATTGTGGGAAGATCTTAGCAGGGGCCTAAAGCACAGCTGTCCTAATTCCGCCTGCTAGGATCAGAACTCCACTCTTGGGACAGGCTGAGGGACTCCTGCACCCCATAGAACTGGTTTCAGGGGACACTGTGAGACCTGTCCCTGAAGGATTCTTGTGAGCTTTATGATCCCAACTCTGCAGGGTCTGAATGCTGAGGAAATAATCAGGCAATCACCAAAGGCAACTATGTTTGGATTTAGGACCATAGAGGTTGCTGGCTGTGCTCTCTGTCTCCTAAAAAATCCACATCGTCACCTGGTGTCCCTGCAACATATGGCAACATATTGCCATCATCAGCTGACTTCTGTTTGAAGCAAAGGAAGCAGTGAGAAAGAAAAAGGAAGACAAGGAGGTGAATAAGAAGAAAGAACACAGCAGAGGAACCAACAGAAAAATTAGGGCAACATGAGAAACCAAAACAGAGGAACTCCCCTAAGGGACCATGAAGGAGTTACTGCAGAAGAGTCCATCTATAAAGCATTAATGGACTTGGGTGGCACCTGTGGCTCAGTTGGTAAGGCACCAGCCCCATATACCGAGGGTGGCAGGTTCAAACCCGGCCCGGCTGAACTGCAACCAAAAAATAGCTGGGTGTTGTGGCAGGCGCCTGTAGTCCCAGCTACTCGGGAGGTTGAGGCAAGATAATCACTTAAGCCCAGGAATTGGAGGTTGCTGTGAGCTGTGTGATACCATGGCACTCTACCGAGGGCCATAAAGTGAGACTCTGTCTCTACAAAAAAAAAAAAAAAAAAAAAAGAATTAATGGACTTGATAGAAAGGGAATTTAAAATATGGATGATAAAGACAATAAAAGGAATGGATAAGAAAATGGAAAGACATAGCCCAAAGTTAGATGAGAGATATATGTAGAATATAGAAAGGATATGATGGAGCTTAAGGAAATGAAAGAGAATCAGGGAATGTAAGATGCAGTAAAAAGTGTCAAAAATAGGTTAGACCATGGAGAAGAAAGAACCACAGAGTCAGAGGATAAAGTTTTTGAGTTAACCCAGGTAGTTAAAGAGTCAAAAAAGAAGAGAGAGAAAGCAGAACAAGTACTTAGAGAACTATGAGACTCCATGAAGTGTTCAAACATCCGAATGATAGGGATTCCTGGAGAGGAAGAAGATTGTCCCAAAGGAATGGAAGCCTACTGGAGACTATCATAAATGAAAACTTCCCAAGTTTTACTAAAGACTCAGACACACTTCTTTCAGACAGATATTGAACCCTGGGTCATCTCAACTCAAGCAGAGCCTCTCTAAGACATATTGTAATGAAACTGTCCACAGTGAAGAAGAAAGAAAAAATTCTGCAAGCAGCCAGGAGTAAGCACTAACTGACCAACAGAGGCAGAACCATTAGGAGGACAGTATACTTTTCAATTGAAATCTTCCAAGCCAGAAGAGCATGATCATCCACCTTCAACATTAAAAACATTTTTTTTTATTAAATCATAACTGTACATTAATGCACTTATGGGGTACAATGTGCTGATTTGACATACAAGGTGTAAACAACAAAACAATTTCCATCCCAGAATTTTGTATCTTGCCAAACTAAGCTTCAAAATTGACAGAGAAATAAAATCTTTTGCGGATATACAGATACCGAGGATATTCACCACAAGAAGACCAGCTCTACAGTAAATACTTAGACCTCTTTTCAAAACTGACCTCCACAATGGAACACCAGCAAAGTTAACACCCAGAAGCTAAAGGTCAAAACTTAGCTTCCACAATGGTGCAAAGGATAAAACTACTTAATGGACTTTCACAAAATAAGATGACTAGAACTCCACCATGCTTACCAATTCTCTCAAAGAATGTCAATGGACTAAATTCACCACTGAAGAGGCACAGGCTGGCTGGTTGGATAAAAAGCACAAGTCATTCATATGCTGTCTAGAGGAGACACACCTAACCTTGAAGGACAAATCAGGACTCGGGGCTAAGGGATGGAAAACAGTATTTCAAGCAAATGGAAATCAGAAGAAAGGAGGAGTTGTGATCTTATTTTCAGATACAAGCAGATTTAAAGCAACTAAAGTTAAGAAAGACAGAGATGGACTCTTTATACTGGTCAAAGGAAAAATACAAGAAGATATTTCTTTTCTTTTCTTTTTTTTTTTTTTTGCAGTTTTTGGCTGGGGCTGGGCTTGAACCCACCACCTCCGGCATATGGGGCCGGCGCCCTACTCCTTTGAGCCACAGGCACTGCCCACAAGAAGACATTTCAATTTTAAATATTTATGCACCCAACTTAAATGCTCCCAGATTCTTGAAACAGACCTTAATGGGTCTGAGCAATATGATATCCCATAACACCACAATATTTGGAAACTTTAACACCCTTTGACAGAACTGGACAGATCCTCTAAACAGAAACTAAACAAAGATACAAAGGACTTAAATGTGACCCTAGAACAAATGGGCTTAATTAGACATATACAGAAAACACCACCCCAAAGCTAAGGAATATACATTTTTCTTATCATCCCATGGTACATACTCCAAAATTGACCACATCTTAGGCTACAAATAAAACCTCAGCATAATTAAAAGACTAGAAATCAGACTGTGTATCTTCTTAGACCACAAGGCAATAAAGATGGAACTCAATTCTAATAAAAACATTGATTCCCCACACAAAGACTTGAAAATTAAACAACCTTATGCTGAATGATAGTTGACTTCAGGAAGACATAAAAGAGGAAATTGTTGAATTCCTCAAACATAACAACAAAGAAGACACAAGTTATTAAAACCTGTGGGATACAGCAAAAGTAGTCTTAAGAGGGAAATTTATCACATTAGATGCTTATATTTGAAAAAAAGAAAGTGCATCAACAAACTCATGAACCATCTTATGGAATTGGAAAAAGAAGAACAATCTAATCCCAAACCCAGCAGAAGAAAAGAAATAACCAAAATTAAATCAGAGATTAATGAAATTGAAAACAAAAGAGTCATCCAGAAAATTAATGAAACAAAAAGTTGGTGTTTGAAAAAATAAATAAAATTGATAAAACTTCAGCCAGATTAACTAGAAACAGAAAAGTAAAATTTCTAATAACCTCAATCAGATGATGAAGGGGAAATAATAACAGATGCAACAGAGATACAGGAGATCATCTCTGAGTAGTGCAAGAAACTCTATGTCCAGAAATTTGACAATGTGGAGGAAATGGATCAACACCTGGAATCACACCCTCTCCCTAGACTTAATCAAGAGGAAATAGATCTCTTGAACAGACCTATTTTAAGGACTGAGATTCCTTTTTTCAACTGAGATTGAAAAAACAATAAGAAATCTCCCAACAAAAAAAAGCCCTGGTCCAGATGGCTTCACACCAAAAATCTATCAAACCTTCAAAGAAGAGCTTATGTACTGCAGAAATTATTCAAAAAAATTGAGAAGGAAGGAATCTTCTCCAACACATTCTATGAAGCAAACATCACCCTGATACCCAAACTAGGAAAAGACCCACCTAAAAAGGAGAATTTCAGCCAATTTCACTAATGAATATAGATACAAAAATTCTCAAAAAAATCCTAGCCAATAGATTATAGCTACACATTAAAAAAATCATTCATCATGATCAAGTAGGTTTCATCCCAGGATGAAAGGCTGGTTTAACATATGCAAGTCCCTAAACATAATTTACCATATCAACAAAGACCATATGATCCTCTCAATAGATGCAGAAAAAGCATTTAATAAAATTCAGCTCTCTTTTCTAATTAGAACGCTTAAGAATATAGGCATAGGTAGCACATTTCTGAATCTGATCGAAGCTATCTATGACAAACCCACAGCTAATATTATACTGAATGGAGTAAAACTGAAAGCTTTTCCACTTAGAACTAAAACCAGGCAAGGTTTTCCTCTATCACCACTAATATTCAACATAGTGCTGGAAGTTCTAGCCAATACAATCAGGCAAGAGAAGGAAATAAAGGGCATACAAATGGGTGCACAGGAGGTCAAACTTTTGCTGTTTGCCAGTGATATAATCTTATACTTAGAGAACCCCAAAGACTCAACCACAAGACTCTTGGAAGTGATCAAAAATACAGCAATGTCTCAGGATATTGAGGTGATGTCTCCACAAATCAGTAGCCTTTGTATATGCCAATAACAGCCAAGATGAGAAGCTAATCAAGGACATAATTCCCCTCACAGTAGCTTAAAAAAAAAAAGAAATACCTAGGAATATACCTAACAAAAGAGGTGAAAGACCTCTACAAAGAAAATTATGAAACCCAAGAAAAGAATTAGTAGAAGATATTAACAAATGGAAGAACATACCATACTCATGGCTTGGAAGAACCAACATTGTGAAAATGTCTATACTTCCCAAACCAATCTACAGATTCAATGCCATCCCCACTAAAATCACATCATCATATTTTCAAGAATTGGAAAAAATAATTCTTCATTTTATTTATATTGAACCACAAGAAACCCTCTATACCCAGTGCAATTCTTAGTAATAAAAACAAAGCTGGGGGTATCGCCCTACCAGACTTTCTGCTATACTACAAGGCCATACTGATCAAAACAGAATGGTAGATACATTGACATTTGGAACCAAATAGAAACCATGAGATGAAACTAACATCTTACAGCCACCTGATCTTTGATAAACTAAACAACAGCATATGCTGGGGAAAAGAATGCCTATTCAATAAGTGGTGCTGGAGAACTGGATAACCACATGTAAAAGACTGAAACTAGACCCACACCTCTCACCACTTACAAAAATTAATTCAAGATGGGTAAAAAACTTAAACATAAGGCATGAAACAATAAAAATCCTTGAAGAAAGTGTGGGGAAAACACTTGAAGATATTGGCCTGGGGAAAGATTTTATGAAGAACACTTCCATGGCAATTGCAATGTTTGAAAATATTTTTTTCAATTAATTAATTAATTAATTAGTTTGTTTATTTATTTATTTTTGTTGCAGTTGTCATTGCTGTTCAGCTGGTCCGGGCTGGGCTTGATCCCACCAGCCTGGGTGGCCGGCACCCTACTCGCTGAGCTATGGGTACTGCCCCTTTTTTTAATTTTAAAAACCATCCTTTTCCATCTCTTCTCCCTCTATATGCTCAAATTTAGACTCAGTATAAGAACTGGACAACTAAATGATATCTTACTAATAGGAATCTGCTGTGTGTTACATTTGAAAGGAGTCAGTGCTGAAGCAATATTCTATTTAGGTAAGAAACCTCATTACAGAGTGGAAAGCTCTGCTTACTTGTCGATCTGACCTAGAAATGTTGTTGGATGAGAAGCAGCACAACAGACCTTGTTGGAGCCAGGCTATCCTACCCTTCCCCCCACAAAAAAAAAAGGCCCAGGATTTTTTCTGGCTTCTCCCGGCCTGCAAACTAGACTTCCTAGCTGCTGCTCATGGCAAGGGAGCACAGCTGGAACTAGTGTGAGGCAAGGAGAGACCTAGGGTACAAAACTGAAGGCACACTCATTCTCAGGGTTGTGCAAATCCCATCAGGGTTGGTGCCTTCGGCACCTGAATTGCCTCACCACTCCTTCAAAGGAGTCTCCACTCTACCTGCGGCCTGCCTTGCTTCCAACCTCATCTCTCTCTTTGCTTTCACATGTTTTCTATGCTCTGAGCACAATCGCCACGCCACAGGTAAGACAAACCTTTCATAGCTCCATGCCCTCGCAAAAGGCATAGTTTCCTTTGCCTGAAAGGCCCCTTTGTGCTTAGTCACCTATTGATTCCATCTAGTACCTTAAATATCTTTTCCTGACCTCTGAGTAGTGAGACTCCTTCTCTCTGCTGTTCTACCATAGCACAGATACTACATGCCTTAATAGAGACAGACATGACCTTGGAAAGGAATAAGTGTTTGTGTACTTTCTCCACACCCAGCCTCTGGGGCTTCTCAGGGCTAGTACTGTATGTCTTTTGCATTTTATTTGATCACCAACTCACTTGATTGGTACATAGTAAGCACTTGAATAAATGAATGGCTCCAAGCTCGGGTTACCTCAACTCAAGACTCATAAGATCTTGTGAAGTATATATTTTACCCCCTTTTTAGACATGTGAAAAGTGTCCAGAACCAGGTCTTCTGACTCTGCTGCTATTCTGTGGTAGGGTCTCTCAACTTTAGCACTGTTGGTGTTGGTTGGAGGGGGCTGTCCTCTGCACTGTAGGACGTTTATCAGCATCCCTGGCCTTACACACTAGATGCCAGTAGCACTCCTCCCCAGTTATGACAACCAAAAATGTCTCCAGATATTGCCAAATATCCCCTGGGGGCCAAAATTGTCCCTCTGGTTGAGACCCACTCTATATTCTGCTCTGTAAACCATGAGCAGGATCCAAATGCTGGCCCTTAGATGACATTCCCGGGTCCATCTCCCGGAATGGAGAGGCATCTCTGCCCACCCTGTCATGGGAGGGACTAGATCTTCAGTTGTTGTGGTGACTGTGTCTTCAGTTGGCTTTCTCCAGAAGCATTCCCTGGGGAGAGGAGTTGACTGTGAGGAGTTTATCTGGGCACTAATCTCAGGAAGTCCTGGTGAGGGAAAGGGAGAGCTGAGTCAGGGACCAGGAAGAAGACAACAAAAGGCACGCGCATGAGCAGAAGACAGCTGTGGACAACTGGCCATGCTGGGGACCTCTGGGAGGCAGTACAGACAAGGCTTGGATTGTTCTATCCTAGAGGCAAGGAAGCTGGGCTATCTGTTCATCCACTTCTCTTTCTCATTGACTGAGGAAAGTCCTGGGAACATTATTCTCTGACACATACAAGAGCCACCCATGCTGATGTGGCTCAAGGGTGCCCTCAGACAAAGAATCACAAGTGCTTGCGGTAAGACTGTCTGTGTGCACAGAATAGTCAGTACTATGGGGAGATGGCCAGGGCAGTGGCAGCATTTGCTACATTTGGAATTAAGAGAAGTGGGAGAAGACGGTCATTCATTCTTTTTTTTTTTTTTATTAAATCATAGCTGTGTAAATTAATGCAATCATGGGGCACCATACACTGGTTTTCTAGACCATCTGACATATTTTCATCACACTGGTTAACATAGCCTTCCTAACGTTTTCTTAGTTATTGTGTTAAGACATTCATATTCTACATTTACTAAGTTTCACATGTACCCTTGTGATGCACCATAGGTGTAATCCTACCAATCACCCTCCCTCTGCCCATCCTCCCCCCTCCCCTCTCCTTTCTCTCCCCCTTCTCCATATTCTTAGGTTATAACTGGGTTATAGCTTTCATGTCAAAGCCATAAATTAGTGATGTCAATTGTGTGCTTTGTAATATATCTGTGCACATGGACAAGTGAAATTGTATTCCATTCAGATTTTTTTTTGTAGTTATTAAAATCAACAAAGCAAAAATGGATGGTGTGACCCCCCTCTTGATTCTCTGGAGGGAAGACTTCAGGCTGTC
Source organism: Nycticebus coucang (assembly GCF_027406575.1). Lineage (NCBI taxonomy): Eukaryota > Metazoa > Chordata > Mammalia > Primates > Lorisidae > Nycticebus > Nycticebus coucang. The sequence continues at coordinate 23,564,535 of NC_069804.1, forward strand.
TGGGCCACAGAGGCACTGGAGGAAGCTCATAATCTGGTGCTGCGTGTGTTCCAGTGTGCATTAGTTGGCTGGCAGTGTTCACCATGGCTCAGCCTTCCTCTTCCTTTATTTGAGGTGCCTAATTGCCTGGTCTTTCCACAAGATGAAGGATTTTATAAATCACTCTTTGCGTACACCATCCTACAAACCTTCAGAGCACAGTAATGAGCATGCTGGCTGATTATAAGAATTGCAACTATAGCCCTCAGCAGAGGGTAGCAACTCAGTAGAGAATAGCAGAAGCTGACAAATCACATGGCCATGCTAAGATATGATAGAAGAGAACATAATTCAATTTACTGTACGATAATTGACCTGATTTGTAATTAGCAAACTACTTTGTTCTATACCCATTGAGGTCTAGGTCTAGGTCTTGGCTACCTCTTCTCTGCTGCACTTAAGATGGACCAACAGAGAGTTTCAAACTACAGGGCACAAAGACTGGGGAAGCTGAAGATATATAGCCTGTTGGTCATATCCTGGGGTGACCCTCCATCACTCGCTCTAAGAGTTAATGTATTTCCCCCATGATCTGGTCCCAGGTACAGACAAGCAAATTCCAGGGACTGTTGTAGCACTATGAGGTTGAGTGAAGATCAATCCCTTCCCACAGTTGTAATATCATTCAGTGCATCCACATCTGCTAAGAGTTGTTTATGGGCTCTGAGGGCCTCTTAGAAGTGTCTAAGTGGTATATTAATCTTCTCCCTGCCTCTTCCTCCCCATTTTCTTTTCCTGAACCCTATCTCCCTTCCCTTTCTGCCACTTGAACATCCTTTTACCATTTTACTGAAAAATAAATGAAATTGGATTTTGTCCTGATTTTATGGTTTTGTTAAGACTTTCATTCTACTCCTAAGTAGACATACTCTTAGCAAGGGTTTTCCAATCTACATCATTCACACTTGTCATGGGGACTGTCCTGTGCATTGTAGAATTTTTGGTAGCATCCTGTTCTTTACAGGTACCTGCTCTCCTGGTATCTCTCTAGATACCAGGCATCTAGTGGGTAGAGGCCAGAGCTCACACACACACACAAAATATATGTACTGTCTAAAAAGTATCCAACCATGTAATATGAAAAATAGAGATGTAATGGCTGGGTACTTCCCAGATAGCCCTTGTATGCTATATAGAAAGGATGCCAAAAAATGTATACACATTTTTTTTTTGCAGTTTTGGTGGGGGCTGGGTTTGAACCTGCCACCTCAGGCATATGGGGCCAGCGCCCTACTCCTTTGAGCCATAGGTGCCACCCAATGTATACACATTTTTTTTTTTGTAGAGACAGGGTCTCACTGTACCGCCCTCGGGTAGAGTGCCGTGGCATCACACAGCTCACAGCAACCTCTAACTCTTGGGCTTACGCGATTCTCTTGCCTCAGCCTCCCGAGCAGCTGGGACTACAGGCGCCTGCCACAACGCCCGGCTATTTTTTTGTTGCAGTTTGGCCGGGGCTGGGTTTGAACCCGCCACCCTTGGCATATGGGGCCGGCGCCCTACTCACTGAGCCACAGGAGCCGCCCTGTATACACATTTTTAAAAAGGAAAAAACAGTATTACATCTGTAATACTCAAGTCACGCTTGACTTCTGCAGTTATAACAGGTGCTCAACATGACTTGTATTCATTTTGTTATTGGTATATACTGAGTGTTAGGATTTTTTTTTTTTGAGACAGAGTCTCACTTTGTTGCCTCTGTACAGTGCTGTCGTGCCACAGCTGACAGCAACCTCAAGCTCTTAGGCTCAAGCGACTCTCTTGCCTCAGCCTCCCAAGTAGCTGGGACTACAAGTGCCTGCCACAATGCTGGCTATTTTTATTTTATTTTTCTTTTATTTATTTATTTTTTTTATTAAATCATAGCTCTGTACATCAATATGATCATGGGGCATCATACACTCGCTTCACAGACCATTTGACACATTTTCATCACAATGGTTACATAATGAGTAACATTATCTCAGTTACTGTGCCAAGACATTTACATTCTACATTTACCAAGTTTCGCAAATACCCCTGTAAGATGCACCGCAGGTATGATCCCACCGATCCCCCTCCCTCTACCCATCACCCCCCTCCCTCCCCTCCCTTTCCCACTTCCCCCTATTGTTAGGTTGTAACTGGGTTATAGCTTTCATGTGAAAGCCCAAATTAGTTTCATAGTAGGGCTGAGTACATTGGGTACTTTTTCTTCCATTCTTGAGATACTTTACTAAGAAGAAGATGTTCTAGCTCCATCCATGTAAACATGAAAGAGGTAAAGTCTCCATCTTTCTTTAAGGCTGCATAATATTCCATGGTGTACATATACCACAATTTATTAATCCATTCGTGGATCGATGGGCACTTGGGCTTTTTCCATGACTTAGCAATTATGAATTGGGCTGCAATAAACATTCTGGTACATAGAGATGAGGTCTTGCTCTGGCTCAGGCTGGGCTGGAACTCTTGAGCTCAAGCAATCCACCCGCTCAGCCTCCCAGAGTGCTAGGATTACAGTCGTGAGCTGCTGCACCCAGCCCGAGTATTACACTTTTAATACAGGTTCTCCTTTCTTAATAAAATGACTATACTTTTTTTGGCACCCTCTGTGTGTATGTATATATATACATATATATATATCCCAATTATGACAACCAAAAATATCTCCAGACATTGCCAAGTATCCCCAAACCACAAAACATTTTACCCCTCAATTTCTAGGATGGCTCAAATGATAAATGTGATTTTTAAAATTTTAGCTTTATTTTTACTGCAATTGCTGTTATGGTTGGGTCTGAATTATTTTGCTAATGCTCTAAGTCTACCTTTGGACCTGATTAATAAAGAGAGTCTCTAGTTAGTGGGAGAGATGCAAACAAAAAGGTATATGTATATACCTTCTAAAAGTTTAATAAAATAAAAAATAATTTTAAATTTATTTATTTTTAATTTTTATATTTTTGCAGTTTTTGGCCGGGGCTGGGTTTGAACCTGCCACCTCCAGCATGGGGGGCCGGCGCCCTACTCCTTTGAGCTACAGGCGCTGCCTAGAAGGTATATTTTTAAAAATATTTTTTATTTTTAAAATAAAATTGACCTGATAAACGGTCAATATGCATACCCAAATTTTCTAGGTTTATTCAACAATTGAGAACCTTTGTTCATTTCAATAATTTTTCTTGGTCTTCATTCAATATTTTCCTTTTTAAATTTTTATTTCAGAATATTACAGTATAAATAGAAAAATGTTGTAAGGGCCAAGTCTAGGGATGTTGTGACATTAAGAAAATATTTTTCTTAAAATATTTAAAAGAGTAGGGCACCAGCCATGGGTGGAGGTGGTGGGTTCAAACCCAGCCCCGGCCAGGAAAAAAAAAAAAAATCCAAATTATTTACAAAATATTCTCCATGGGTTGCCACCTCTGTAAAATTTTGTAATGACTATTTCGTAAATAAAGGTACCTTTAGCTACAATTTCCCATTTTATCCATGTGTGGAGACTTTGGGGCTAACTTTTGGGACACCCTGTACAGACTCATAATATCAAACTGCGTATTCAACACACTCATACGAATGGAAAAACGTAACTATAGTCAAGAAAGTAGAAGGGAAGAGGAGAGAGAGGGCAGTGGAGGGGGGATATGGGAGGAGGGAGGGTATTTGGGGGGGACCTCACCTAACATGCATGATGCAATGGTACTGCAATGGTACATTTCAAAACTATTAAGAAATGCATATAATTGTGATGGATGTGTTACTTAGTTCAATGTAAACATTGCACATTGTATTTTGAAGCAGTACCCTGAACCCCATAAATGCATCAGTGTACAAAGTTATGATTTAATAAAAAATAATTAATTAAAAAACAAACTGCCTATTCAAAATTTCCACCTGGCTGTGGAATATAAATTTTAAATTTAACAAGTCAAACCAAATTCCTGATGGCCTACCCGAATTTGCTCCTTTGGCAGTGTGTCATCAGTGGGGGTTCAATCAGAGAATCAGAATCACTGTGATTTGTACTAATGTATTTATTTACAGGGTTTGGACCCAACAAATCATGAGAGAAGGTAGGGAAGTAAATGTGTAGAAGGGGACAATCGGAGGATCAGAAAAAAGTCATTAATTAGGGACCACAAAGAGAAGTTGGTGAAGAAGTCCGTGGAGGGCCTGTGCTTTGGGAATGAGCCTGATACTACCAGAGGTCAGCGAGCAGCCAGGAGGAAAAGCTGAGCGTGGCACAAGAGAGAGCAAGGACCATCTGCAATACACAAGGACTAACTGGAACCAGTGAGGACAAACCTGTGTCTGGCTCTCATTACCTCTAACATTGATGATGCAGGTGACCTGCAGAAGGAACTGGGTCGCTTTGCAATGGAGCTGCACAGGCAGCTGGCCCAGGGCTCAGAGAAGTGGAAGGAGGAGATGCAGTGGGAGCTGGGGGAGCTGTGGGCCCAGCTATCGCCTACCCTCCAGTTCCCAATCAGGTGAAGCAGTGGATCAGTGACAGTGCGTGTGAGCTGCAGTGGTGCCTGGCATGTAACACTGACCTTCAGAGTGTAACGGCTGCTGCTTCAATCCTGCCTTCCAGATCTTATAAGAATTTCTCTATTGGCCAGCACTACCCCAGAACCATGCCTTAGTCATGATGTTGCAAGTCTGTTGTTCAGATGACAGGTCCAGAGGGAAGAGAAGTCTAGGAAACATAACCCCAGCTTAGGTAAATTGACACAGTGCAACACCACCTGAGCAGTCTTCCCCATCTCTGGAACTGACAACTACATTTTTGTAGTTGCTCAAGCCAAAGTCCTTGGAATCATCCTCAACTCTTCTCTTTCTCTCTTCCTCTCTATATCCAATAATAAATATTTGTTTAATGAAATCTAAAAGAAAAACATTAAGGCTCGGTGCCCGTAGCACAGTGGTTATGGTGCCAGCCACATACACCCAGGCTGGCAGGTTTGAACCCAGTCCAGGCCAGCTAAAACAATAATGACAATGGCAACATAAAATATCTGGGTGTTGTGGCGGGTGCCTGTAGTTCCAGCTACACGGGAGGCTGAGGCAAGAGAATCGCTTAGGCCCAAGAGTTTGAGGTCGCTGTGAGTTTGGACACCACAGCACTCTACCGAGGGTGACATAGTGAGACTCCGTCTCAAAAAAAAGAAAAAAATATATATGTATTTACAGCACTCTACCGAGGGCGATAAAGTGAGACTCTGTCTCAAAAAACAAAAACAAAAAAGAACAAAAAAAGCCAGCATTTATGGCTTGGCACCTGTACCTCAAGCGGCTAAGGTGCCTGCCACATACACCAGAGCTGGCAGGTTCGAACCCAGCCTGGGCCTGCCAAACAACCATGACAATTAAAACCAAAAAATAGCTGGGCATTGTGGCGGGTGCCTGTAGCCCCAGCTACTTGGGAGGCTGAGGCAAGAGAATCACTTAAGCCCAGGAGTTGGAGGTTGCTGTGAGCTGAGACACCACGGCACACTACCCAGGGTGAACATCGTGAGACTCTGTCTCAAAAAAAAAAAAAAATCCTCCCTGCTCTGCCTATTTATCTTTTCTTCCTTCTAACCCATGACAAACACTGATTTTTTTTTTTTTGAGACAGAGTTTCACTCTGTTGCCTGGGCTAGAGTGTCATGGCTTCAGACTAGCTTATAGAAACCCCAACTCTTGGGCTCAAGTGATCCCCTTGCCTCAGCCTCCCAAGTAGGTGAGACTACAGGTGCCTGCCACAATGCCCAGCTATTTTTAGACATGGGGGTCTTGCTCTTGCTCAAGCTGGTCTCGAACTCTGAGCTCAAGCACTGCCTTGGCCTCCCAGAATGCTAGGATACAGCACGATCCTCCCACCTGGTCTAACACTGATTTTTTTTCCTGTCTCCAGAATATCATATAGTTGGAATTATACAGTATGTAGTCTTCTTAGACAGGCTTCTTTCACTTAGTAATCCTTATGCATTTGAGATCTCGCCATACCTTCTCATGGCTTGATAGCTCATTTCTTTTTAGCACTGAATAATGTACCATTGTATGGATATGCCACAGTTCATCCACTCACCTACTGAAGAACATCTTGGTTGCTCCCAAGTTTTGGCAATTATGAATAAAGCTATTAGAAACATTCATGTTCAGGTTTCGGTGGGGATGTGTTTTAAATTCACTTGGCTAAGTACCAAGGAGCATGCTTGCTGGATTGTATAGGGAGAGTATATGTTGTAAGAACTTCCAAACTGTCTTCCAAAGTGGTTGCACACCCACAGTGAATGAGAGTTCCTGTTGCTCCCCATACTTGCCTGCCTTTGGTGGTGTCAGTGTTTTAGATTGTGGCCATTCTGAAAGGCGTGTAGTGATGTCTGTGTGTTCTTTTAATTTACAGTTCTCTGATGACATAGGAGGTTGAGCATCTTTTCATATGCTTTTTTGCCATCTTCTTGTATCTTATATCTTCTTATATCTTCTTTGGGTAAGTGTCCATTCAGGCCTTTTGCTCATTTTTTATCAGGTTGTTCATTTTCTTATCGTTGAGTTTTAAGGGTTCTTTGTATATTTTGGATGACACTCCTTTGTCTGTGAAAGTTCATTATTCACTCAATGTTTTGAAGCCTTTGGATGGTATATTGTATGCATTTGTTACATATTCTAAACATTATTTAATTAAAAAGAAAGTATCTTATTTAGATAGTTCCGCTCCAACTATGAAGATAACCAAGTGGGCTAAACATGATTTTTAATTCTGGCAGGTGACTTACTGATGCTTAGATCGGGTAATATTAAAGTCACTTATTTGGTGTAACTTCAAAGAAAAAGAACATCCTACCAAAATTAACTTAACACATTCATCTTGTTTACAGATTGCTATAAAGGCTGAGGAAAGCTGATTTGGCACAAGGTTATGTCATTAAGGCAATGTAGTTCCCATTTATTGCTAATACTGTTATTGGGTTTTGGGTCTCCTGGTGTCCTTCTGAGGTCCTTTTGTTTTATGAGATATTGGAAATGTTTAGGTCATAAAAAACAGAACATAAGAACTATGTACAAGAAAGTGAGTTTTCTTGTCTTGAGGGAAAAATAAATTCATCTAGTAACTCTAAGGCGAGAGAAAACATTTGACTCCATAAATCTTTCAGTCTTGCTCTGTCCCAGAAGGAGGAGATGGACTCAAAGGAAATCAGTTCCATTATATGTGTTCATTCTTATCTTGAACTGAGGCACAAATATTGTTGTGGGAATTTCCACTGAGGATTCAAGGGAGAGCTCATGGCCCGAGTTGATTTTTCCCGTATAAAGAAGAAAAGAATCTTTAAAGTTAAAGGTACAATTTTGGAATTTTATCTGTGAAGCAAAAAAAAAAAAAAAAAAAAAGAAGAAGAAGAAGAAGAAGAAGAAGAAATACCCTTGAATTTGTGAGGACTTGAATGTTCAGTACTAGCTAATACCAAAGCCTCTAGAACCCACATCTACATGGATGGGGGTGAAGGGAGAGGTATGGCTCACTCCATGAGGGAAGGGGCCAAATGAAGTTGTGAAGCTAGGCTTTGGTGGGGAAGGATTTACTCGTAAGACAGGACACTCCCATTTCAGTGAAAATCAGACACAACCATAGTTGATTTTTTTCTGTTAAGATTCCTTGAATAACTTGAAACTCTGTGTTTCCTAGTGGTTACTAATGGCAAATATTCTTAATTGTCTTGTAAGTGGTTTTTGCTTGAATGAAAAACAACAGGGAAAGGAGAATGACTGGGAAAGTGTTGTGGGGGGGTCTAGATGAGAAAAAAATGCGGATGGCCAAGTGGCCCAAAGATCTGGGACTTGTGGTTAAGTGAGAAGCCAATCTGGAACCAAGGACTGACTCTGGGGGAGCTCTAGGGGACCATAGAGGGAGGTTAACACGGGAGAAATTGAACTGCCCTAGAGTTACCCATGCGTATGCACATATAAGCTTCACAAGATTTTTCAAACTTGCAGCAATCAACTTAATGAAGGTTTTAAGGAATATCCCTGTGCCTGACTTTGTCCTCTAGGTATGTAAACATTGCAATTTACCAGCTTGGTTTGTTCTTTGCAGTCTCTCTTCGCCCTGCCTTAGAACCATCCAGCATGACCAGGAAGAGTGTCATTGTTGTTGTGGTGCCAGGGTGAAAGATCGGCTGCAGGAGAGCTACCTCAGACTCAGCAGCTCAGTTCATGCAATTTTATTGGCTCAATAATTGGTGCCATTTGCCACATTGACAAAATATTCAACTTTGCAGAGAGAGCCCAAGGACACGCTTGGGATCTCATCTCACTGGGACCCTTGATGCTCTCTCAGGTCTAAGGACCATCTGAACACCCCAGGGTCAGGACTGGAATCCCCGAAACATGAGATGCAGGCAAGCCAGTCAGCAGGTGAATTGTGCAGCTGCTCATATGATTTCAGGGGCCCTGATCCCAAAACACGTCTGCCCTGACTTGATTTTCGAAATTTTCAGAGTAGAAGTTTTTTTTTTTTTTTAGACATGAGTCTCAAGCTGTTGCCCTGGGCAGAGTGCTGTGCTGTCACAGCTCACAGCAACCTCAAACTCTTGGGCTTAAGTGATTCTCTTGCCTCAACCTCCCAAGTAGCTGGGACTACAGGCACCTGCCACAACGTCTGGCTATTTTTTGGTTGTAGTTGTCATTGTTGTTTGGTGGGCCCGGGCTGGATTCGAACCCGCCAGCTCAGGTGTATGTGGCTGGTGCCCTCGCTGATTGAGCTACGGGAGCTGAGCCCAGAGTAGAAGTTTTAAACCAGGCTATTCATGGACAAATTTCAGATCTTTGGACCTCCTAAAATACTAGATAAACTTCAAATTGTTCCTGAGAACCTGCTTTGTTTGTGTTTGTTTATGAGGGGTGGTGTGGGAGAAAAAAAAGCAAAGGGTATCTGAGGAAGGTGAGAAAGATGGCGCTGAGGGTATAAAAGGATCTTGTAGGGCCAGGAAGACATATTTTATCTACCTTACATCTTTCTTACGGAGTGGAAGAAAAACCGCCACCCAAAGGCTGTGCGTGGTGGCTCACACCTGTAATCCCAGTGCTCTGGGAAGGCTCAGGAGTTTGAGACCAGCCGGAGCTAGAGTGAGACCCTGTCTCTAAAAATAGCTGGGCATTGTGACAGGAGCCTGTAGTCCCGCCTACTTGGGAGGCAAGAGAATCACTTGAGCCCAAGAGTTTCAGGTTGCTGTGAGCTGTGACGCTACGGCACTCTACCTAGGGAGATAGAATGAGACTGTCTCAGAAGAAAAAAAACAAAACAAAACTGCCACCCAGGAAGAGATCTCTGGGCATGTGCCATGTGGGCTGGCAGGACAAGCTGAACCAGCCAGCAAGACTTACAGTCTGTGGCAAAAATGTTAGCCCTGGGAAACTGTGTGCAATAAAACCACCAAGTGAACAGGAAATTAAAACATTAAATCCAACTGTTCAAGAATAGCCTTTTCCTTTGTAAGCCCTGAAGGCCAGATGCCATTTCCCAGCTGTTTCCTTTCATAGTTTCTCTGCTGTTGTGATTCCCCCAAGGAGCTGTTGATGATTAAAGAATGTGGAGGCCAAAATGATAGGCCAGCCCATTCAAAAAGGGTAATTCAAGATCAGCACAGGTCCCCAGGGCTACTGGCTTCAGTCAGCCCAAGGACCCAAGGTACCAATCACCAGTTGAGTTTTCTTTGGAAATCCACAGACATAACATTAGGGCTGATGAAAACTATCCTGCAATTCATTTTAGAAAGAACTACTTTCTCCAAGTGAGCTCTTCAATGAACTGCCCCGATCCCTGCACACGTGTCTTCCCATCTCACACATGTGCACTGGCCCTTGTTATTCTGGATAGTGATGTCAGTGCTGGCAGTGTGGGATGTTTGGAATTTCTTTCTTTAATCTGAGAATTTTTCTCCTGAGTCATAGCAGATGGTTTACTCTGGAGAAAGACCTTAGAATCATAATAGCAGGCCCTCCATAAGTAGGAGCAATGTGTCACATAAGATAGGTAATATGCCTCCCAGGTTATAGACAAGGAAACAGGCACAGAGACTGATCAATCTCAATCATCCTGGCTGAATGTGATAGGAGTCACCCAAGGTTATTCATTAAAGTTACCTGGGGAGATTTTTATTTTATTTTATTTTTTAAAAGTTGTTACTTATTTATTTATTTATTTATTTGTTTTTTTGCAGTTTTTGGCCGGGGCTGGGTTTGAACCCTCCACCTCTGGCATATGGGGCCGGCACCCTACTCCTTTGAGCCACAGGCGCCACCCTGGGGAGATTTTTAAACTAGCAACACACAGAACTGCCCTTGGAGGTTTCTGGGTGGTGGTCTGGGTGGTGCCTGGGCATCAATCACTTTCAAAAGCTTCCTAGGGGAGTCTAATGTTGGGATTGAGAGCCAATATTTAAAGCCTCAGTGCCTTTGGCTAGCTCGATTTGCTTCTTCTGGACAGAGCTCGTCCAACATTCCCATCTTACAGATAAGAACACTGAAGTTAGATGAGTTTTCTAAAGCACAGAACTAGAACTAAATTTAAAGTCATAACTTCTAACCCTTTTTTGCCTCTCTATCAGCTAAATGCAAACTTGGCTGAGCATAAGAACCACCCATCGCTTGTTAAAACTAAAAATTCCCAGGTTTTTACTTGGGACGTTATTATTGAATAGGTCTGTGATGGGGAGCAGGAATCTATAATTTATTAAGTATCCCAGTGGTTAATATGAGCTAGCCAATTTATCAGTTCTGAACTAATATGATTATTGCTTCTTCCTAAGGTAAAGGAAATATGAGTTCTTTCTCATATAAAAAATTATTTCTTTTTAATAATTTTTCTCTGAAGGAGAACATTAAGAAATACGGTTATTCGTGGCTTAATGGTGGAGACACGCTCTGAACTATGCATCCTTAGGTGATTTTTGTCATTGTTTGAACATCCTACAGTGAACTTTCACAGACCTAGATGGTATGGCCTATTATGCACTTAGTTGTATGGTACAGTCTATTGCTCCTAAGTTACAAACCCATATAGCACGTGACTGTACTAATATTATAGGCAATTGTAACACAATGGTATTTGTACATATAAACATGGAAAAGGTACAGTAAAAATATATATAATTTTCTTTTTTTCCTTCATTTTATTTTATTTTATTTTTATTCAATCATAGCTGTGTACATTAATGCAATCGTGGGGTACAATGTGCTGGTTTTATATACAATTTGAAGTATTTTCATCTAACTAGTTAACATAGCCTTCCCGGTATTTTCTTAGTTATTGTGTTTATATTCTACATTTAGTAAATTTCACATGTACTCTTGTAAGATGCACCATAGGTGTTATTTTATTATTTAAAAAAAATTTTTTTTTACATATACCTGTTTATTATCATTTTTTGCCGTCACAAAATTAAAAAGGCTTAAAATTTCATAACAATAACAATGTTTAAGCTAAGGACTAGAAACAAAAACCTCGTAAAGAAAGAAAGAAGATAAATACATTCGGAAAAGAAATCAGATGATTGCTGCATCTAAATATTAAGCACTAATAATAATGATAATGCAAAGAAAGTAACATTCACAATGTCAAATAAGAGTATGTCTATTATAGAATGCTTTGACTCTGAGGTTCAGTATGGAGTCATCAGTTAACTTCTTCTTACTCTTTTTTCCAAAGACTCAAAAAATAGACGACTAATATTTATAAATAAAAGTAAAAGATAATTTCAAAAAACAGATCATGCCAAATCTTATAGACAATAGAAAAAGAAGAAATACTTCAAAATCATTCTACTTCATCTGGATACACCTGATATTAAAATTGGAGAAAATATATTATTATAAAGGGGAAATTACAAACCTATTTCACTTATAAATGAGGATGCAATATCCTAAACAACATATTAACAAGTTGAATTAAAAAGTAATGTTTAAGTAATGTACTTTGATCAAAATTAAATCCAATTTATGTGAGAATTAGTCACTATTTTCTTTTCTTTTTTTCCCTTCTTTTCCTTTCCCTCACCCCCTCCCTCCTTCTCTTTCTGATTTTCCCTTCCCCCATGCCCACCATGTCATTAATTGTCCTCATACCAAAGTTGAATACATGGGATTCATACTTCTTCATTCCTGTGATGTTTCACTAAGAATAGGGTTTCCACCTCCAGCCAGGTTGATACAGATGCTGCAAAAATCTCCATTTTTTAATGGCTGAATAATATTCCATGACATACATATACCACAGCTTGTTAATCCATTCCTGGGTTGAAGGACATTTAGGCTGTTTCCACATTTTAGCAATTGTAAATTGGGCTGCAATAAACAGCCTAGTACAAGTGTCTTTATAATAAAAGGTTTTTTTTCCTTCTGGGTAGATGCCCAGTAATGGGATTGTAGGATCAAATGGAAAGTATAGGTTGAGTTCTTTGAGGTTTCTCCATACTTCCTTCCAAAAAGGTTGTATTAGTTTGTAGTCCCACAAACTAGCAACACAGTTGTGAGTTGTAGAGAGAAAGTGTTCCTTTCTCTCTACATCCACGCCAGCATCTACAGTTTTGAGATTTTGTGATATAGGCTATTCTCGCTGGGGTCAGATGATATCTCAGGGTGGTTTTCATTTGCATTTCTCTAATAGTTAGGGATGATGAGCATTTTTTCATATGTTTGCTGGCCATTTGTCTGTTGTCTTTAGAGAAGATTCTATTTATCTCTCTTCCCCATTGAAATATGGGATTGTTGGTTTTTTTTTCTTGTGAATTAATTGAAGTTCTGTATAGATCCTGGTTATTAAGCTTTTGTCTGATTCAAAATATGCAAATACCCTTTCCCATTGGGTAGGTTGTCTATTTGCTTTAGTTGTTGTCTCCTTGGCTGTACAGAAGCTTTTCAGTTTAATTAAATCCCATTTGTTTATTATTGCTGTTGTTGCTATTGCCATGGCAGTCTTCCTCATAAAGTCTTTCTCCAGGCCGATATCTTTTAGTGTTTTTTCTATTCTTTCTTTGAGAATTTTTATCATTTCATGCCTTAAATTTAAGTCCTTTATCCATCTTGAATCAATTTTTGTGAGTAAAGAAAGGTGCGGGTCCAGTTTCAGTCTTTTACATATGGATATCCAATTCTCTCAGCACCATTTATTGAATAGGGAATCTTTCCCCCAGTGGACGCTCTTGTTTGATTTATCGAAGATTAGGTGGCTGTAAGTTGTTGGTTTCATTTCTGGTTTTCTATTCGATTCCAAATGTCTATGTGTCTATTTTTTGTGCCAGTACCATGCTGTCTTGACCACTATGGCCTTGTAATACAGCCTAAAATCTGGTTTGGTGATACCCCAGGCTTTGTTTTTATTACTAAGAACTGCCTTAGCTATATGGGTTTTTTTCTGGTTCCATACAAAATGCAGAATCATTTTTTCCAAGTCTTGAAAGTAGGATGTTGGTATTTTTTTTTTTTTTGTGGTTTTTGGCCGGGGCTGGGTTTGAACCCGCCACCTCCAGCATATGGGACCGGCACCCTACTCCTTGAGCCACAGGCGCCGCCCGGATGTTGGTATTTTAATAGGGATGGTGTTGAATTGGTAAATTGCTCTGGGAAGTATAGACATTTTAACAATGCTGATTCTTTCCAGCCATGAGCATGGTATGTTCTTCCATTTGTTAATGTCCTCTGCTATTTCCTTTCTTAGGGTTTCATAATTTTCTTTATAGAGGTCCTTTACCTCTTTTGTTAGGTATATTCCTAAGTATTTCATTTTCTTTGGGGTTATGGCGAAGGGAGTTGTGTCCTTAATTAACCTCTCATCTTGGCTATTGTTGGCATATACAAAAGCATCTGACTTGTGGACATTGATTTTATATCCTGAGACATTACTGTATTTTTTGATGACTTCCAAGAGTCTTTAGGGCTCTCTAAGTATAAGATCATATCATTAGCAAAGAGGGAGAGTTTGACCTCCTCTGCTCCCATTTGGATTCCCTTTATTTCCTTGTCTTGCCTAATTGTATTGGCTAGAACTTCCAGCACTATGTAATAGTAGTGGTGAATAGTAACGGTGACAGAGGACAACCTTGTCTGGTTCCAGTTCTAAGAGGAAAGCTTTCAGTTTTACTCTATTCAGTAAAATATTAGCTGTGGGTTTGTCATAGATAGCTTCAATCAGTTTTAGAAATGTGCCACCTATGCCTATACTCCTCAGTGTTCTAATTAGAAAAGGATGCTGGATTTTATTGAATGCTTTTTCTGCATCTATTGAGAGGACCATATAGTCTTTGGTTTTGCTTCTGTTGATACGGTGAATAATGTTTATGGACTTGCGTCTATTAAACCAGCCTCACATCCCTGGGACAAAACCTACTTGATCATGATGTATGACTTTTTTGATGATAAGCTGTAATCTATTGGCTAAGATTTTGTTGAGAATTTTTGCATCTATATTCATTAGTGAAATTGGTCTGAAATTCTCCTTTTTAGGTGGGTCTTTTCCTGGTTTTGGTATCAGGGTGATGTTTGCTTTGTAGAACGTGTTGGGGAATATTCCTTCCTCCTCCATTTTTTGGAATAATTTCTGCAGTATAGGAATAAGCTCTTCTTTGAAGGTTTGATAGAATTCTGGTGTGAAGCCATCAGGACCAGGGCATTTTATGTTGGGAGATTTTTTTATTGTTTCTTTGATCTCAGTGCTTGAAATTGGTCTGTTCAGGAGATCTATTTCATCTGGGCTGTGATTCCAAATATTGATCCATTTTCTTCACATTGTCAAATTTCTGGGTCTAAATTTTCTGGTAGTATTCTGAGATAATCTCTCGTATCTCTGTGGCATCAGTTGTTATTTCCCCTTTATCATTTCCGATTGAGGTTACTAGAGATTTTACTTTTTTATTTCTAGTTAGTCTGGCTAAAGATTTATCTATGTTATTTATTTTTTCTTTTCTTTTTTTTTTGAGACAGAGCCTCAAGCTGTCCCCCTGGGTAGAGTGCTGTGGCATCACAACTCACAGCAACCTCCAGCTCCTGGGCTCAAGTGATTCTCCTGCCTCCACCTTCCAAGTAGCTGGGACTACAGGTGCCTGCCACAATGCCTGGCTATTTTTTGTTGCAGCCGTCATTGTTGTTTGGCGGGCCGGGCTGTATTTGAACCAGCCAACTTGGGTGTACGTGGCTGGTGCCTTAGCTGCTTGAGCCACAAGCGCTGAGCCTATTTTTTCAAGAAACCAACTCCTTGTTTCATTAATTTTCTGAATGATTCTTTTGTTTTCAATTTCATTAATCTCTGATTTAATTTTGGATATTTCTTTTCTTCTGCCAGGTTTAGACTTAGATTGTTCTTCTTTTTCCAATTCCGTCAGATGGCTTGTGAGTTTGTTGATGTGCTCTCTTTCTGTTTTTTGAATGAAGGCTTCTAAAGGGATAAATTTTCCTCTCAGGACTGCTTTTGCTGTATCCCATAGGTTTTGGTAGCTTGTGTCGTCATTGTTGTTATACTCAAGGAAGTTAATGATTTCATTTTTTATTTCTTCCTGCACCCAACTGTCATTCAGCATAAGGTTGTTTAACTTCCATGCCTTTGTGTAAGGTTGAGCGTTTTTGTTGGAGTTAAGTTCCACTCTTAGTGCCTTGTGGTCTGAGAAGATGCAAGGTAGAATTTCAATTCTTTTGATTCTGTTGAGGTTTGTTTTGTGTCCTAGAACATGATCAATTTTGGAGAATGTTCCATGGGATGATGAGAAGAATGTACATTCTTTATCTTTGGGATGGAGTGTTCTATATACATCTATCAAGCACAGTTGTTCTAGGGGCTCATTTAAATCTCTAATATCTTTGTTTAATTTCTGTTTAGAGGATCTATCCAGTTCTGAGAGAGGGATATTGAAGTCCCCTGTTATTATGGTGTTATAGGATATCATATTGCTCAGACTAAGCAAGGTCTGTTTCAAGAATCTGGAAGCATTTAAATTGGGTGCATAAATATTTAGAATCGAAACGTCTTCTTGTTGTATTTTTCCCTTGACCAATATGAAGTGACCATCATTGTCTTTTTTGACTTTAGTTGCTTTAAATCCACATGTATCTGAAAATAAGATTGCAACCCCTCTTTTCCTCTGAATTCCGTTTGCCTGAAAAATTGACTTCCAACCCTTAACTCTGAGTTTTAATTTGTCTTTTGATGTGAGGTGTGTTTCCTGCAGGCAGCAAATAGATGGCTTCTGTTTTTTAATCCAAACAGCCAATCTATGCCTCTTCAGTGGGGAATTCAAGCCATTGACATTTATTGAGATAATTGATAAGTGTGGTAGTGCTCTATTCATCTTATTTTGTGAAAGTCCGTTGCTTAGTTTTGTCTTTTGCACCATTGTGGAAACTAGGTTCTATCCTTTAATTTCTGGGTGTTTACTTTGCTGAAGGTCCGTTGTGATGATCAGCGTGTAGAACAGGTTGAAACATTTCCTGTAAAGCTGGTCTTGTTGTGGCAAATTTCCTCAATGTTTGCATATTAGTAAAATATTTGATTTCTCCATCAATTTTAAGCTTAGCTTAGCAGGATATAAAATTCTGGGCTGGAAATCGTTTTGTTTAAGTAGATTAAAGGTAGCTGACCATTGTCTTCTGGCTTTAAAAGTTTCATTGGAGAAGTCCACGGTCATCCTGATAGATTTGCCCCTCTAGCTCAGTTGGCGCTTATTCCTGGCGGCTTGCAAAATCTTTTCTTTTGTCTTGACTTTAAATAGATTCATCACAATGTGCCTTGGAGAAGCTCTATTTGAATTGAGGTGACCAGGGGACCTATATCCCTCTGAAAGGAGTATGTCAGAATCTTTGGTGATATTTGGGAAATTTTCATTTATAGTATTCTCTAGAATGGCTTCCATTCCTCTGGGGCATTCTTTTTCTCCTTCTGGGATACCTACAACTCTTATGTTTGAATGGTTCATAGAGTCCCATAATTCTGTCAGTGAATGTTCTGCTTTCTCTCTCTTCTTTTCTGCCTCTTTAACTATCTGAGTTATCTCAAGAACTTTATCCTCTACCTCTGAGATTCTTTCTTCTTCATGATCTAATCTGTTGTTGATACTTTCTATTGCACCCTTAAGTTCCCTAATTGACTGCTTCAGTTCCTTCAGCTCTGCTATATCCTTTCTATATTCTTCGTATTGTTCACCTCTTATTTGAGTCTGTTTTTGGATTTCCTTTTGGTTATTTTCCACTTTCTCAGCAATTTCCTTCATTGTTTTCATCATCTGTATTTTAAATTCTCCTCTGTCATTTCTAAAATTTCTTTATAGGAGGAATCCTCTGCTGGAGCTACCTCATGATCCCTAGAAAGGGTTACTTTGGACTGGTACTTCATGTTGCCAGGATTTTTCTGCTGATTCTTCTTCATGAGTGCTTTCTTGTATCTGTTTCCTTACACTAATTTTCCTTTCACTTCTTCTTGCTCTTTAAGTTACTGTACCACTGGCATAAAGTTTTTTTCTTTTTACTTTTTCTTTTTTTTGCAGTTTTTGACTGGGGCCGGGTTTGAACCCACCACCTCTGGTATATGGGGCTGGTGCTCTACTCCTTTGAGCCACAGGTGCCACCTGGCCTAAAGTTTTAATGAGTCCTTTTGGTATAGGACCAGAAGGATGAGAAGATTGAAGAGCAAGAAAGGAAAAAAGATTCTAGAAAGAAAGAAAAAAGAGAAAGAAGAGGGGGTGAGTAAAAGGAAATATTGACAAAAAGAAGAAAGGCACTGAAAGAAAGAAATAGGAGTAATATAAGTGTATAGTAGGGTACTATGACCCAACCTTAAAGACCCCCCAACCTCTGGGGGTGCTGGATTAGGTGATTCCCTTGGGGTCAACAGCTCTTCGCCAGCCGGATCAGAAACAGTACCCCACATCCACCAGTTAGAGAGGAAAGACAAAAATATTATAAATCAAACTGAAACAAACAAGCAAAAACCCTTATAGGATAAAATTGGGGGCAACCCCCCCCAAATAATAGGGGCAGAAACACTGGCAAAAATGAAATTCTAATTGTTAAAGAAAAAAAAAATTGTTAAAGAAGGCAAAAATAGAAGATTGTATTTAAACTAGAATAGTGAAAAAACAGAGGAAAATAAAGAAAAATGTCAAGGAAAAATGTTGAAATTAAGAAAAACAACAACAACAACAACAAAAACACATAACCCAAAACAGGTGATCTTCTGAGGTATGAGATGTTAATCACAATGTTGATATAGCTGTACAAGATGAAGACTGGAGGCCTCAGCTGATCTCTCAGACCCCGCAGGCTTGGGAGCCCAAATGTCTCCTCAGTCCACTTAAAAGACACTCCAAACTATGAACTTTGGCCTAGCAGAAGCTTTCCAAGGAAAGCACTTATCCCTGGGATCTCTCCTGGTGTGGCTGCCTGCTTATCCAGTGTGCCAAATCCAGTCTCCTTCTATACCCCTGAGGGCCAAGGCTGTTAATCAGCCAAACACTTGGATCTCTGCATTACCCCAGCATCTCAGTCCCCGCCTTTGGGCAGCTCAGTCACTAGATTACTCATCCAAGTGTCTCCTGGCTGATCCCCATGCTGCAACATGTAGGGGCAGCTCCCCAACAGTAGCTGTGAGGGCAGCCTACAGCTTAATGATATTAGCTCCTTTCCGGCTCAGTGGCTCAGTCTGGGGCCCCAGACAACATCCAAAGTCATCCCCACACTGGCCCAAGATCTCCCAAGGTAGTTCGATTGAGTGCCCAAGTCCAAAAAAACCAAAACAGCCCACAGCTAAGGCTTTTTCTGCTTGCAGTCTCACTGTTGCTATGGCTACAGCTGTAGGCAGCCTCCGAATGAACAAATGCACCTACCACTTGCCAGGTTTCCACCGTTTCTGTCTTCCTTGTGGGGTCCAGAAGTCTCTCACTGACTTCCTATGTCACCAAAAGGAAGCCTCTGGGCAAAACCCACTGGCCAGAGATGCCTGGGATCTTCTCTCCCCACTCCCACTGTGCCAGGCTGCATAGAAGCTGTTACTCAGCTGCCATCTTAGTTACCTATATGTATAAAATTTTCTTTCTTTTTTTTTTTTCACCATACACTGGTTTTATAGACCATTTGACAAATTTTCATCACCCTGGTTAACATAGCCTTCCTGGCTTTTTCTTAGTTATTGTGTTCAGACATTTATATTCTACATTTAGTAAGTTTCACATGTACCCTTGTAAGATGCACCGTAGATGTGGTCCCGCCAATTACCCTCCCTCTGCCCATCCTCCTCCCTCCCCTCCCCTCCCTTTCCGCTTTCCCCATATTCTTAGGTTATAGCTTTCATATGAAAGCTATAAATTAGTTTCATAGTAGGGCTGAATACATTGGATACTTTTTCTTCCATTCTTGAGATACTTTACTAAGAAGAATATGTTCCAGCTCCATCCATGTAAACATGAAAGAGGTAAAGTCTCCATCCTTCTTTAAGGCTGCATAATATTCCATGGTGTACATATACCACAATTTATTAATCCATTAGTGGATTGATGGGTACTTGGGCTTTTTCCATGACTTAGCAATTATGAATTGGGCTGCAATAAACATTCTGGTACAAACATGTTTGTTATAATGTGATTTTTGGTCTTCTGGGTATATACCTAGTAGAGGAATTATAGGATTGAATGGCAGATCTATTTTTAGATCTCTAAGTGTTCTCCAAACATCTTTCCAAAAGGAACATATTAGTTTGCATGCCCACCAGCAGTGTAGAAGTGTTCCCTTTATATATAATTTTCTTATAATCATATATGCAGTCCATTTTTGACCAAAATGTCTTATCCTGCTTGTGTCCCAGCCCTATTTTATCAAACTCTAGGCCTTAATCACAATTCCATGGTTCTTATTTTGTTTCAGTCATTATTTTAAAATGAAGTAGGCAGTTCTTAACTTAAAAGAACATGGGTATGCTTTTCTATTATTTATTTATTTATTTTTTGAGACAGAGTCTCAAGTTGTCACCCTCAGTAGAGTGCTGTGGCATCACAGCTCACAGCAACCTCCAACTCTTGGGTTTAAGTGATTCTCTTGCCTCAGCCTCCCGAGTAGCTGGGACTACAGGCCCCTGCCACAAAGCCCTGCTATTTTTTTGTTGCAGTTGTCGTTGCTGTTTAGTGGCCTGGGCTGGGTTTGAACCTGCCAGCCTTGGTGTATGTGGCTGGCGCCGTAACCACTGTGCTACGGGTGCCGCCAAATTTTTTTTTCTATTTTATTTCCTTGCTTATTTTTTATTTTTATTTCTTTGCTTTTTTTTTTCAGACAGAGTCCCACCCTATGCCCCTGAGTAGAGTGCAGTGGCATAGTAGCTCACTGCAACTTCAGACTTGGGCTGTGGGCATCCCGCTGCCTCAGCCTCCGGAAGCCACTGGGATTACAGATGCTCACCACAGAGCTCGGCTGGTTTTTCCACTTTTTTTCATGAGTCAGGGGTCTCATTCTCGCTCAGGCAAGTCTCGAACTCCTGAGCTCAAGCAGTCCTCTAGCCTCAGCCTCCTACAGTGCTGGGGTTACAGGTGTGAGCCACTGCGCCCAGCTTTTTTATTATTTTATTTTTATTTTTGAGATGGAATCTGACTATGTTGCTCTTGGTGGAGTGCCATGGTGGCACAGCTCACAGACACAACTCCTGGTTATTTATTTATTTTTTTTTTAGAAACAGAGTCTCACTTTGTCACCTTCTGTAGAGTGCTGTACTGTCACAGCTCACAGCAACCTCCAGCTCTTAGGCTTAGGTGATTCTCTTGCCTCAGCCTCCTGAGTAGCTGGGACTGCTGGCGCCCACCACAATGCCCAGCTGTTTTTTTGTTGCAGTTTGGCTGAGCTGGGTTCGAACCTGCCACCCTTGGTATGTGGGGTCGGTGCCCTACTCACTGAGCCACCAGCACTACCCCTGGTTATTTTTTTGTTGCAGTTGTTTAGCTGGCCTGGACCGGTTTTGAACTCGCCAACCTCGGTGTATGTGGCTGGTGCTGTAACCATTGTGCTACAGGTGCCAAGCCTGGTGCATTTCGTAATAAATTGCTAGTCGAACTCAAATGGTTATAGCTTTGAGAATGGAAAATAAATGGGCGACTACTGTGACCAATTACAATGACACACAGCTCAGCTCAAGCTCACTTTGTCCTCTGCCCCACATTTGATGGTTTCCTTGCAGGAAGTGTGAAGCAGCTGAAGTCTTAGGTAGCCCAGCTAGAAGTGCAGCTTAGCAATCATGCGACTGAATGTATGACTTCCACAAAAATGCCCTTAAACTCTACTCTTCAAGGCCGCTTTACTAAGAGATGCACTGGCAATAACTCTGGGATTGAACTCCAAAAATCTCAGGTCTAAAGTCTTGTGTTTACACCTACTTGCGGCTGACGATGATAAAATAATTTTTTTTTTTTTGGTAAAATCATTTCACTTCTATGAGTTTCACTTCCACATCTGTAAAGTGAGAATAATATACCCATTTTACCTATGTAATGAGAATTATATTAGCTAATATATTAGCATTTTCCTCCTAACAAATATCACGAAGCCTCCGTGGTATATGACAATAAACATTTTTCATAGATCTACAGGGCTCAGCTCATTTGTGTTGGGTTTCCCAGGCAGCTCTGCTGCTCTAGGCTGGGCTCACATGTCTGGGACGTGACAGATGAAGCCATGCTGGGCAAGGGTGATTGGCTCTGTTCTACCTGTTGCTCTTCCTCCTCCTGGGTTAACCCAGGCACATCCTTCTCGTGGAAATGGCAAAAGTGCAAGAGAACAAACCCAAGTGCAGAATCACTTTCACAATCCCTTTCTGTCTTACAGCTACCATTGGCCAAAGCAAGTCACATGGCTGAACTGAGCATTGAGGGGTGGAAATATATACCATGCCTTTGATAGCAAAATCTGTAAAGGTACAGAGTAAATGGCACAGATAGTGAGAAAGATAAATAAACTGAGTTATTAATGCAGTCTAACATGGTTGATATTTATAAAGTACTCTACAAATTATACTAAGGTAAGGAAACTTCTCTGATTCAGAATTATATATAAATTAACCATATGTGAACTAACGTGTGAGCAACTTTTATGAATAGAAGAGGGGATAACTCAGTTTATATTTCAAATATTTAAGTTTTAGTGCTTGTGTAGGTCGTGTTATAGATCGTGCCTTCATAATTTATTGTGCTATATGATTGATAGTATGAGACATAAGTTGAAATGACTTGGGTTATCTGAGAGTTTTTTCTTTCCTTCTGAATAAAGAACCTTTCACAAAGATTGGTAGAAGTCTGGTCTTTGATAAAGCCAATTGTGTACATCAGAGGTTTGTTTCACAGTTTAAAACTGTTTCTCTAGCTGAGATGGAGCAAGGTAGATATAAGATGAGCATGGAATATCTTGATATGCCAGGAAGTAAGGAAGTGATAAGAGAAAAATGGGGACATGTTACAAAGACAGAGGAGGCAACTTGAAGGGGCTCCTGCTGGCCAAATCTTACCACCAAATTTGAATACCAAAATAAGTACAGTAATGAATTATAAACCAATGGAAAAATAGGAAATCAAGAGTCCATGCTGATTAGATAATTAGATAAATGAATAATTGAGGGAGAAGGAAGGGCTCTTGCTTATAGTAGAATGCCAGGGACTGACAAGTCAACGTAAGGATTAGGAATGTGGAACTTGAGTGGGGAAATTATCACTTTGCAATCATACTGGTAAAGACCGGATCAGTCAAGAATCATCAATAGATACTAAATCTAGGGGAAATTTTGATGAAGGCAGGATATTTCCATGATCTTTAAGTGTCTCCCCAAAGAGTCTTATTCTTTGCAAGGTGGGGAAAAGCAGTAATTATAAAATGGAAAAACTGGACAACAGCTTGATGACATGACCAAAGTTAACATATCCAATGGAGAGACAGATCTGATGCCCTGAAAAGGACACAATATTATCTATGAAGTATTCTGACTGAGAATGTCTAACCTGAAGGTAATCGTGAGGAAACATCAGTCTCAAAACAAGGTAAACTGGGAGGAGCAGGATTCTTCCTAAATGTCAATGTCATAAAAGCAAAGGAAGGCTGTGGGAATGTTCCAGATTAAAGGAGGCTAAAAAGACATGAAAAATAAGCAATACCTGAGCCTAGATGCAACATTATACTAGATGGGAAGTAGAATACTATGAAGTACATTATTAGGGCAACTGACAAAGTGGAAATATGAACAGTCGATTAGACAAAAATATTGTTCGGGCCAGGATGAAGTAACATGAACCAGATCTACCCTCCTACAACTGCCTCCATTGAGAGTGAGTTTCCAGGTCACAGTGCAGTGAGGGAAAACCAAACAAAGCCCCCAGTCTCAGAGTTGGGGGGGGCTGGAGATAAGGATTTGGAGAGGCCAAGTTGGCTAGAATTTGCAGGGCAGAAGATCAGAGAACTCCAGAGATTGAACTCTGGAGACCTATAGATGGTTTCCCTCAAATCTTCAGCTTAGTACTAATCTGCACATGTTATGTAAGGAAACCAGGGAAACAATCTCTAAAAAGGATCAGGTGGAAAAGTTCTTAGATATCACATGGGGTTAGGAATAGTTCATCTTCCCGTTAGCCAGAGTGGAGAATCCTCAAAATATATAGACATGAGGTTCAAGTTAATACTTAGAAGAATATTACCTCAAAAGTGGGTCAAATTAGCCCTTAGTCTAGGATGCTCTGGTTTGAGCCAGCCTAACGAAGCTGAAAAGCAAGACTTGAAAGAATCAAAATGTTTCCAAGCAACTTAACTGCATCCCAGGGAAAAGCTCAAAATTATTTACAAAATATTACAAAAATCACTTATAAAAATTCCAGCACTTAACAATGGACTCAATGTCTGGCATCCAATCAATCAATCGGTGACTTTACTATGGTTATGTAAGAGACTATTGTTAGGAAGTACATACTGAACTATTTGGCATCAAGGACCATGACGTGTGAAATTTGCAAAGGAGGAGGTACAGAGAATAGGTGAACCTGGGTAAAGGGAATAGAGGTTTCTCTGGTTTATTTTTGTTTTCACAACTTTTTTGTAAGTTTGAAATTTTTTTCCAGGCGCTTAATTCAGAAAAGAAATTTACAAACTATGTTTCTAACACTTCACAAACTAGTATAATTCCTTCTATTTAGATTGTGCTATGATGGTGCTCAATTTAGCCACAGGAACATGTCTAACTTTTAATTATCAACTGCTACAGAGAATACAAAACAGCATTTGGTAGGGCTCCTGCAAAGGCAGAAAATTGGGGGGAATGGAGATAAATTTAACAAATAACTATTTGTAACCAATATGGGCACTTAGAAATCCTTTAATTAAGTGTTGGCTTTTCTCTCTCATCAGCCAATCTCTGTATTTTGCTGAAGTGAGGAAGTTTGTCAATTTGTTTTCTTCCAACCTGTTCTGATGTTCCTATCAATTTCATTCTGAACACATGGTATCAAGAGCTTTTCTGACCTAAGTGTTGGGGAAATCTGACTTACTGTGCAAAGAAGGAGCAGCTCCTCCTAGCATGAGGTAACTAGACCTGTTTCTGGTCTCTGTGACAGAGAAGTTCCAAATAGAGCCAATAGTTCTCTAAAGCACCTGATGCCATAGCATTTCCACATATTCAGTTGGGGCCACACGAACCTTCAGTCTGATGGGAACTGAATTTTCCAGGAACAGCAGGACACAGCCCTAACAAGAGAATTCTGGTTCATTTGCTTGCTGGGTAACTGTTGAGGTTCTGCAATGTGGGTCTACTGTTCTACTGAGGTCTTCTCTTTACTGTCCTGTGACCAGTTGGGGTTATCTTTCTATATCAAGTGATCCTCAGCTACAAGAAGAAAATCCCTAAATTTGTGCTGTGTTTGTGATGAATGTATGTCAATTCTCTGGTCAATTTGATTCATGTAATAGCCCAGCCTTTGATCCTAAGAGAGTGGAAGAGGTGTTACAGATTTTCAAGCCAATGGAATAATGCCTTTTGGTGATATTCGGGAATAATTTTGACCAAAAGAAATAGTTTTAGCAGTTTGTGTGTGTGTGTGTGTGTGTGTGTGTGTGTGTGTGAGAGAGAGAGAGAGAGACCCTTGTCTCTAATAGCCCTCCTTGGAATCTACTCCTCTAAAGTGTCCAGAGAAGTGTTCATTGAATATTCTTCTGTCTTATGGTCTATTGATTTGCTTTAGTGTGAAACTTCTATTTCCACACTGGGTCCTTTGAAATCAGAAACATTAAGCAAGCACATGGTATTAAGAAATTTTACTGGCAAAAATTTTACTGACAATAGTGTCTCAGGATATAAAATCAATGTCCACAAGTCAGTTACCTTTGTATACGCCAATAACAGTCAAGATGAGAGGCTAGTTAAGGGCACAACTCCCTTCACCATAGCTTCAAAGAAAATGAAATACCTAGCAATATACCTAACAAAGGAGGTGAAGGACCTCTATAAAGAAAATTATGAAATCCTCAGAAAAGAAATAGCAGAGGATATTAACAAATGGAAGAACATGCCATGCTCATGGCTGGGAAGAATCAGCATTGTTAAAATGTCTATACTTCCCAAAGCAATCTACCTATTCAATGCCATCCCTATTAAGATACCAATATCGTACTTTCAAGATTTGGAAAAAAGGAGGCGGAGCAAGATGGCAGCCGAGTAACAGCTTCCTTGCATCTGGGCACCGTGAGTCTGGGGAGATAGGACTCCAGGCATCTCTGGCTGGTGGGAACTGCCTATCATCACTCCTATGAAGATACAGGGAGTCAGCGAGAGACTTCTGGACCCCAAGAGGAGGTCTAAAACAGTGGAAAACCGGCAAGTGGTCGTGTGTGTTCAATCCGTCTAAACCCGCCCACAACTGTAAGTTCAGTAGCAGCGAGACTGCAAACCAGAAAGGCCTTACCTGTGAACTGTTTTGATGTCCTTGGACTTGGCACTGAGTTGAACTGCCTTGGGGAAGGCCTGAGCGGGAGTGCGGAGAACTTTGGCCGTTGTCTAGGGCCCCAGTCTGAGCCGCTGAGCCAGACAGAGCTAATAGTGTTTGGCGCTGGGTCACACGGATCCATTGTCAGTGATCTGCCCCGGCAAGCTCCGCCCTCAGGGTCGCAGAGCTAGAAACGGGTGGGAGCTGGTAACCCAGCAACCAAGTAGCCTAAGGGTGGGGTTTGAGCCGCCTTGCAGCCCTAACCCTCAGGGGCAGAGTGAGACCGGTTTTGGCACACTGAGTAAGTGGATAGCCACTTCAGCAGCGATTCAAGTGAGAAAGCTGGGAAAGCTTCTGCTCAGCAAGTTTACAAGTTCAAAGTGCCTTTTAAGTAGGCTGAAGAGAGATTTAGGGTGTCTACCTGCTGGGGTTTGAGAAATCAGCAGCCTCCAGTCGTATCAGAACTGTGACTAACATCTCATACCCCAGAAGACCACGTGTTGCCCAGACAATATTCAATAACATATACAAACTGCTTTGTTTTTGGTTGTGTATTTTTTTCTTCTTTTTTTTTTTTGTTTGGTTGTTTTTTTTGTTCGTTTATTTTGACGTTGCTGATGTTTTTTTGTTTTTTTAATTTCAATCTTTTCCACACAGATCCCTTTTTCTTTCTCAATTTTCCTAGTTTAATTATAATTTCCCATTGCTGCCTTTTTTAATAACTTCAACTTCATTTTTGCTAGTGTTTCTACCGATATAATTTGGTTTTTCACCCAATTTTATCCCCGTAAAGTTTTCTGTTTGCTTCTTTTGGTTTGATTTATAGCATTTTTGTCTTTCCTCTCTACTTGGTGGAGGTGGGGTACTGTGTCTGATCAGGTTAGCAAAGAGCTGCTGACCTCAAGGGAACCACGCAACTGGGCACCCCCAGAAGGTGGGGGTTTTTTAAGGTTGTGTCAAAGTACCCTACTGTACACCTATATTGCCCTGTCTCCCTCTTTCTGTGCCTCTCTTCTTTTTGTCAATATTCCTTATACCCACCCCCTCTCCTTTCTCTATCTTTCTTTTTTTCTTATCACTCGGTCCTCCTTTCTTTCATCCCCCTTTTTTTGCTCTTCAACCTTCTCACCCTTCTGGTCCTGTAACCCTTAGTCCACAGGCACAAGAACTTAAAGAGCAAGAGGAAGTGAAAGGAAAATTAGGGCAAGGAAACAGATAAAAGAAATCACTCATGAGGAAGAATCAGCAGAAAACTCCAGGCAACATGAAGAACCAGTCTAGAACAACCCCACCAAGGGACCATGAGGTAGCTACTGCAGATGATTCCACCAGTATAGAAATGTTAGGAATGACAGAAAGGGAATTTAGAATACACATGTTGAAAACAATGAAAGAAATGATGGAAACAATGAAGGAAATTGCTAATAAAGTGGAAAATAACCAAAAGGAAATCCAAAAACAGAATCAAATAAGAGATGAACGATATGAAGAATATAAAAAGGATATAGCAGACCTGAAGGAACTGAAACAGTCAATTAGGGAACTTAAAGATACAATGGAAAGTATCAGCAACAGGTTAGACCATGCAGAAGAAAGAATTTCAGAGGTAGAAGACAAAGTTCTTGAGATCACTCAGACAGTAAAAGAGGCAGAAAAGAAGAGAGAGAAAGCAGAACGTTCACTGTCAGAATTATGGGACTTTATGAAGCGTTCCAACATACGAGTTATAGGAATTCCAGAAGGGGAAGAAGAATGCCCCAGAGGAATGGAAGCCATACTAGAGAATATTATCAAAGAAAATTTCCCAAACATCACCAAAGAGTCTGACACACTGCTTTCAGAGGGATATCGGACCCCAGGTCGCCTCAACTCTAACCGAGCTTCTCCAAGACACATTGTGATGAACCTGTCCAAAGTCAAGACAAAAGAAAAGATTCTGCAAGCTGCCAGGAGTAAGCGCCAGTTGACCTACAGGGGCAAATCCATCAGAGTTACCGCAGACTTCTCTAATGAAACTTTCCAAGCAAGAAGACAATGGTCATCTACCTTTAACCTACTTAAACAGAACAATTTTCAGCCCAGAATTCTGTACCCTGCTAAGCTAAGCTTCAGAATTGACGGAGAAATCAAATCATTTACGGATATACAAACATTGAGGAAATTCGCCACAACAAGACCAGCTCTACGGGAAATACTTCAACCTGTTCTGCACACTGACCACCACAATGGATCAGCAGCAAAGTAAGAACTCAGAAATCAAAGGACAAAACCTAACCTCCACACTGATGCAAAAGATAAAACTAAGCAATGGACTCTCACCAAATAAGACGAATAGAATACTACCACACTTATCAATTATCTCCATAAATGTTAATGGCTTGAATTCCCCACTGAAGAGACATAGATTGGCTGACTGGATTAAAAAACACAAGCCATCCATTTGCTGTCTGCAAGAAACACACCTGGCCTCAAAAGACAAATTAAAGCTCCGAGTCAAGGGTTGGAAGACAATTTTTCAGGCAAACGGAATTCAGAAGAAAAGAGGAGTTGCAATCTTATTTTCAGATACATGTGGATTTAAAGCAACTAAAGTCAAAAAAGACAAAGATGGTCACTTTATATTGGTCAAGGGAAAACTATAACAAGAAGACATTTCCATTCTAAATATTTATGCACCCAATTTAAATGCTCCCAGATTCTTGAAGCAGACCTTACTCAGTCTAAGCAATATGATATCTGATAATACCATCATAACAGGGGACTTTAACACACCTCTTACAGAGCTGGACAGATCCTCTAAACAGAAATTAAACAAAGATGTAAGAGATTTAAATGAGACCCTAGAACAACTATGCTTGATAGATGCATATAGAACACTCCACCCCAAAGATAAAGAATATACATTCTTCTCATCACCCCATGGAACATTCTCCAAAATTGATCATATCCTGGGACACAAAACAAATATCAACAGAATCAAAAGAATTGAAATTTTACCTTGTATCTTTTCAGACCATAAGGCACTAAAGGTGGAACTCAACTCTAACAAAAATGCTCAAGCCCACCCAAAGGCATGGAAATTAAACAATCTTCTGTTGAATAACAGATGGGTGAAGGAAGAAATAAAACAGGAAATCATTAACTTCCTTGAGCATAACAACAATGAAGACACAAGCTACCAAAACCTGTGGGATACTGCAAAAGCAGTTTTGAGAGGAAAATTCATCGCTTTAGATGCCTACATTCGAAAAACAGAAAGAGAGCACATCAACAATCTCACAAGAGATCTTATGGAATTGGAAAAAGAAGAACAATCTAAGCCTAAACTCAGTAGAAGAAAAGAAATATCCAAAATCAAATCAGAGATCAATGAAATTGAAAACAAAATAATCATTCAGAAAATTAATGAAACAAGGAGTTGGTTTTTTGAAAAAATAAATAAAATAGATAAACCATTAGCCAGACTAACTAGAAATAGAAAAGTAAAATCTCTAATAACCTCAATCAGAAACGATAAAGGGGAAATAACAACTGATCCCACAGAGATACAAGAGATCATCTCTGACTACTACCAGAAACTCTATGCCCAGAAATTTGACAATGTGAAGGAAATGGATCAATATTTGGAATCACACCCTCTCCCTAGACTTAGCCAGGAAGAAATAGACCTCCTGAACAGACCAATTTCAAGCACTGAGATCAAAGAAACAATAAAAAAGCTTCCAACTAAAAAATGCCCTGGTCCAGATGGCTTCACTCCAGAATTCTATCAAACCTTCAAGGAAGAGCTTATTCCTGTACTGCAGAAATTATTCCAAAAAACTGAGGAAGAAGGACTCTTCCCCAACACATTCTATGAAGCAAACATCACCCTGATACCAAAACCAGGAAAAGACCCAAACAAAAAGGAGAATTTCAGACCAATCTCACTCATGAACATAGACGCAAAAATTCTCAACAAAATCCTAGCCAATAGATTACAGCTTATCATCAAAAAAGTCATTCATCATGATCAAGTAGGCTTCATCCCAGGGATGCAAGGCTGGTTTAACATACGCAAGTCTATAAACGTTATCCACCATATTAACAGAGGCAAAAATAAAGATCACATGATCCTCTCAATAGATGCAGAAAAAGCATTTGATAAAATCCAGCATCCTTTTCTAGTTAGAACTCTGAAGAGTATAGGCATAGGTGGCACATTTCTAAAACTGATTGAAGCTATCTATGACAAACCCACAGCCAATATTTTACTGAATGGAGTAAAACTGAAAGCTTTTCCTCTTAGAACTGGAACCAGACAAGGTTGTCCTCTGTCACCTTTACTATTCAACATAGTGCTGGAAGTTCTAGCCAATACAATTAGGCAAGACAAGGAAATAAAGGGAATCCAAATGGGAGCAGAGGAGGTCAGACTCTCCCTCTTTGCTGACGACATGATCTTATACTTAGAGAACCCCAAAGACTCAACCACAAGACTCCTAGAAGTCATCAAAAAATACAGTAATGTTTCAGGATATAAAATCAATGTCCACAAGTCAGTAGCCTTTGTATACACCAATAACAGTCAAGATGAGAAACTAATTAAGGACACAACTCCCTTCACCATAGTTTCAAAGAAAATGAAATACCTAGGAATATACCTAACGAAGGAGGTGAAGGACCTCTATAAAGAAAACTATGAAATCCTCAGAAAGGAAATAGCAGAGGATATTAACAAATGGAAGAACATACCATGCTCATGGATGGGAGGAATCAACATTGTTAAAATGTCTATACTTCCCAAAGCTATCTACCTATTCAATGCCATTCCTATCAAAGTACCTACATCGTACTTTCAAGATTTGGAAAAAATGATTCTGCGTTTTGTATGGAACCGGAAAAAACCCCGTATAGCTAAGGCAGTTCTTAGTAACAAAAATAAAGCTGGGGGCATCAGCATACCAGATTTTAGTCTGTACTACAAAGCCATAGTGGTCAAGACAGCATGGTACTGGCACAAAAACAGAGACATAGACACTTGGAATCGAATTGAACACCAAGAAATGAAACTAACATCTTACAACCACCTAATCTTTGATAAACCAAACAAGAACTTACCTTGAGGGAAAGACTCCCTATTCAATAAATGGTGTTGGGAGAACTGGATGTCTACATGTAAAAGACTGAAACTGGACCCACACCTTTCCCCACTCACAAAAATTGATTCAAGATGGATAAAGGACTTAAATTTAAGGCATGAAACAATAAAAATCCTCAAAGAAAGCATAGGAAAAACACTGGAAGATATTGGCCTGGGGGAAAACTTCATGAAGAAGACTGCCATGGCAATTGCAACAACATCAAAAATAAACAAATGGGACTTCATTAAACTGAAAAGCTTCTGTACAGCTAAGGACACAATAACCAAAGCAAAGAGACAACCTACACAATGGGAAAGGATATTTGCATATTTTCAATCAGACAAAAGCTTGATAACCAGGATCTATAGAGAACTCAAATTAATCCACATGAAAAAAGCCAACAATCCCTTATATCAATGGGCAAGAGACATGAATAGAACTTTCTCTAAAGATGACAGACGAATGGCTAACAAACATATGAAAAAATGTTCATCATCTCTATATATTAGAGAAATGCAAATCAAAACAACCCTGAGATATCATCTAACCCCAGTGAGAATGGCCCACATCACAAAATCTCAAAACTGCAGATGCTGGCGTGGATGTGGAGAGAAGGGAACACTTTTACACTGCTGGTGGGACTGCAAACTAGTACAACCTTTCTGGAAGGAAGTATGGAGAAACCTCAAAGCACTCAAGCTAGACCTCCCATTTGATCCTGCAATCCCATTACTGGGCATCTACCCAGAAGGAAAAAAATCCTTTTATCATAAGGACACTTGTACTAGACTGTTTATGGCAGCTCAATTTACCATTGCCAAAATGTGGAAACAGCCTAAATGCCCACCAACCCAGGAATGGATTAACAAGCTGTGGTATATGTATACCATGGAATACTATTCAGCTATTAAAAAAAATGGAGACTTTACATCCTTCGTATTAACCTGGATGGAAGTGGAAGACATTATTCTTAGTAAAGCATCACAAGAATGGAGAAGCATGAATCCTATGTACTCAATCTTGATATGAGGACAATTAATGACAATTAAGTTTATGGGGGGGAAGCAGAAAGAGGGATGGAGGGAGGAGGGTGGGGCCTTAGTGTGTGTCACACTTTATGGGGGCAAGACATGATTGCAAGAGGGACTTTACCTAACAATTGCAATCAGTGTGACTGGCTTATTGTACCCTCAATGAATCCCCAACAATAAAAAAAAAAAAAAAAAGATTTGGAAAAAATGATTCTGCGTTTTGTATGGAACCAGAAAAAACCCTGTATAGCTAAGGCAGTTCTTAGTAATAAAAATAAAGCTGGGGGCATCAGCATACCAGATTTTAGGCTGTACTACAAAGCCATAGTGCTCAAGACAGCATGGTACTGGCACAAAAATAGAGACATACACATTGGGAATCGAACAGAAAACTGGGAAATGAAACTAACATCTTACAACCACCTAATCTTCGATACACCTAACAAGAACATACCTTGGGGAAAAGACTCCCTATTCAATAAATGGTGCTGTGGGAGAACTGGATGTCTACATGTAAAAGACTGAAAGTGGACCCACACCTTCTCCACTCACAAAAATTGATTCAAGATGGATAAAGGACTTAAATTTAAGGCATGAAACAATAAAAATCTTCAAGGAAAAACACTGGAAGATATCAGCCTGGGGAAAGACTTCATGAAGAAGACTGCCATGGCAATTGCAACAACAACAAAAATAAACAAATGGGACTTCATTAAACTGAAAAGCTTCTGTACAGCTAAGGAGACAACAACCAAAGCAAAGAGACAACCTACACAATGGGAAAGGATATTTGCATATTTTGAATCAGACAAAAGCTTGATAACTAGGATCCATAGAGAACTCAAATTAATCCACCTGAAGAAAGCCAACAATCCCATATATCAATGGGCAAGAGACATGAATAGAATCTTCTCTAAAGAAGACAGATGAATGGCTAACAAACATATGAAAAAATGCTCATCATCTCTAATCATTAGAGAGATGCAAATCAAAACCACCCTGAGATACCATCTAACCCCAGTGACAGTGACCTACACCGCAAAATCTCAAAACTGCAGATGCTGGCTGACGACGTGGATATGGAGAGAAGGGAACACTTTTACACTACTGGTGGGACTGCAAACTAATACAACCTTTTTGGAAGGAAGTATGGAGAACTCTCAAAGAACTCAAGCTAGACCTCCCATTTGATCCTGCAATCCCATTACTGGGCATCTACGCAGAAGGAAAGAAATCCTTTTATCATAAGGACACTTGCACTAGACTGTTTATTGCAGCTCAATTTACAATCACCAAAATGTGGAAACAGCCTAAATGTCCACCAACCCAGGAATGGATTAACAAGCTGTGGTATATGTACACCATTCACAAGAATGGAGAAGCATGAATCCTATGTACTCAATTTTGATATGAGGACAATTAATGACAATCAGGCATCAGGCAGACTGGGTCTGCATCTGGATTTGATTTATTAATTTAGGGGAGGCAGGGACACTGCCCTGCATTTGGGGAAAGAGAGTAAACTCTCCAACACATTCCACAGCTCCAAATGCCTAGATTTCTGACAGGGGAGCTGTGCTGAGATTTGATTCTAAGGAGCTGGGAGTGGGGGCACCCTTGACTTTGCTATAGAGTCAGTGCCAGCCCTGGCTTCAGAATTGACACAGTGGGGGTGGGGGAAGTGGAGAGCAGAGAGAGAAAGAAGGAGGGAGGGGTGGGGGAAGGAAGAGCAGAGAGAGGGAAGGAGGGGGGGGGTGAGGTCTTGGTGTGTGCCACACCTTTTGGGGGCAAGACACGATTGTAAGAGGGACTTTACCTAACAAATGCAATCAGTGTAACCTGGTTTCCTGTACCCTCAATGAATCCCCAACAATAAAAAAAAAAAGGTCAGATACCAAAAAAAAAAAAAAAAAAATTTACTGGCTCAGAGCCTGTAGCTTAGTGGTTAGGGCGCTGGCCACATACACTGAGGCTGGTGGTTTGAACCTGGCCCGGGCCTGCTAAACAATAATGATAACTGCAACAAAAAATAGCCGGGCATTGTGGTGGGTGCCTGTAGTTCCAGCTACTTGGGAGGCTGAGGCAAGAGAATGGCTTAAGCCCAAGAGTTTGAGGTTGCCGTGAGCTGTGATGCCACAGCACTCCACCAAGGGTGACATAGGGAGACTCTGTCTCAAAAAAAAAGAAAGAAAGACAGAAAGAAAGAAATTTTACTGGGCTGGGCACAGTGGCTCAGGCCTATAATCCTAGCACTGTGTGGGAGGCTGAGGCAGGTGGATTTCCTGAGCTCAGGAGTTCCAGACCAGCCTGAGCAGGAGTCATATGCCCTCCTAAAAACAGACAAACTGAGGCAAGAGAATCTCTTGATCCAAGAGCTTGCTGTGAGCTATGATGCCACAGCACTCTACTCAGGGTGACAGAGTGAAACTCTGTCTCCAAGAAATTTTATTTGGGGAGACTATGAATTTAGTTTTATTCACAACTAACAAAAATTTGTGATTCAATCTCTAAAAGTCCCTAAAATCATATGCAAAAATTACTGGCTAAAAACAATATTTACAGGATTCTGTGCTGCATCAAGCTCAGTGGTTCTCAATTCTGGCTGCACATTAGAATCACTGGGGAGCTTTAAAAAATCCTGTGACCAGAAAGCCAAACCCTATGCTAGATCAATTAAATGAGAATCTCTGGGGATGGCTTGGGCATTAGTAGTTTTTAAAGGTCCCCAGTTAGTTCCAGTGCACAGTTGCTGAGGTTGAGAACCACTGATCTAGTGGAATATCTGATTTCACCATCATTGTGAG
The DNA here is from genome assembly GCF_027406575.1 of Nycticebus coucang. Taxonomy (NCBI): domain Eukaryota; kingdom Metazoa; phylum Chordata; class Mammalia; order Primates; family Lorisidae; genus Nycticebus; species Nycticebus coucang. The sequence goes on from NC_069804.1 coordinate 23,599,463, forward strand.
ACAATTTCAAAGAAGAAAACCCAGGCAATGATCTTACCTTGTCCTATATAAGGCCGGGTGTGGTGGCTCATGCCTGTAATCCTAGCACTTTAGGAGGTCGAGGCTGATGGATCCCCTGAGTTCTGGAGTTCAAGAGCAGCCTGAGCAAGAGAGAGACCCCTGTCTCTAAAACTAGCCCAGTGTTGTGGTGGGCACCTGTAGTCCCAGCTACCAGGGAAGCTGAGGTAACAGGATCACTTGTACCCAAGAGTTTGAGGTGGCTGTGAGCTGTAATGCCACAGCACTACGGAGGGTGACAAAGTGAGACTCTGTCTCAAAAAAAAAAAGTTGTCCTATATACGTGTATCACCTATGACTATTTGGTCAAACTATTACCCCAAATTCCATACTGTGCCTGTAAGCAATTTCATTTTCATAGACTACCTTTTAGTGGATAAGAGGACCACTATTTTGCCACCATCTATAAATTTAAGGAACCATAAATAATAAAAGGAATGAATAGATGATAAGTAGATGGAGATAATGCACATGAACTATATAACAGAGCACATGTTGTCAGTACTGTATTAACAGTTAAAATCAAAGAAAAAAAAGCTTTCATTTCAGCCAAGAATTGACTGGAGAAAAGGCTTTAAAATAATGTTCCTTACTGGGGACCGAGAGAAGAGAAGCAGAGGAGCATGAGAATCACCTGGGAAGTTTATTCAAACCACAGGAACTCCTTGCCATCCTTGATTCATTCATTTCCTTCTTTCTGGAACCACCATCAATATTCAGTCTTAAATAAAATTGTAATGACAGGGTAACATAATAAGAAGTATATATTTGATCCTTGGCCTGGTTCCTGACAAAAATTAAAACCCTTGTAATTTCCTAAGTGATGGGGTGATGGGAGCATCTTTTGTTCTACTATTAGGTCTTTGACCTCAGTTTCTGACACAGAGCTCCTAAATCCTTTGTCATTTCCTGCATGATGGGGGTGATAGGAGTATCTTTTGTTCCTGACACAGAGCTCCTAAATCCCTTGGAATTTCCTGGGTGATGGAAGCCTCTTTTGTTCTAATGAGGTGACTTTTGGGAGAAAGGGGGCTGGTTGCCAGAAAGATTAAGCCTTGATTAGAAGGATAGAACTTTCAGGCTCACTCCCCCCAACCTCCAGGGAGAGAAGAGGGGCTGGAGAATGAGTTAATAATCAATCATGCCCACATACTGAAATCTCCATAAAAGCCCTTACATGATGAGGTTGAGAGAGCTTCTGGGTTGGTGAATGCGTCCACATGCCGGGAGGGTGGTGTACCCTAACTCCATGGGACAGAAGCTCCTGCACTCAGGACCCTTCTAGACTTCACCCTATGTAGCTCTTCACCTGTATCCTTTATAATATCCTTTAAAACAAACTGGTAAATGTGAATAAAGTGCTTTTCTAGGTTCTGTGAACCATTTTCGCAAATTATCGAACATGAAGAGGGGTTGTGGGAGACTCCTGAGCTTATGGCCAGATGGTCAGAAGTCTCAGTGGTCTGGGACTTGCAACTGGCATTTGAAGTTTTGTGGGACTGAGCCCTTAACTTGTGGTCAGAATTAAATTAAATTGTAGGACACATAGCTAGTGTCCAGAAGGTTGGAGAACTAGTTGTTGGTGTGAGGAAAAACCCATACATTTGGTAGCTAGGTGTTGTGGTGGGTGCCTGCAGTCCCAGCTACTTGGGAGGCTGAGGCAAGAGAATCGCTTGAGCCCAAGAGCTTGAGGTTGCTGTGAGCTACGATGCTACGGCACTCTACGGAGGGAGACATAGTGAGACTCTGTCTCAAAAAACAAATAAATGAAAAAAAAAACAACAAAGGAAAACCCATGCATTTGGTTCAGAAATGTTCTGTGGGTAGAAGCAGATCCTAGTAGATGGTTAATCAGTAGGTTGTTTTCAGTAGCAAGTGACAACAAATGAAACTCTAGATGGCTTAGACAATGAATGGCATTTATAACCCACGCAAGCTAAAAGTCTAGAGATTGGGTTGGCTTTTAGAGAGGTTTGATCCAGTGGCCAAAAGAAATAACCAAGGACCCTTATCTCCACTCTACCTTTTACCAACTTATACTGCTTCTTTGGTCCTAAGATGGCTTCAGGCAACAGCCAGGTTTCCTTTTATCTTCTTTGCCTTCCAGAAGGAAAAAGAGTTGTTTTCCAAGCAAAAGTCCTGATATTCATTCTGATTGGCCTGGATCTTTTCACATGCCCACCTCTGAACCAATCATTGCCTAAGGCAGCAGTTCTCAACCTGTGGGTTGCGACCCCTTTGGAGGTCAAACGACCCTTTCACAGGGGTTGCCTAAATACATCCTGCATATCAGATAATTACATTAGGATTCATAACAGTAGCAAAATTACAGTTATGAAGTAGCAACGAAAATAATTGTGTGGTTGGGGGTCACCACAACATGAGGAACTGTATTGAAGGGTCGCAGCATTAGGAAGGTTGAGAACCACTGGCCTAAGCGGATGGAATGGACTGATTTGCCTTGCTTTGCTCAAATGCTCTGCCCCTGAGAAATTAGATGGAAAATGTGGTGGTAAAGAGCAGAAATTGATACTGGCAGGGAAACCAACTAAATCCAAAAGATATGAATATAGTTCAGTAATAAAAATAATGAAATTAATTTCATCCACCCCCATCATGAGTCTTTATAGTAGGGTTCTCAACCCTGGCACTACTAGCATTTTGGGCCAAATTTTGTGGGGTCTTTGTATGGGGGTAGGGAGTGACATGTCCTCTAGGAGACAAAATTGCTTTCTCTAGAACCACTGATTTATAGTCAAACCTCCTAGAGAAAAACCTCATGGATAGATGTCTGGAGACATTTTGAATTGCCACAACTGTGGGCAAGTGGGTGATGCTACCAGCATCTAGTGGGTAGGGGCCAGAAATGCTGCTAAACATCATACAATGCATAGAACAGCCCCCCCCCAACAAAAACAGTATCTGGAGACATATTTGGTTGTTACAACAGGTGGTGGGAGTGTTACTGGCATCTAACTGGTAGAGGCTAGGAATGCAGCTAAAACTTCCACAATGCATAGAACAGTCTCCCACAAGAAAGAATTATCTGGCCTAAAATGTTGATAGTGACCCTGTGCTGGCCAAAAATCTTCAGTTGGTTTTGAATCTCCATATTTTTTTTTATTAAGTCATATACACATAGATCATGAATACATTTATACATATGTGGGGTACAACGTGTTGATTTTTTTATACAATCTGACGTGCTTACATCAAACCAACATAGCTTTTGCCTCATTTACTTGATTATTGTGTTAAGACATTTATGTTCTACACTTGACAGATTTGACTTGTACCCTTGCAATATGCTCCATAGGTGTGGTCCTACCATTTACCCTCCCTCTATCAAATCTCCTCCCTTCCCTCCTTTCCCCCTCCATTTCTCTCCTTCATCCTGGGCTATAGTTGTGATCTATCTTTCATAAGAAAGTATGAGTAAATATAAGTTGGTTTCATAGAAGTACTGAGCGCATTGGATACTTTTCCCTCCATTCTTGAGATACTTTACTCAGGAGAATATGTTCCAGGTCCCTCCACATAAACATAAAAAAGGTAAAGTCTCCATCTTCTTTGAGGCTGCATAGTATTCACAATTTATTAATCCATTCATGAGTCGATGGGCACTTGGGCTTCTTCCATGACTTGGTTATTATGAATTGAGCTGCAATGAACAATCTGGTGTAAATATCTTTTTTGCAAAGTGATTTTTGGTCTTTTGGATATACTCCCAGTAGAGGAATTGCAGGATCCCATGGCAGATCAATTTTTAGATCCCTGAGTGTTCTCCAAACTTCTTTCCAAAAGGAACATATTAGTTTCCATTCCCACCAGCAGTGGAGAATTGTTCCCTTTTCTCCACATCCATGCCAACATCTGTAGTTTTGGGATTTTGTGATGGGCTACTCTTACTGGAGTTAAATGGTATCTCAGAGTGGTTTTGGTTTGCATTTCTCTGATGATTAAAGATGATGAGCATTGGGGCGGTACCTGTGGCTCAGTGGGTAGGGCGCCAGCCCCATATACTGAGGGTGGCAGGTTTGAACCCAGCCGCTGGCCAAACTGCAACAAAACATAGCCGGTGTTGTGGCGGGTGCCTGTAGTCCCAGCTACTCAGGAGGCTGAGGTAAGAGAATCACCTAAGCCCAAGAGTTGGAGGTTGCCGTGAGCTATGACACGACAGCACTCTACCCAGGGTGACAGCTTGAGACTCTGTCTCAACCCCCTCCCCCCCAAAAAAACTATGCACTTGGGTGGTACCTGTGGCTCAGTGAGTAGGGCTCCAGCCCCATATAGCAAGGGTGGTGGGTTCAAACCCAGCCCTGGCCAAACTGCAACAAAAAAATAGGCGGGCATTGTGGCAGGCACCTGTAGTCCCAGCTACTCAGAAGGCTGAGGCAAGAGAATCCCCTAAGACTTCTTTCTGTGGATTGGAGGAATTGGAGGTTTCTGTGAGCTGTGGCGCCATGGCACTCTACCGAGGGTGACAAAGTGAGACTCTGTCTCAAAAAAAAAAAGATGATGAGCATTTTTTCATGCGCCTGTCTTCTTCAGAGAAGCTTCTGTTCATGTCTCTTGTCCACAATGAAATGCGATCACTTGTTTTTTTCTTAGTAATAAGTTTGTGGATTCTGGTTATTAGACCTTTGTCAGAAATATAACCTGCAAAAATCCTCTCCCATTCTGAGGGCTATTTGCTTTACTTAGTGTGCTCTTGGCAGTGCAGAAGCATTTTAATTTGATCAGATCCCAGTAATGTATTTTTGATGTTGCTTCAATTGCCCAGGGTGTCCTCCTCATAAAGTATTTCTCCCAGGCCAATTTTTTCAAGTGTTTCCCCTGCACTCTCTCTAAGAATTTTTATAGTTTCATGTCTTAGGTTTAAGCCCTTTAAACTCTCACTTGACCAGTTAGAGTCAATTTTTGTTAGAGGAGAAAGGTGTGGGTCCAGTTTCAGTCTTCTACAGGTCGCCAGGCAATTCACCCAGTACCATTTGTTGAATAAGAAATCTTTCCTCCAATTTATATTTTTGATAGGCTTATCAAAGATCAAATGATGATAAGTGTCTGGGTTTACTTCTTGGTCTTCAATTCTGTTCCATACATCTACCTCTCTATTTTTGTGCCAGTATCATGCTGTTTTGATCGCTATCGATTTATAGTATAGTTTGAAGTCTGGATTTATAAATAAATCCTCCCGATTTATTTTTATTTTTGAGTAATATCTTGGCTATTCAAGGTTTTTTTCTGTTTCCATATAAAATGAAGTACGGATTTTTCCAGATCTTTAAAGTATGACAGAGATGCTTTAATGGGGATCACATTAAATCTATAGATTGCTTTGGGTGGTATGGACATTTTAACAATGTTGATTCTTCCCAGCCATGAGCATGGTATATTTTTCCATTTGTTGACATCTTCAGCTATTTCTTTTCTCAGAGTTTCATAGTTCTCTTTACAGAGATATTTCATGTCCTTTGTTAGGTGCACTCCCAGATATTTCATTTTCTTTGGCACTACTGTAAAGGGAATAGAGTACATGACTGTTTTTTCAGCTCGACTATTGTTGGTATATATGAATGTTACTGATTTGTATTGATTTTGTATCCTGAGATGCTGCTGTATTCCTTGATCACTTCTAAGAGTTTTGTGGTTGAGTCCCTGGGGTTTTCCAGGTATACGATCATATCATCTGCAAAGAGTGAAAGTTTGATCTCCTCTGACCCTATATGGATACCCTTGATTGCCTTCTCTTG